>NC_061508.1:195399282-195556225 GCF_022539505.1 Lolium rigidum
CGGAGGTAGTAGTGAGGTAGGGATGTCCTCATCATTTTCTTAGTTGAAGCTCATTCATATACCACTAGTGAAAATTGGAGCCATAGGCTATATATGCTTTTTAAGCAAATATCCTTTGGTATATTTTATGACTTCATTTTGGATATCTAGTCTTATTTATTTTGTTAACCTCTTGTGTGTGCATGTTTCTTTATGGATCATTTTGTCCACTTTAGAAACTTATATACACAAGAGCGTTAATCCATCACCTTGATATCCTTGTTCTTTGCCAACCATCTTCTTATCCTTTTGATTTTAGTGTTATTGGTAAAGAAGATTTATGAGTGCTTGGTTTATTTGTTTTTCTTCATGCACTCATATCTCGTAATTGTTGGACTCAAGTTGTTCTTGATAAGCATATTCTCTTTATCTTAGTTGTGTTCTAAATGATGTATAGGGAGTGAGGATTCCATGTTTGTGCATATTGTATTCAAATGCAAACATTATAAATTATGCACGAACCTTGGGGAGCTTTCTTATTTTATTTAGAGCACTATATCTCTCTTATCATGATATCTTTGTTCGTCCAATTGGATCCTTGATTGCTTGCCTTATTTGTTGAAGCTCACTTCACCATGTTATCTTTATGCAATCTTTGATCCTCAATATAGTTTGACTTCCTTCAAGTATTCATCATTGGATATGTGCACTTGATTCCACTCAAATTATGAGAAGTGCACACTTTGGGGAGGAACTCACATTATATTGGCCTTCTAAATTTTTCACCCATTTTGACAATCGATGCCAATGGGGGAGAAGTTTAGAGGGTTTAAGGGAATGGTTTTATACTTAAGTTTGGTTTGTGCTTAAGTGTTTTGCCTCTCATGCATTCCATATTTATATGTCTTGCATGGTTGTATATATATAGTGGAAACTATCCCAAAGGTTAATCTTGACAATATATGCAATGAATTCATGTTCATCACACGTGCATACATTGTGGGGGAGTTTTCACTATATATATTGGTTCTACTCACATCTCTTGCATTTGTTGTAGTTGTGTGAGTAGAGCCGGTTTTGATATGGGCTAGTAGCTTTGTGTTACTTGACCATATCAAATACAACCTCTTGTATACAACTTATTCTCGGATAAGTTGCGTACTTGTTTCTAATATTCATTATATAAACCCTCTTATTGTGGTTGTCATCAATTACCAAAATGGGGGAGATTGTAAGGGTACATTGCCCCTATGTGTGGTTTTGGTAATTAATGACAACCCCTATGGACTAATGTTTTCATTGAGTTTATATGAAGGAATATTCCATAGGTACTACTTGCTGTCCATGTGTTGGATTCAAGTATGGATGCCATGAAGATAAAAGTATATCTTGTGTATTGGCATCAAGATCATCGATACAAGGGTGAGTTGGGCAAGTTCAAGATGAGCATCTCAAGTGAATCACATACTTGAAGCTTGCCATCCATTTGGTGATAATGGACTAGTGAAGATGTGTATCAATGGAGCTTTCCCATCATAGTGTATGGGGGAGTATTTGTGAGTCTTCACGAAGCAACATTGGTCAAGTGAGGCATTCCGGCTTGAGTGAAGCTTGAAGAGTTATCATCAAGATCAAGCGGAATGCGCAAGGCAAAGGTATGGCCTTTGAAAGGACACGGATGTCGCCTAGAGGGGGGGTGAATAGGCGATTTAAAACTTTTACGAGATGGGCTTAACAAATGCGGAATAAAACTAGCGTTTACTTTGTCAAGCCCAAAGCCTATAAACTATGGTTCACCTATGTGCACCAACAACTTATTCTAAGCAATGGTTCACCTATGTGTACCAACAACTTATGCTAAGCAAGACAAGCAACTTATGTGATAGCACGATATATATATAACTTCAAGCACGATGGCTATCACAAAGTAAAGTGCATAAGTAAAGAGCTCGGGTATAGGAATAACCGAAGTGACGCGGAGACAACGATGTAGCCCGAAGTTCACACTCTTGCGAGTGCTACTCTCCGTTGGAGCGGTGTGGAGGACAAGTCACTCCAAATGCACGAGGGCCACCGTATTCTCCTCGAGAATTCCCACCAAAAGGGATGTCCTCGATCCACTATGGGACCTTAGGAAGGTCACCGAACCCGCACAAAGCTTGGGGCTATCTCCACAACTTAATTGGAGGCTCCCAACAAATTGCCACAAAGGCCTTGCCCTTGAAGATTCTCCACAACTTAATTGGAGTCCCCAAGAACACCACAAAGATGCCACAAAGGCTTTGCCCTTGAAGATTCTCCACAACTTAATTGGAGTCCCCAAGAACACCACAAAGATGCCACAAAGGCCTTGCCCTTGAAGATTCTCCACAACTTAATTGGAGTCCCCAAGAACACCACTAAGATGCCACAAAGGCCTAGAATCCGTCTAGGGTTCCAAGAACCCAAGAGTAACAACCTTCTTGCTTTCACCTCCACGAATCACCGTGGAGAACTCAAACCGATGCACCAAATGCAATGGCAAGAACACCACAAAGATGCTCAAGTCCTTCTCTCTCAAATTCCAACAAAGCTACAAAAGCTATTGGGGGAATAAGAGAGGAAGAACAAATGAATTCACAAAGAACACCAAGATCAAGATCTAGAGAGTTCCACTCACAAAGAGATGGATTTGATTGGTAGAAATGTAGATCTAGATCTCCTCTCTCTTTTCCCTCAAGAATATGCAAGAATCATGGGAGGAATCAAGAACTAGGGCAAGCTTTGAAGTACAACAATGGAGGGAGAGAGAGAAAGTGAACCAACCAACCCAAGGAGGAAGAAGGGGGTCTTAATTATATACCCCTCCCAACGAAATATGACCGTTTGGGACCTCCCAGGCCGGAAAATCCGCCCCCGGGCCGGATTATCCGCCCCCCGAAATCGCCCCTGGCTCGGGCCGGATATTTGGCCGGATATTGTCCCAGTTTTGGTCATTCGGGCCGGATTATCCGCCCCCGAAAACTGCAGAAACACCAAAACTAAAACGGGCATAACTTTAGCATCCGGACTCCGATTTTGATGATCTTGGGCTTGTTTTGAAGCTAGGAACAAGCTCTACAAGATCATGCAGGAAACCATCATAGTCCAACAAGGGAGGATAGAAACAAATGATGAAAGGTTTGACCTATCTAAAAAGACATACCGGTAAAACCTCCAATCTCGAAAATGCAACAAGTTGCCCATGCAAAAACCATTCTCAATGAACTAGAGCTTGTCATGAGAATAAGCACAAGCTCTAAAACATCACATGGATAAGATCCAAATAAAACCAAGAAAGATGATGAACCAAACTCGAAAACGCAACAAGTGATCTATGCGAAATCCGTTTTCGATGAACTAGAGCTTGTCATGAGAATAAGCACAAGCTCTAAAACATCACATGGATAAGGTCCAAATAACAACCAAGAAAGATGATGCAAGGATGCAAAGGTTTGAGCTCTCTCCGAACGATACGATCGAGTTACTCACTCGAGAGCCCTCTTGATAGTACGACAACTAAACTATAAACCGGTCTCCAACTACACTATGAGACCGGTGAGAAAGAAACTCTATCAAGAGCAAACCTTATACTTGCGCATTCCACTTGAGCTTGATGACGACGATCTTGACCTCAACAAGATGGAACGCCTTTCTTGCTTGTGCTTGCTTGACGAAGTCTTGTGGATTGCTCCCCCATAAACCACCATGGGAGAGCTTCTTCTTCGGCGCATCTTCACATAACCATGACCACCATGTGGATTGCTCCCCCATAATCCACCATGGGAGAGCTTCTTCTTCGGCGCATCTTCACATATCCATGATCACCATATGGATGGCAAGACTCAAGCAAAGGATCTCTTCGAGATGGCTCATCTTGAACTTGCACATCATTTCTTCATTCTTCATCATGTTGATGTCTTGAAGTAACTCTAGGGCTCACTTCATCTTCATCTTCAAGACATACTTGACATTCATCTTCATCTTCAAGACATACTTGACATTGATATCCTTCATCAAATTCTTCTTATTGCAACCTTGAAGCCAACATATGGTTCAAGAATTGCCTATGGACAACTCCTACAAATATAACTCAATGCAAACATTAGTCCATAGGGATTGTCATTAATTACCAAAACCACACATGGGGGCTCCATGCACTTTCAGCCTTGCTAGGTTTTCCTTTTACCGGTCTCAAGGTGGATGTTGGGAGACCGGATTATAGGATAGATAGCCGCACTATTAAGAGGGGCTTTCGGTTGAGTAACTTGATCACATCGTCCTAGGGAGCTCAATCCTTTGCATACTTTGCATATCCTTATTGCTTCTTGGTGTTTCTCTATGTGAGGTTCTTGAGCTTGTTGCTAGCTTTACAACAAGCCCAAGTTCATCGAAAACGGAGTTCGCATGCATCTTCTATTGCGTTTTCGAGGTTGGGTGATTTTACCTAGTTATTCATGATATAAGGTTCTACCCTTTTATATTCATGATAAAATCCCCTCCTACAGTTTCTTGAGTTTGGACTTTCTATTGGATGGCATTTGTTATTATCTTTCCAACGGAATTTGTTTCATGTCAATCGGAGTTCGGGAGCAATAGTTATTAAAGAAAAGATAAAAGAATAAAAAGAAAAAGAGAAAAGGGGAGGGTGCCGGCCGGCCGACCGGGCCAGCCACCGGCCCACCCGGTCCGCGACCGGGTCCGGCGCCGGTGCCATCCGGGCCGCCTCCCGGGGCCTTTTGGCCCAAGTCCGGTCGCAGGCCCGGTCCGTGACCGGCCTGCCCGGCACAGGCCCCGGTCCGACCGGGGGCCTCGCCGGCCTGCTGACCGGCTGGGCGACTTTTTTAACTCGTTTTTGAGCCGATTTTCACCTGGTTTTTTCCCCAACGGTTATTTTTCTCCCTAGACTATAAATAGCCCTTCTTCCACCTTGAGCAATGACTTCTTCCCCTTTCTCTCACCTCCATTGTTGCATTTGAAGAAGTTGCTCTCTCCCTTGATTCCTCCAACCATTCTTGCTCATATTTGAGGATTTGAGAGAGGAGATCTAGATCTACACTTCCACCAAACCATTTCTTCTCTAAGTGAGGGAATCTCTTGGGATCTAGATCTTGGAGTCTTTAGTTGACTTTCCCCCTTGTTCTTCCTCTCCAATCTCATCCTAGCATTCGTTGCTTTGGTGGGATTTGAGTGTGAAGGACTTGAACACCTCCGGTGTTCTTTCTTTGCATCATTGCATAGTGTTGAGCTCTCCACCACGATTTGTTCGAGTGAGAGACCGTGAGCTTGTTACTCTTGGAGGGTGACCTCCTAGTTGGCTTGGTTGGTGTCCCGGTGATCTCTTCGTGGAAGATTGTGAAGGGGCCCGGGCTTCTCCTTCGTGGAGCTTGTGAAGTGGTTGTGGAGCTTGCCATCTCCGGAGCGGAGGAAAAGCTAACCATAAGGAAAGGGCCATTATCCTTCGTGGATGTGGTTCGGAGAATAGGGTGAGCCTTCGTGGCGCGGGGAATCCCTCGTGGGACCTCCACTCCTCCAAACGTGACGTACCTTGTTGCAAAGCAAGGGAACACGGGAATACATCCTCGTCTCAACGTGCCTCGGTTATTTCTATACCCGAGCTCTCTTTCCTTGTGATAGTCATCGTGCTTGAAGTACATATATCTTGCTATCACTTGTGCTACATATATCTTGTGCCTATCTTGCTTAGCTCTAGTTGCCATTGTCACACTTAGTTGAGCTTAGCATATTTAGGGTTTGTGCTTGTAAACTAAACATTAGTTTAATTCCGCATTCTTACAAGACAAATCCGCAAGAGTTTGTAATTGCCTATTCACCCCCCCTCTAGGCGACATCTCGATCTTTCAGATCTGATTGTGGAACCTTTCTGCTTAATTAGTTTACACATGGGTTTTCCTTAGTAGTTTGAGGTTGTGCTGGATACACATTGCCAAGACTAATATGTAAGGAGATTGATGACTAATTTCTACTTGTCATGTGCATGGAGATCATATCCAACTTAGAGCATCTCGTTTCACTCAAAATTTGGGTTGGGTACTTAAAATGGCTAGAGAGAGAGAGAGGGGATATGAGTAGCTACAAAATTTCCTACTCCAACAGCTTACTCAAAAACTGGTTGATAAAAGTGGACCGCACATGGGACCCACTTGTCAGTCAGTATTATTTCCCCCCTCACCTACGTGGGACCACTGGGACAGGGGCCTCTTATATATATACACACCACTCCACTTTATAAAAAAAACAAGAAATCCACTAACGTTCCATCTAATTAATCTAAATTTGAGATCTGCAAAGTAACATCAAATTCTACAATCTGATATTTGTTGGTCACTAATGAGGGATAGACAAGGTGTCTACAAGATCATGTGTACTTGATTTCACTACATTCCATCTATGTAACATAAATGCATGTTCCACATATTGGTTTTACCAAGAGCGACCAGGTCGAAAAAAATAGAAATTCACTAAATTTCATTTAGCTATGATAAGCTCAGAATCTTCAACACAAATTAAATTTCAACATCCATTTTTCGGTAATCACATCAACTAGGAATTCACTAGATTCCATCTATTTAAGACAAATACAAAATTTTCAACACAAATTCATATGATATCCCGGGTAACCTCCACCATGAATTCTCAAATGAGACAGATTACACGTGATTTTTGAGAGCTAATTAGAAAATCAAAATATTCAAGTCAAATTTAAATTTATCCCATGGAGAGGTGTCATCGCATCAATCCAAAAAAAAATGTAACTGTTCAATAGTAAAAGAAATCAAGGATAGCAACCACTACAGCTGATAAGCAAACCACCTGCCTAGGCAGGCAGAAGCTGCACTCGCAGCCATGCACCAAGGGAAGGGGAGGGCTTTGGCGGAAGAGAAAAAGGAGACGGGAATGGTCTCGAGCAGCAACCAACTCCTCGCCGGATCACGGGCATTTTCCCTCCAAAAAGCTCCTCTTCCTCCTTTTCGCCTTTCCCCCAACGCTCTCCCCGCCTTATCTCCTCGCTCCTCCATCCATCTAATCGAGCTAGCAATCTCTCTCTCTCTCTCTTTCTTTCTCTGCCAGGGCGTGCGTTTCTTTTGTTCTTTCTTGGCTAGCTCCTCGATCGAGGTGTTCGTTCGTGCGCGGGCGGGTGGCGGGTCGATGCGCATGGAGGGCGGAGCAGCAGGGGGAGGAGGCCACGGCGGCGGCCATGGCCTCGGCGGCGAGGCGCAGATCAAGGGCACGCTGACCCAGGGTGGCAGGTACGTGCAGTACAACGTCTACGGCAATCTCTTCGAGGTCTCCGCCAAGTACGTGCCGCCCATCCGCCCCGTCGGCCGCGGCGCCTGCGGCATCATCTGGTACGTATGCTATGCGCTGCGCATCTGCTTGCATGTATATATATAGTACCCTGCCTATGTATCTGGAATATTGCATCGCTCGATCAACTATAGTTGCGATCCTGTTGCAAATCCACTGTACGACTGGAAGTAAGTTTACGTACACCAGATCAGAGCAACGAACTTATCATAGCCAAAAGTATTACGTACTAACCATGAGGATTTCTCTTATGAACCGGTACTAGTTAATTGTATTTCAGACGGCAACACGAAGGACAAGTGTGTGTGTGTGTGTGTGTGGCTCCCTGTTTAGGACAAGTGTGTGCGTAGTTGATTTTGAATCCGTGGTGACAAATTCTGTTCTGTGTTCTTGTTCTTCAGTGCTGCTGTCAATGCGCAGACCCGCGAGGAGGTCGCTATCAAGAAGATCGGTAATGCGTTCGACAACCAGATCGACGCCAAACGCACTTTGAGAGAAGTAAAGCTGCTTCGGCACATGAATCATGAGAATGTGAGCCATCTTTCCTTCACTATCATGTGCCTTTTTATGGTAAACCTGTGTGGTTCACATGCTCACACATAAATTGTTCTGTGGTTTCTGTTTGACCATGGTTAACTCTGTAGTTTATAGCAAAGGTAAGCCGTCCTGAGGAGTCTGCCGGAAATTCTGGTGATTTTCTTTCAAAGCCAGAATTGTCTGTAATTCTTTAGTTACTTGCTATTTTATCAAATATTTTGTTTAGTTACACGTTACGATATGTGTGACAAAAGATGAAGTTCTGTACTTATGCCACTGTGTTTAAACTATCTGGCGTCATAAATCTCTGTGATGTTGATTTAACTCCACCTAATTATTTTTAATGGAGCATCTGCATGTGCATCCATTGATGCATGCAACCACTATTCCTCCCATGATATGGAAAATCTGTTGTTGATCCTGAATTTGCTGTTATGATCATGACATACATAATCTGACCTTTGACAGGTGATTTCGATAAAGGACATCATACGTCCACCAAGGCGGGAGAACTTCAATGATGTTTACATTGTTTACGAGCTCATGGACACTGATCTTCACCACCTTCTAAGATCGAACCAGCCACTCACAGATGATCACTGTCAGGTACTTTGTTCTTTCCATCATCTTGTCAGCATCAGCTCAAACATTTCACAGTTGATTAGATTTCCTCTCACCTTCACATTTTTCTGAAACAGTATTTTCTCTACCAAGTGCTCCGAGGACTGAAGTACGTGCATTCAGCAAATGTCTTGCACCGAGACCTCAGGCCGAGCAACCTGCTGCTCAATGCAAAATGTGACCTCAAGATCGGGGACTTTGGACTGGCAAGGACCACCACTGAGACTGACTTCATGATGGAGTATGTTGTTACTCGGTGGTACAGGGCGCCGGAGCTCCTGCTCAATTGCTCAGAGTACACCGCAGCAATTGATATCTGGTCAGTGGGCTGCATCCTCGGTGAAATTGCTACAAGAGAGCCATTGTTTCCTGGGAAGGATTATGTTCATCAGCTGAGGCTAATTACTGAGGTATGGTCACCCCTACGCAACTCAAGACTTGGTTTTTCTTTTCTGTTTCTTTCATCTTCTTATTTTTGCATGTTGTCCTATCTAATTTTTGCCTAAAAGTCAGAGACGCTGATAATGTCCATGCTTCATTCTTGATCCAAAGCTGATAGGCTCACCAGACGACACAAGCCTTGGGTTTCTTCGGAGCGATAATGCCCGCAGATATGTGAGGTCTCTTCCTCAATACCCCAAGCAACAATTCGGTTCACGGTTCCCCAATATGTCCAGTGGTGCCATGGATTTGCTTGAGAGGATGCTTGTGTTTGATCCCAGCAAGAGGATTACTGGTAACATTGCAGCTTCAGATGATCTTGCTTGATTGCAAAATGACAAATTTATCAATATGAGCCGCGTTCAAAATCATTAAAACTAAGTCGAATTGACACTTCTAAGAATAATTAAACCTTTCATGTGGAACGTTCTCCTGACAGATGCTAACCTTCATCTTTTTTTCTGTGGCACTGCAGTTGATGAGGCTCTCTGTCATCCGTACTTAGCATCGCTTCATGAGATAAATGATGAACCTGTCTGCCCAGCACCTTTCAGCTTCGACTTCGAGCAGCCATCGTTTACCGAGGAAGATATCAAAGAACTCATTTGGAGGGAGGCTCTCAAATTCAACCCTGAACCGATTCACTAAGCAGTTCCCAATGTAGAGAAGGAAGCAAATCCAACTGGCAAAACTAGCAGTTCTGTGGGGAAATACATGAGCCAACAGCACGATGCTTCAGAGTGATCACTGATCACATCTCAGAATCTCATCTTGCGGCTTGTCGATGGCACCATGACATCAAAAAATCTGGACTCTTATGAAAGACGAACGCTTGATCAATAATTTGTTAGCCAAGAAAAAGTGGGGACTTTATTTGTATCTTGTTAGGTTGTACCTATCCCCTTTTGCTGTATGCTTAACAAGACCTGAGCTATGGACTATGGTACTACAGTGTCTGGACACTCTTCAGTCATCAGTTCTGTTCACCATCAAACGGCTGCTACTTATTATTATTATGCTGTAAAGTGTAAATGAACATATAATTGTTTGATAAGTGCCACCGCTCGCAGGCCTCTTCATTGTTGCCTAAAACTGACTTTTCTTCAGGAAATCGCACAATCAGTTTTTCAATTACAACATGAATTTTGCAGATATAGTGATACTTGGTCTTCTTACACGAAAATTTGCAGCTCCACTGATGTGTAATTCTTTCCCGATTGCCCTATAATTCCAAAACTAAAAGAGTTGTCCACGACTAAGCTCCAAAATGAGTTTAATTGTCTTGTCCAGTTATGAGTGGTTGAAAACAAAGCGTCGCTCTGCTCGTTTTTGGGCAGGTGTGGGATTGCGCGAAGCCAAATCCACCTCGGCATTCGAAGTCATTGAGAGAAGCAAACCAGGCCTCAAGTGTAGTTTTTCTGATCCGTATCCAAAACAAAGTTGCCAACGGCTACTGTTGCTAAGCTCTAAGCGATTTTGGTCTCTCTTGTTCATTTATGAAAATAGAACTTGGTTGGATGAAAAATCACAGAAATCTCATTACCCTATTTGTGGAACATAACTAGGAATATCAAACATTAGTGGCTGATTTCATGAGCACAGGGCCGCTAGACGTCTATGCTAGAAGGCGCCAAAATTAGTTGCATATGTCAAGGATACCCACGCACAGCAACGCCTCACCTAGATTTGACGGTGTTAGCTCTTCAAAGCCATATTTAAGGTGCCAATTATTTGATTTTGTAGTTATTATTATGGGACCAAACTATCATGATAGATTAGCAATCATGATTTGTATTAAAATTTTGAAGTTTTTATCTATAAACTTTGTCAAATTTGAACTCGTTTGACTGCCACCAAATAAATGATAATGTATGCATGTAAGAATGGAGTACGGTTCAGAGACTGACCACTGAAAACAATCCAATGTGCATGTTAGACAAGACATGACGACTCAACATTCCATGTCCATTTCAAGCGTTAAAAGCAGTCCTACAAACAACAATCTTCGTAAAACTATGGTGATAATACAGCCCAAGCAGGAAACTTAGATGGACCAAAATGGGAAACTACAAATCTTCCCCCTTCCGGTGAAATGGCTAAGGTAAGTTTTCCCTATAAAGTTTTGGTCAATGTTGTTGAAACAAAAAGTTTCGGTCAATGCAGCGCCCAACAAGGAGTACAAAGATGTTCTTTAGAGCTAACAAATTCTCCGTTGGATGATTCAATGTCGCATATGCGCATGGGTTAACAGATTCAGTGAACAAACTCCGCCAATGCCACTCAAATTCCCTAGCACACAAGCTTCCCTTCCATAAGAGCCACGTTGGATCTGCAGATGTCTGTATACAACCTTCTAATTTGCTATCCTGCTCGCCTAATGGGGTCTTGGAAGTATTGAAGGGATATGAGAAGTGCCTCCTGAAAATGTTTGCTAGCTCTGTCAGCACAACAAATGCCATACATACAGAATAACTTTACAAGCTCTCAAGAGGCACATACCTCTGTCCTTATTGTTCTGCTACCTTGGTTCGGGCAAGTATTCAAATAAGATGTGAATACATCTTTCGCACCTTTGCCCTGTCAGAAGAATATGTGACTTCCATAGTAAGAACATCAACAGTAAGACACAAATCAATAATTATGGCACCATCTCCACATACAGACAAAGCTTTCAGCTACCGAATCATCTCACATCCTCATCTAAATCGAACAGAGACATTTTTAGTATCTTTCTTCAATCTTACAAGATAATTACAGGCTGTGTAATTCCTAACTATAATACAAGTGATCAGGTAGCACAATATGATAGGATAAAAAAGCAACAAAATTATGGTGACAAGAGAAAACATCAGAAATTCGGAATGCATATAGGAAACTGTAATATATGCAGCCATACCTTCAGATTTATGTCTTCTTCGATGCTCTCTTCCAGACCAGCCAGCCCACCAAACGCAATTAAAAGATGCCTGTGCAATCAAGAGCACATAACTGAGCACATAGACTCCCACAATAATGGATTCGTAGATTTTTCTAGTTCTAAGCATAAAAAAAGTAGGTTTCAAATATGAAAATCGTATGAGCACAACAGATCTTGGGAACTAATACAGAAAAAAATCCTTGAGTTTTGATTGTTTCAAATTAACATATCATAGGAACTGTTATATACCCTATTTGATAGCAAGTTGTGCAAGTAGGGGTGCTTAGGGAGTGAACCAGACTCTCTAAAAATCAAAGAGGACGTTGTTTGCTCTACAGGCTAGTAACTGTGGGTTTACCGAACACTGGGTACTAACCACGAGTCAAAAGGTTTTACTAACATGTATTAGTTCATTATTATTCCAAGTGAATGCTCATCAACCTATTGCCTTGTGTAAAATGTTTTGTCTGCTCATGAACTCATGCAGCCAAAAAAAAGGGGCGCTGCTGCTTTGCTCAAGAAGAATCCAGTCACAGGTAGGAGTTGGGACTTCAGGTACATAAGAGGTGCACATGTTGTTAAGCAAACTTGTGCTTTCTTAAACTTCTGCCTAATTCAAAAAGGGCATAACCAGTGCTGAAAGCTCCCACACATTGTGGGGTCTGGGGAAGGGTATTTCTAGGCAGCCTTTCCCTTGCTTTTTTTTATTATGCAAGGAGGTTGATTCAAACCTGCCAGATAATTCAATTTAAATAAAGATGAAACTGTGTGTCATTTTATTCTTTAACTGTATAGTTTATGCCTCTTCCAGTTATAGCTGAAAATTCTAATGAATTGGCAAGAAATGTTGTTCATAAGTTCTAACACTGTATCATCTAGAAAGAAGAAATTTACACATTCAGATGGCCAAATCTGATTTTTTTTTCCCTTGGGAAGTTGGTTGAAGAGGTATGCAGATGGTATACCTAAATGAAGGCAAGATGAACTCAGATGAAATAATGGTTTCGCCATGCTCTGAAGTGCCAATGATATGATCATATCCTTCCTACAAGTGATGAAAATAGTAACATTATGATAACTCAAATATTTCTGTACAACATATGGTTGAGCTCATAACAATTAAGAAGGCTTCACATTTGCATTGTAACAGCCTTACAAGCAGTACCTTGTATGGTGAACCGTCGATAACACCAGTCAAATTTGAAGCGTAGCGGACTTTGTAGCCCCAATATGATCCCATTTCTTCGCTGGGTGAGGATGGCGGAACGACTTTCCTGACACAATCTAGATGCACGTCGAGAAGTTACAATCAAATAGCAAATTATCATAAGTACAGTTCAAGTTACTAAGACAGAACTAGATTAGGACAGAGAAATGGAGTCTAGCTTAAATATATAAATTTGATAACTGAAAACTCAAGAAGCTGTGGCTCTCCAATATATATATATGTGATTTTTTGGGGTAAATAACTAAGCTTATAGTGATCCCCTGGAATGAGACTGACCTAAAACTGGAATCGTGGTGGACTGGAAATGAAAGGATTTTTTTTCCTGATATTCGTAGTATTGAACTACAAGGTGTGAATCACTACCAAGAGTACTTAACAGAATATCTATATTACACAGAAGATTCCTGAATTCAACAAATAATAAAGAACTTTTACATGGAACATCAGCATAACCATGTTTATTGCCTGGAACAAATGATGGTGATTTACCTGTTGTAATGTCCCTGTTGGTTCCCATGGCTACAGTTACTCTTTTCCCTGGTTCTAGGATTTGCTCAACCAAAACATTCTGCAAAATTACGAAAACTGCAATTAATTCCAAGTCCATAAGATGAAGATGGCCATATATCTATATAAAGGAAGGTTAAGTGTAGATGGGATGATATACATGGTATTAGTCTAATATTTTTAATCAATCAAGGGTTGTCCAAAGGTGTGTAAAAAACAATCAAAACTCAATAAATTATCAAAGTACAACTTTGGGTTCTCCACCTAAGTGGGCTTGCCACAGCTCTGCCATCCCCACTGTGACAAGACTCCCTGGAGAATTGGTGGCTGGCTATGCACAAGAGCAGCAAATGCGCAAAAGGAATATTTTGACTCCATGGTTGCCATCAAAGTTTGGTCCATTTGGCAGGACCGTAACAGCAGGGTATTCCAGGGGGTGAGCAAGGACTTCCAGTATGTAGCAAATGACATTAAGACAGGCAGAGCGGTAGCGGCAGGCTTTCGACCACTGTTTGTGTGAACTGCCACGAGTAGCTAGTGTATGCATGTTACCTGTGTTGTGCGGTGTATTATCTTTGATCCCGGCCACTTGCTACCCAAATCTAGTCTATCTAACTGCTTCTCTTCTTAATGACAGAAGATGTGCAAATACCTATTTGCCCATTACCTAAAGAGTGAATTCCACTTTTTACCCTCTTGTTATGCATTTGTATCACTAATTACCCAGTCAAGTGAAAATCCATGTAGATTACCCCTTTTAGAAGCCTTGGACCCTTGTTTTCTCATGTGTGTCCATTGGGCAAGGTGTCATGGGATGGTCAGGGTCCAAAAATATTAAGACGACGAAGTGGAATGGAACATATGGATAAAATAAGTCTGGACATAATCACCCATGACGCCCTCCAATATTTACACATTTTATTGCACCACATCGACATATCACGTTTGTCCTATCTAACAATAACAAGCAAAATGCTAAAATGGGGTTAAATGGTGTTCAAAGTCTCATAAATGGAATATTTTGGTAAAAGTTCCACTAAATAGGGTAATATGTGTCACAAATGCACACCTACAGGGTAAAAAGTGAAATTTGCTCTTATGATCTTATCTAAAGAAACAATACTCCCTCCGTTCCAAATTAGCCGATGCAGCTTTTTCCAAAATGAGCGAACCTACACCCTGAAACACGTCTAGATATATGTATATCTCGATCAAATCTGAACAAAGCTACGTCAACTAATTTGGAACAGAGGGAGTAGCATCTATAGCTTGAGGGCAAATTGAGTGCTGTTATAAACCTAAACTTTATATTAAACATAACCCAGTTCCTAGAAATGATGATTTGGAATAGAACCTGTATTTTAATTATTCTTGTGATCTCATCACCCTTTTCAACCCCTAAAATAGTACTCCCCTGTCCCAAAATGGATGTCGCTGATTTGTCTAAATTTGGATGTAACTATACACTAAGATATCCTTTTCGGGACGGAGGGAGTACATAAATCGAACCATTCACAATATCACATAATATGCAAACCTAAAGGTAAACCCTAAAATAGTACATAAATCAAACTTCTCAAAATATCACATTATAGCAAAGCACAGAGATCTATTTTATTTTAACTTTAACAGCCCCAGCACATAACATTGGATTCGCCACTGAATGTACAAATTACCATAACATGTTTGGCCATTTGTAAATGTAAATTAATTCAGAAGCATCCGTACGTAGAAAGAGATAAATGATTTCATGGAGAAAACAGGTAAAAAAAAAAACAACCTAAATGTGCTTGCTTGTAAGCAAATACGCTTTGCCTCAATCTCAATCCGGTTGCTTGCTGGCATGAATTATTACTCTTGAATGGACATAATAATATATTTATGAATGTCTACCTGCTTAGTTCTTTCAAATGACTTGCAAAAATTGGATATTTGCTACAATGGTAAACATCGTTTAACTCTAACCACACACCCAAGAGTTACACACTTACATGAACCATAACTCATCAGAATTTAACTTCAACAAAACTCTTCTCCAAAACATGAGCAGGAGAACAAAATACTCATATTAACATCACCATACATACCTTACTTAGCCCAACATCAACCTGTGTGCCCTTTGAACGATCCCCGCCCAATGTTACACCTGTCTAAATTAAGTATACTGTAAGCATCATGTTGAATCATACATGTGGAACATGAGATGTAACAGGGACCTCACCCAATACAACATAGTTGACCATAACAGAGTTAAGAGATTAAAAAAAAAACATCTTGAAGAATATGACACATACATATAGCATGTAAGCAATTGACTGATATCTGATACACATTGAACCATATATAGTCAAGTATCATCGAGAGTTCAAGCAGCCCTTAAAAAATGCAGCAACAAAATCCAAAAGAAGTATTCCCTGAACAACATGACTGATAGAGTTTGAAATGCAAGAAGTAATAATCGAACACTGGAACAAAGTTGTCCAAGTATAAATGAAAAAAAAAACAAGTACAAGCGTTACACCCTAATAATATATGAAATGATTTTTTTGGTCTTATATCACAAGACCCACTATTAAGAATCCATGACAAGCTGCCAACTTCAAGTTTAGATGTTGAAGTACTCTTCAAATCAAATGAAACAACAAAAACCAGGAGCAATGACACGACAAGAGAGATCAGCACCTTCACGAAATTCAGACCACTCATGCTTGCGCACATGGTGTGGCGCATCCAGCGGCGGAAGCAACCCCTGCATACCAGAAGCATCAAAACGAAATTAGCACATTATCTAAAAGAACCCACATATCAGGCAACCACCTTCTTCAAATCTCTCACCACATATTTGAAGTTCTTGTGCATTGGGAAGAGCCTGCGGCGCAGGTACTGCGGTGTCTCCAAATACTCCAGTATGCGAATAAGAAACCGTGCACCGCTCTCCTCTTCATCTTCGGCGCCACCGCCGTTCTCCTCCGGCAGGCTGCTGTCGAAGACAACGATCTCGTCGATACGGAATACGGCCGCCGCGCGGGCTATCTGACCGGCCAGCTGAAATAGGAGAGGTGCGCGCCGCTCTTATAAGCACCGGTGATGTAGGAAATGCAGTGGGGAAGGCAATAGGAGATGGGGTACTGACGAGGGTGGCGAGCTCGAGGGACTGGGCGTTGTCGATGATGGAGCCAGCGATGGCGATGCTCACCGTCGGCTTCCGTTTCGGGTCCCCCTTCTCCGACGTATGCTTCTTCTTCTTCTTCTTGTGGACGGCTTCGTCCTCGGGCTCGCCGCCGTGGTGCTCCGTGGTGTCTTTGCGCTTCGTTTTATTTTCCTTTTTGTCCTTGTGTCGGGACTTCTTGCCAGCAGCTGCCTCAGCGCCTGCCGGATTCATGGCGGCGGCGGCGGAGATCGACCGGGATTGATTTGTGGGGCTTGGGGCTGGGAACGGGAACGGGCTTGGGCAGAGGGTTTTGGTACTCGTGGTTTTCTCTTTTCTGGTTGAGATAGGCTCTCGTGCGAAGGAGACAAAGGTTTCCATTTGTATGGCCCACAGCGCTCATATGCGGGCCGGTTTTGTTCCGGCCCACTGCCAGGTATAGTTTTTTTATGATCTCAAAAATATATTTGGTTAATAAAATTGATATAATAATCAGTTTAATAAGGAGGTGGTGTTTTGGCTCGTAGGTACATATACACCTATTTAAAAAAACAAATTTAAAAATGTCAAAAAAAATCTGAAAATCCTGACATTCTATATTCGTATGCAAGTATTCGTAGGAAAACAACATTTTATGTGGTATGTATAAAAAGACAAAAAAAATGTTATGTAGGTAGTTGTTGTTGGGGCATCAAAGTTTATCTTTTTTACATGAGACACAAAAATTATTCTTTTTTCCTGAAAACTTGTGTGCGAACGTAGAATGTCTAGATATACATAAAAAAATTATTCTACAATTTTTTGACACTTTAAAATGTATTTTCACACAACGCACCGAGTTGGATTTCCCGTTTAATAAAAACTGAGAAACATAGTACATACATACATACATACATACACTTCCTCCTAGTTTAGCGAAGCCACCACAAGCATCTTACTATCAACGGGAACATCGCTTCTCGTTGAACTAAAATTCCGCTTCTCGTTGAACTAAAATTCCGCCTTACGGGACACCAAAGCGTCAAACCTGAATTTTGATCCTTGATAGGCTAGGACAAGCTTCATTGAAAATGCTGAATAGGCCAGAAGAAGACTACATATTTTTTATTTGACGGCCCAATTAACTCTCTTGCGTCAGTATTTTGGGTTGGCCTGGGCGGGCCATGGGACACGATGACAATGCAAGTAAACAGCCAGCATTGGATCCAGCCATTCAGTGATGCGGAAAAAAATTCAGTCCGGCTTTGCCAGCAAGACAGGCGTGGGGGAACGAGATTCTTTGAGTGCTAACCAAAATATTTGCAGCAATGGTAGTTACCAACGTCAGAGTTCTTGCGATGTGAACTGGGAGCTCGGGGTTCCAAGATACGGGGTCTATTTCAGAGCGAAGAGGTGATTAAGAAGATGATCGAGATCAGGAATTCATCCTATGAAGATGCTAAGTTTATTCATGAAATTTAGATAATCAAATTCTGAAGCACATGCGTTAACGGAAGCAACAGCATCCGTCTGTCAGTTGGTCGCCATTGTTGGCTGCTTGGCCCCCCAGACTCTTGTATCCCCCTATGGCCTATTAAGGCCGGAGTTCTCAAAAAAATGGAATGTTCAACAGATATACAAATCTAGATACACCACAGTACGCTTTTAATACCCAATGACGCCTATAATCACTACATCTGACGCCTATAATCACTACATCTGAATCAAAGCTTTGCAATGCCCACCCTTTTCCTGGCAGGACTAACAAGAATGATTCAGAGCTAGATGATCGTGTGCGCTCAAAAACCATTTAGAGCAACACCGCATGCTTGCAGTGTTCCCAAAAAACACCATCATGGACTCACTGCTCCGTTTGAACACTGTCCATTGCAGCAGCAAAAAGAACACCACGCGTGCATGCAAGTACGATACGGTGGATAAAATTGCAGCACTTGTAGAAAATCGGTTAAGCATCAGAAGTGCAGATGGATATCTTTCAAAAACACGAGGACTTCCCTTCAATAAAAAAAAACAGTTAAGCATCAGCAACACAAAGTAGCTTCAAAACAAAATCTGCAATTGTGTTGCTAACTCGAACTGCAGTGCAGCATCGCAACTTTATGCAGCACATCAAGTTGGGAGTCACTGTAAAGTACCCAATTTGAAATAATTTGCAGCCTAATGCACAGAGATATCTTGTGTGGAATTTATCAACTTGAAATGTTCACACTTATAAGGAAAAATGTCTCTTAAGGTCTATCAGCACAGACTGCACCGCACTTCAATTATATATGAAGCTGGTAATCCATAGACGATATTAAACACCAAGCCTTAGGCTCGGAATGAAGCAACAGTATTTGTGAAGAACTATTTTATCAACCATCAGAGACTAGAAATAAAAATAGCATAGCAGAAAATAACAAACCGCAACCTATCTTCCAATGGAATGCGCAACAGTTGCAAGAAAAAATAACAAGACGTCTTAAATAACATACAGAGTGTTCTGTAAAAAAATGAGAATACAGAATCCAGTACTTATCTAAAGACAATACATGATATTACCTACATCACACAGTTAACATGGCAACAGTTTCAGATCAATCTATGCTGTCTGTAATGGTAGCATCACACAGCAGGCATGAGATGAGTCAGAAATGGTGGTTAGGAAGAATCATCAGGAGAGCAGCATGTCAGAAAATTGATCGTACATTCCCCAAAAAAAATTAAAGAACCCTAATAGCTGAAAATCCATTGAACTTCTGACTAAGAATAGAAGAGAAAAAAGTCATGGAAAATAGTAAAAGCTGTTTGACGGTACTAGATGATGAATAATACCTGGCTGCCACCAAGTGTGACTGAGAGCCAGCTAGCAACAGATGATGAGCAACTTATCCTTCGAAACTCCAAGCAACAGATGAGAACACTTGCAGATCACCTGAAAAGTTAATTGTGTTAAAACTCACAAGTCAAAACAAAAAAAAGTCACAACAAGCAGGTACATATTATTTCTACGTTATCCATGACATACCTGTTGTTTGAAGCCTGCACTTGCACACACTTCAGCACTTCTCCATTACTTATGCATATAATATAAGGAACATTAGTACATTACTAAATATCTTTTCATTTGGAATAGAATATTCCTCTTGAGTTAGAGAATGCATCATAGCAATTTTTCCACAATGTTTTTTTCGTTAGAAATGAAAAACCCCTAACAAGTTTGTCAATTGACATCACAATTGCAACAACCAAAAACATGAAACTTCAGTTTACTATTATTGCAATGCTGCTCTTGATCTTCACTAGCACACCTTAGCATTCCTAGTGCACAAATAACCTTAAAACATGGTGATCATCATTTCCACCAGACAAGGAACAGTTACCATAATACAGCTTTCCAGCATCCTTACATAAATAAATCACTGTACTTACACAATCAAATGGGGGGAGAGAGGGGGAGGCAAAACAAAAATGGTGGCCTATATCATCAAAACATCAGTGGAGAACACTCCAAGACTACAAAGCTGTGTTTTTACAATTATGGTGAGGCCTTCTACCATCACTACTGAGACCAGGGTCTCTAGGTCCAGTTACACTCTGCCTTGCTTTCCGCGCTCTGCACTACAAAATCTGGTCTTGCCCAAATGCACCCAGCATGCTCTTTCATCAGCCCTGCACCTTATAACTTACGAATGCAGCACCACAGCTTGCGCGTATGAATCTTCAAAGATTCATGTGTGACGATAAAAATTGATGGCGCAAGAAAATGATGATCTGTATCTGTTGATCAATCGGAATATTCGTCTGCACTATACTGGTCCATGTCTTCTACACGAGAATGCTTCGGATGCTCATCAAGGTCATCATCAACAGAAGACCTTCGTCGCTTTGAATTCTCCTAAAATTACGAAGGAAGAAAACCTTTAGTTAAAGGTAAGGCATAAATATGACTATTCATGCTCTAACATGGAGAACTGGGGATAGTAGAAATGTGAACATGCTAAGGCGAACATGAAATGATCACAAGAAATCCAATAGCTACACATATGGCTTGCTGAGAAGCTGAACCACCTATAAATCTACAAAATAAAACCCAGAACTGAAGAAGGAAAATTTAAGGTAGCTACCATATGTTTTAGTACTAAACAGTTAACTGAACAGTAATCTTTCATGCCAGCAACTATAAAGGAAAAATGAGCCATACATGCATCCTGGACGATTCTCCGTGTTCCATCTCATCACCATGTGCTGTCCTGCTCACAGTAATTCTGGAAGGCACTGGAAAATGCTCGATTTCATCGCCAGTTCTCCCCTCTTTAGCTTTCTTCTTCTGCAATACTAACTTAGTAGGAAGAGGCTGCAAAAAGGACATTATAATGTCATACAAGTGTTCAATGAATCATCGCCATATATCTTACATAAAATTATGCAGAGGAAGTTACCAGATATTTTGCACTATCATCATCAAATGCGACAAGGTATGTTGTGGGATCCTGTTTATCATCCCCCCTTACCTGAATCATGAGCCAAGAAAAGGTATGAATGGATTTTTACACCAGCAGAATGAAATGTTAAACACAAACATGGAAAAATAGCAAAATGACACATACTTCCCAGTGATATTCACGAATCCAGGAGTACTGAATATCTTCATCTTCATCATCCATGTCCTTGACAAGCTAAACGAAACCATAGTCACTATCAGACTGACAAGCTATAGGTACAAAGTACAAGCATAACAATGTGTAGTGACATTTTTTAATAAATTGTACTAGAGTCGAGAACATGATAGATACCTCAACAGGTGCTGGAGCCATGTATGCTAGAAATTTCTCTTGTTTTGTAGGGTCTGAACCACTGACTTGAAAGCTTTTCATCAGAGCCTATCATGAGAACATGGAAATACCTCAAATATATGCAATGGTATATCTCAAGGTTCAAAAAAGCACTACACGATAATTCTAATTTTGCCTCTGCCTAGCGCCTACCTCGCATAAGCACAAGCCTAGGTGTGCTGAAGTGCACGCATAGCATGATTAAGCGCTAGGCCTTTTGCTGTCGCCTAGCACCTAGGCGAGCTTAAACGCACCTAGATGTGAAGCCTAGGTGTGCTGAAGTGCACGCATAGCATGATTAAGCGCTAGGCCTTTTGCTGTCGCCTAGCACCTAGGCAAGCTTAAACGCACCTAGATGTGCCTTTTTAAACAATGGTATAGGTAGAAAGAGCACAGCAAGTATCAAAATAACTTCTGGACATAAATGTATATTAAATGCATTTGATATTGACATTCAATCAATGCAAAATATCAGTTTCTATAATACCGCCTCCTGAAAATTAGTACGCACACATCCACATGAGCATGCTAACCTAAGTTACGGCTAAATTAGAAAGCTAAAGGCAGAAGAAAAGAAACTCACCCTGGATTCACATTCATCACGTACAGATCTCTCTAACTTATTAAATTGCTCTGAATCAGCTGTAGGATCTCCATCAAAATTCACCATGACAAATGGATCGTTATACCTACAGAGGTCAACAGAAAAGCAGATTTGAAACCAATTGGATTCATCCACCAGCTTGTATAGCTCCAAGGCAACACAAAATCATGGTGTTACTTTGAATGGCAAGGCAGAAGAAATTACATCATATACTATGAGGGAAGATCCTCTTTCCAACAATAACAAAATTATGAAGCACAATGAAGAGATTATAGCTGGTGGCAAGTAACCATTTTTTTCTGTAACATAGATAGGAAAGCAACTGGCAACAAAACATACTTCAATGAACTGACTGGTCAACACACATCAAATGTTAAGATTGAAGAATCTAGGTCTTCTCAAAAAGAATGAGGAATGCATGGAATAAAGTAACATATGAGAAGTCAGACCTATCAAAATCAGGTACCAGCGGGAGAACAAACTCTGGTTCCATCCCACGTTTAGTCTGATGGACAGGCCGTGATTTAGCTGCTCTGAAGGATTCTGAGATAGCTTTGATCCGTTTCTGTCTGATAGACACAAGCACATAATCAAGTCATTGGCTGCACCAGGATTGCAAAGTAGGGTAACCCTTCAGAAATTGAAGAATGAACTAGGTACAAAAAGTCATACCTGTCATTAAGATTGTCCAGGACATTATCACGACCTTCTCGTGATTCTCGCATTTCCTTCGCTTGCTTTTCAGTAATGGACTGGAATGGCCAAATTACCTTATTTAGTATATTAAAAGTAATCCAGCACAGAGTCTGTAACTATATTTAGAGAAGAATCAGATGGTGTTACCATTTTGGCTGCATCAGTACTAAGTGGAGAAATGTATTGTGTTTTGACCAGCCAAGACATGCCTTTGTCGGTTGGCCTCTCCTTTTTCCTTATACCTTCTGGTTTAACAGGGGTGAGAACCTCATCATCACGCAATAGTTCTTCATCTTCTGGAGCCATGGGCGGCTGAACAGCAGGAGGGCTGAATGCATGTTTAGCACTCAAGTTAGGGGAGCAATAAAGGATCAACAGAGAAGTGGTTCTTGTGGAAACATATTGCTGGCTTAATTCTTACTTGTATACAGTCATATCAAGTAGGTCAAGAGGTATCCCGAGATCCTCAGGGACAATCATTTTAGGCATATAGTTTTTCTCCAATGAAGTGATCCTGTATTTGGTATATCTGTGGAAGGGCAATATAGAGAAAAATAAAAACTGAGTAATGCTGCCCCAAACTAACTGCAAGATACAGAGTGAGGTACAACTGAGAGAAACACCAAAAAATAACGGTGTAATGAGAAAAGAGGGTATTGCAAATCTCATGGAATTGGCACGGGAACAAATAGTAACCATTCACTCACACAAACAAAATTTTATGTTTCAGTAACCAACTTAGGAAACAGCTCTGGGTTCGATCTTTTGTTTACACATAAGTACCACAAATAATTGGATTGGGTTAGCAAAGCAACAGTGTAAAATATGCACATTATTTGACTATTCGATGGAAGTTACACATTACATTGTGGCTAGTTGGTCCTGGACCAAGGTAGCACAACGGCACAATGGAGGCAGGAACCATGTGGCTAAGGAGCTCGATATATTTGCGGTCCATAACATGTTGGATCATTTATGCTTCATATATGACCAAATGGGCCTACCCCAACTTGCTTGGGAAAAGGGCTTTGATGTTAAGTTGTATATATGAAGAAATGGCCGGTGAAGTTTTGGGACTGCTTCTACCAGCAAACGATTATCATGGGATTGACAGCAGATAGAAAGACAGGCTTGGTCCTGCTATGTGCCATATGATCAAATATGTGATTAATCCTCGTTGTCTGAATAAAGGGAATGGTCATTTAACAAAATTAAAGTCAAACTAGATAACCAACATTGGAATGGCATTTACACCAAACATATGTCCACAAAACAGAGATCTGACTCCAAAAAAAAAAGGAGCAGAAAAGAAGGCTATGTACCGGTCCTTGTCCTTATTCAGAGGCAGCCATTTCAGCTGAGCACTTGGATCCGGCAGTTCATTTCTAAACCTGCATCAACAAAGAAAACAAAACAGGGTCATAAAGATAGTTTAATTACGATATAACACAGAATGACAAACATTCCGTGTAAATCAGTTACTCCAATCTAAATACACTTTTGCCGATTGGTGTGCCTGCCAACTGCCTGAAAGGGTTTCCTCTTTTTAGTTTCTTTGATAGAATTCTCATTTTGGACAGAAACAAATTCAACCTTCCAGAAATTTTGAAGTGTCAAAACCTTTAAAAATATACAGATTCAACAATAGATACTTAAATATCACACGCGTAAATTTTGCTTCAAAACAAAAGATTTTACTGGGTTATATAAATATATACTCCGGTGGAAAAATTGGTCAAAGCTGTGTTTTGATCCATCTGGAGACCGTGACAGTATCCAAAATAGCCACTTTATGAAGGGAGTATATTGCACCAAACTATCAAGAATTAACCCCAAAAAATAGAGTATGTGCAAACCATAAGAATCATTAATAGGCTATAACTAGTCAGATCAAGTAATAAGAAAGCACCAAAAATGTAGAAAAAGGAAAGGCTGGTTTTTGATCCTAACACACTGATTTTACCAAGGATGTTGGCAGTTGCACCGGAATTTAAATAGGTCGCTTGTCGCTTACCGGTTGCCTTAATTCCGCATGGCGGCATTAGGCAACCCTCAGGGTCAACCAAAATGATACCCGAGCGCATTACAAGAATAATAAAATAAAAAAAGACTACAATTTTAAGAAACCAGCATTTGCACAGACCATAATAAGCCCAAAATTTAAATATACTCACTTGTGCTTGCAGAGAAACGTTGTCGGCTTCTTGAGCCGATTCTCAAACCTCTCAGTGTTGGGAGCAGAGGCCGGGCGGGGCGCAGTTGTCCCCATCCGTGTCCCAGCTGATGCCGACGCCTGGGGGCGGCGGCTCTGCGTCTGCGGCTGCTTCTGTTGCGCGGTGCGCACCTGCTGCGTCTTCTGCAGGATGGTTGCCTGCGACTGGCGCATCATCTGCTGCTGCTTCCGCTCCTCCGCCTTCTGCTTCTCATACTCGCGCCTCTTGCGCGCCCGCCGCTCCTCCTCCGTCTCCACTCTGGGCAGCGCCGCCTTGGCTTGCTGCTCCTTTGGGGCCGGCGGAGCCTCCCGAAGGGGTGGCTGGGCCGGAGGTGGTGGTGGCGGCGCCGAAGGGGGAGACATTGGCGGCGGCGGAGGGGGAGGTTGACTGCTGTTGCCGCCGTACGGCGGCGGTGGGGGCTGGTAATACAACTGGGGCGGCGGCGGCAGCTGTTGTTGTTGCTGTTGCTGTGGGGGGCCGTGGCCGAAGTTGTACTGGGGCTGGTGCGGCGGGGGCGGTCCGGGCGGGGGCGGCGGCGCAATAAACGGTGGCGGCGGCGGCATGTGGCCGTACCCCGGCTGCTGCGGCGGCGGCTGGCCATACGGGTTCATCGGCGGCGGCTGCGGCGGGAAACCCCCCTGAGGCGGCGCGTACGGCCGGTACGCCATCGCGCTAGGGTTTCCTCAAACCCTAACCCCAGCGACGCACCAAACCACGCAATTGTGTGCCGCCGCCGCCTCCTGAACCAAAGAAGCTGCGCAGGTAGCTCCGGGGAGGCAGTAGATCTAGGCGACGATCACGCCGATGTGAGTCGAATTCGGAGCAGGGGAGGGAGCGTGGGGGAGAATCGGAGTCTTCTTTGGCGCAGATGCGCGAGAGAGGGAGCCAGCCAAAAGTGATGCAACCACAGAACACGGTTTGGATTCTGACCCCGCGAGTTTGAAAATGAATGAATTCCCTCGATTTTTGCTTCGATTTGGATCTGATTCGGTTTAATTCGGTGCTGTGTCAAAGGCCTTTCTGTTAATATACTCCCCGTCTCGGTTTACAGGTTTTGCGTGTATTCTTAGATCGTAAATTTAACCAACATAATATAATGTAAATATTATAAAATATGATTATTAAAAAAACTTAGATGTTATACTTTCTAATGATATAACTTTTGTGTTATATAATTTTATGTTATGTTTGTCCAATTAACGATCTAGAAATGTGCAGGCCTTGTAAATCGGGATGAAGGTAATATATATAACACTAATTTAGAATGTTTGATATGTTAAATTTGTGGTTCACTTGTGCATAACACTGATTTAGAGTGTTTGATATGTTAAATATGTGGTTGGCTTGTGCAATCCAACCTGAATTGTGACGCCATAGCGTTTAATTGTCCACGCAAGGTAAAATAAATGTTACTCCCTCAAATCTAAATTTAGTTGATGTTGCCATATTACTATCTTGTCCTTTTTATATATACTGGCAAAGAACACCTGTACAGGTTACATTCTGAGCAACGGAAATATAATTTTAGTATGTCGATAGCGTGCTTGACAGTCAAGCACGTCATCTCCTCTTCCAACCACTTCGCAAGCGCGAGTAGTGTTACGTGCCGCCATCGTCATCTCATCTTATCGATCATCTACTCCAACACCGATGAAACCGGTGCCTTCCATGGCAAATTTTCAAGAGGACTTGGGAGATGGATATTACTAATGTTGCATTTTATTTGTATACCCAATATTATTTAGCAGTTTCAAGTACAAATATCGTGCAAGTCGATGCATCGGAGAAAATTTGTTATATAAGTTTCTTGTCACATTGTTGATACAAAACTATACAATTATGCATTTTGTAGAGAAATGAAAATAGCTTAGTTTACATCTATTCCTTAATTATATACAACGGAAGGGGGAATAAATTATTGTTGAGCTTGGAAAAATCTTTAGTTCAAACTTTAGGAGAAACTCCACCATGCAATTGCACTCTCTAACTATCTGGTTTTATCCATGTGTTCGCGAAAGAACAATACACACATTATAGTACTAAAATAAACATCTAAAAAGTAAATATTGATTAGCAAATCGGACATGGTGCTTTTGCTTCTAAGTGCATATGCTCCCTTTATTAAGAATACATTTTAAATATATTAAAAATATCAAAAAATCAGAACAAAATATTGCGCATACATCTCAACATCACACGTGTTCATGAAGTGGAAACTGAATTGTTATGTGGCTTCTGCAAAAAAGACAAAAATCGATGCTAAAATAAGGCTTTTCACTAGGCATTCGTTTGTATTTTTTGGACATGCCACCGAAATTATTATTTCACTATGAAACTATAAGTGATGACATAAAATGCAGAGATATACGGGCTAAAAAAATCTCTCAATTTTCAAATATTTTGAAATTCATCTTTTGGAGCATATGTACCTGGGATCAAAAGTGCATTTATTAGCAAATCTTATTTTAGTGGCTTCAGATAGTACTTCGGCATGGCACGATACCAAGCACCATAGTTAACCACTTGCTTCTGAAGTCCTGATCTAAGAACAGTAAATGAAGGGATGTGATTCTATCACACATTTGGTCAATCAAGTGGAACAACAAAATATCTATAAGACCACAAATATTTCAAGTATACTAATAAAACACAAACAACTAATAAATAAATAAATAGTTTGATTAATTATGTAAAAAATCTCTTTTGTTTCAGTCTAATGAAACACGTTGGATGTGGTTGTGTTACTGAGCATCATCCACATAGGTTCGAGTGGTCTCATTTATTCAAGTAAGCAACATCTATAACAACAATATGCAAGAGACATCATATCACATATAGTTGAGACTTTGAGATAGAGATCATAGCCATATGGTGATAGAGAATACCAAAATCTATAAGTCACACACCATACAATAATATATAGTCTCAACACTAATATAAAACTGAAATCCATATCTCACATACCATACTACAAGCACATAGAACATGGTTCACACGTTGAAAAGGCGAATGTTCAACATAAATGACAAATAAAAGGACACAAGATCTCAAAGAATGATAAAAGCATATGCTTGTGCCACCCATGCAAATCCCGGAGAATCCTAAATAGAACTACCTCTCTCCCTTTAGCATCAGAATGCCAAAAAAAGGAAAAAGAGCAATGATATATATCCCAAGGGAATCACTCCGAGTCTCTACGCTCGCTAGACTCGTACTCCTCATCACTGTCCTGAGCTGGTGGTGGAGAGGGGCGAGAAAAATGCTCCTTAGAAGGTGTTGTTCAAGCTCGGTCCAGTTGACCTGAGAGGCGTACCAGTTGGTGTAAGATGGATGAACATGGGGCTGTGGAGGAGGGGCTTGCTCACCACTCATCCTGTGAAGAATAACCTATTGGGTATTCTGAATATCTGCACGCCCACGGTTGGCCCGATAGTTCTCCTTGTGAATCTCTACATTCATGCACAGAACATGCTTCTAAAACCAGTTAAGCTTCTTTACCTCCTTCTTGTTGTGTGGGAGGAAGCCTAGCGCCCATGAGTTATAACACTAGCACGGGCATCTCCCATGAAAGAGCCAGGAGTAGGGGCAACAGTGGTGGTAGAGGGACCCTTCTTTCTCTTCACATATAAAAGGCTTTTTGACAAGATGCTCCACAAGATCATACCCACTCAAATCCTCGGACGTCGCAGTGTCCTGGATGAGAAGCATAATGTATGGTGCATATATAGGGAATGTTTGTCGTTTGAAAGGATCGTATGCCGCACCTAGAGGGGGGTGATTAGGTGCTACCCAGTTTTTAGTTCTTTTTCAGTTTACACTTGACACAAAGGTAAATTCTCTAGATATGCAACAATGTGAATTGACCTAGATGACTAGGTATACAACTAAGCAAGATATAGCTAGACAAGATACGAATGCGCAATCAATGATAGAGGTAACCGAGAGTGGAGCACGCGGAGACACCGAGATGATTCCCGTAGTTCCTTGCTTTTGAGGGGAAGTGACAAGGTTCAACTTGAGACAGAACTTGTCAAGGTTGTCGAAAGTTTCCTTCATATCTTCGATCAAGGTTGATCCCTTCTTTGTTGTTATGATGACATCGTCGATATATACTTGTACGTTCTTGCCAATTTGTGTGGCGAGACACTTCTGCATCATCCGCTGGTATGTTGCTCCCGCGTTTTTCAATCTAAAGGGCATTATTCTATAGCAGAACACGCCATAAGGTGTTATAAAAGCTGTTTTGACCTCATCCTCTTCTTTTAATCTGATCTGGTTATAACCAGAATATGCGTCCAGGAAGGAAAGACGTTCACAGCCTGCCGTGGAGTCGATAATTGGATCGATCCTTGGGAGGGGAAAGTGATCATTTGGACAATGTTTATTGAGACACGTGAAGTCGACGCACATGCGAAGGACCTCTGTGTTTTTCTTCGGGACCCGATCTGGGTTAGCTACCCACGTGGCCTCTCGTATGTAACTCTTTGATAAAGCCGGCTTCTCTGAGTCGATTGATTTCTGACAGCATAGCTTTGCGGTTTGGTTCCGAAAAACGCCGCAAAGGTTGTTTAATTGGCCTCGCCATTGGATCCAAGTTGAGGTGGTGCTCGGCAAGTTCCCTGGGTACTCCTAGCATGTCAGCTGGACACCATGCGAAGATTTCCCAGCGCTCACGGAGGAACTCGACGAGCGCGCTTTCCTATGCGAGGTCCATGTTTGTTGCAATGGATGTCGTTTTGTTGGGATCTGCCGGGTGGATCTGCACCTTCTTGGAATCTTTGGTAGTGTCAAAGGTTGGCTCCTTGAGCGCCTCCCTACGTCTGGCAACACATCATAGTCAGTTGTTAGCCTTGACGCCATATACTCTGCTTGCATCCCGAAAGTCTCTGACAGTCGATGAAAACCCTTGTCGCACTTATCAGCTAACGCGAAACTGCCTTTTACTGTGATCGGTCCCTTGGGTCCAGGGAGTCTGTGGGGACCCGGACTAGCTGTCCGAAATACCCTGTTATGTATACAGTTCACGTTCCCATGATCAGTGTGCCGTGAACACATAACCGAACTGATATCAAATTACATCATCCTTTACAAAACGGAATAAGAAAATTACAATAAAGTCACATGACCCATCTTTACAAGATAGCCTCGAAGGGCCTAATCTAATCATCGAGTAGCGAGAATCACTTCAGCGACGTAGAGCCCAAGTCATCCGCCTTAACCCTACATGCAACCGAGCGGGAAGACGTTCCTAGCTCGCATAGACATCGTCAACTCCTTCTTCATCCGTCGAAGTCCTCCAGGTCCGGCCAAGTAAATAGCCGGGGACAAAGCCGTGAGTACATTTGAATTGTACTCGCAAACCATCAAGAAGGTGATAACAATTCTAACTAAAGAAGACAAGAGAGGAAGAATAGTTTCTCCGGTGGATATAGCATGTGAAAGAGAATCAGTTTCTCTTGTGGATATAGCATCCCACATCACAGTTGAAGGGGACACTAAGAAAGTCCTATGACATCTCTATATCTTTGTTAAAGCAGAGTTCCTCTACATGAAACACTAGGAAGGGTCACCCTTTTTTTGTTTCATTTTCCTCGACCATCTCCACATGGTCGGCACATCATCTTTCCCGTACCCTTCCGGTACTTCCAACACACATTTCCTTTGGAAATCATTTTCAAAACCAAAACTCGACACAGCTCGGTAACGGCCATCCCAACCGTCCATGACCGCGGACGCGGCTATTCGAATAGTTTTGACTCGCGGAGTTTGCACACTTTCACCACAACTATCCGGATACCTATCGTGTGGGCATCATCCCCGCATAACGACATATGCCACGACGGATACCCGGACATAACCTTTCGCCCATTCGACTTAACACGAGGTCCTACCCTATGGAGTATGTACCTCCCCGGCACCGTGGCAGCTCACCTCCTCTAGAGCGTGGCTCCACCGCCAAGCCGGGAGACCCATAGTGTCTTCCGGACGGGTCAGCCCCGAAGGCCTCCCGTTATACTATTGTCCCAACCATGACAACCCGGACTCGGGGGTAACCGTACCCTTGTATAGTTGTGCGGTGCCTCATGCTAAGAAGAACAAACGTCAAGTTAAGCCCCGTGCCCACGTTGGAGTAGCTATGGTTGCGCCTGTTTAGTTGTTCCGGCGAATACAAAGAACCATGTGTCGTTTTTCTCAAAAACCCAAGTCACACACACCTTCCTCTTTCCAACCATCTTTGTCAAGATCCTTTCCTTTCATAAACCATACGCTTGGGTAAGATTGCCTCACCCAAGGTTTTCATAAACATTTACAACAAGGTAAACCTTGAGGGGTTCCCAACCTATAGTTTCATGAGTTGAACTAGTATTGCACTACGGCCGAGATGAGAGTCATCCCGCCATAGATGAGGTATAAAGGGGTAGTGGAGTGGATCATACTTGCTTAAGGTAAGCATGTATTATGACAACACAAGGAGGAATATACTCTCAGATTTGTGGTGCTAACTACACAACTTAGATAGTGGAGTGTCACTATCCAACATATTCTCCAAGATGGTGTTGACTGCCAAAACCCACCGGCGGGCAGCGGCCTTGTCAACACTGTAGAGCCGGGGGGAGCCTAGAGCTGCGGCTGGCTGAGACCCCTCCGAGCGACGGCCCGCAATGCTCTTCTGGTCACACGCGGCGTTGCGAAGTGCAAGGGCGTGCCACCCGACCTATACCGGTCGGGAAGGTGATGAGATTGCCTCGCTTAGTTTCTGCGGGGCATACATGTAAACGTTAAATACGAGCCTCGATCGGCTCTCGGGTTATCCTGTGAATCGGCTCAAAGAGCCGATCCACCCATGATCCGTACGGGGTGTACGAATACTTGGTGGTCCTGCTTGATCAAGATGAAGCTAATGAGATCTACGACGATTTAGGGTTTTCACCACATAATCGGATCATCCTACTCCGGGTTGGGCCGGATGGCCACGCACGGTGCTCGTAAGCCGATCCTAAACAAGGCCAAAAAACCAACATGAAGTTGATCCTAGGAACATCCCGTTTAGGACTTGCGAACGCCACCCTACGTGCCACGGGATCCTCCCCCTTTGTAAGGCCAAACTATTGCGGATATTAAACTAATCCTTGTAGAACAAGGAGCAATCGTAACGGACCGGATCTACTAAATAATGATCAAGCGGGGTGCCGCCCCCACACTGAGATAGGCGTGAGGACGGCTAGATATGCAAGGGTTGCACTACGTAAGCATGCTTAAACGAAGAACAATGCTAACCCTAACACATCTAATGATAACTACGTTGCTCGCCATCAAAAGCGCTTCGATACGAGCAACGCATGAACAACGTGGGGCTTGTGCTTGCCTAGATCGCAAGATGCGATCTAGGCGGCATGTCGCTTACGATAGAAACCCTCGAGACGAAGGAGTTGGCGATGCGCCGAGATTGGTTTGTTTTGGGGTTGAACGTGAGTTGTTGTTTATTCCATAAACCCTAGGTACATATTTATAGTCCGGGGGACTTTCTAATGTGGGCGTGCACTAAACCGTGCACGAGTAAGATCTTATCTCTAAACTAAAATGCGATCTAATATGTTACAAATACACGGGCAATTAAGCCCAACTTGGTATAAAAGGCCGATTCATGTAATTCTCCACGTATATTTCCTTAAGCCCACCTTGATTGCGGCCCACCTCCGACTTGGTCAAATCTTGGTGATAACACATGCCCCCTGGTTTTGGAAATATTATTTCCAAAATCATCATGCTCCTCTCTCGTCGGGTCATGTCGTGGCATCACCGTTGCGGTACCTCTTGTCTCTTCATATTTTGCGGTGAGGAGCCATGATGCCGATAATGAAGGCGGCGAGATTTAGTGACATGGCATCGGTGGTATGCAAACAATCGGCTCTCCTTGAACAATCGGCTCTTTAAAAAAACCCTCTTTTAATACTGAAGAAGCGTTTCCAGCCAGCCGTTTTGCCGATAGTCGAAATCACACGATCCTTTTTTTAAAAAAGGAAACCGATGGCGCCGCATCGGTCTCTCTCATAAACACACCGGGTAACGTTGAGCTAGCCATCCTTCCAAACGGTAACCCGCGACCTCCATCTGCAAAGACAAGTCGGATCCCCAAATCGTCGCTCGAGCGGTTCCAATCCTCCACCCCCTACACGGATCTCGACCGCGCGGCTTCCAATTTCTTCAACGCATCTCATGGCGGAATCAGCTAACACCGGTACCACGGTTTACGGATTGAAGGTAATCCCCAACCTCTTCTCGCCGTTTGACTTCGACACGGGATTAATGCAAACGCTCGAATTAATGCCTCGTTACGCCACTAATTTAGGTTTCGGACATCCTTACGCCACATCCTTCTCTCGCAAATTCGATGTGCCTCGGTCCTCGTTCTTCGAGAGCCCTGCCTGTTAATCTCATGCGAAGCTAACGGAATCCCCTTTGTGAGCCAAAACCTAGATCGACTTCCTGGGCCGGCCCCTGCGAGCCTGGCCCAATCCCCCTGAAGGTTGGGTGGCATGGTACAGCAGGGTATCAAAATCCCACTATGCCACTTGGGAAACCATAGGAATAGCCGATGCCCTGTCATTATCGCTGTCTCCTCTTGAAAAGAATGAGAACATCTTGAAAACCATCGGCTACTTACGGTCCGACGCATTGAAGCTGTTTCATGTTTGGTCATGGCCCTATGACTCCGACCTGCTTGGATGTGGCCATGATCACGGGGCTAGACATTGCATCTCCCGGCCCATACGCATTCAAGCTGCCAAAGGTCCCTTTCACTCTCTCTTCTAAAAAGAGTGTACCAGCTGAGGTGCCTATCTCAATCGTTATATGAAAACCAAAGGCCCGGTGACGAGAGAGGGAGCACACGGCCTTCTTGAACTTCGGTTGGAGCACTTCATATTACGTGGTCCGTCACTTGCTCCTACCAAGAACTACCTCTCCCTGGCCTATGAACTCGCCAAAGGCACCCAACTTGGTCTAGGCAAGTTATTCCTTGGAGAGATTTATCGATCCCTTCAAGCGATGTCTGTCAAGCTGTTCACCCGCAAGACAGGTTAAAGCGGCGGCCCCCGGTGGTTCATTCAGCTGTGGGCCCAAGCTGTACTTCCAAAGCCAAATCCCGGACTTCCCATCGCTGACCAGCTGCACCTTCCCGGATGAAAATGGCAAGGAAATTCGATGCACCGGCTACGGCCAAGCCCTGTATGGTCTCCGGGTAGCGAGATTGATCCCCAAGGAAGCGACGGGGTGGTTTAAGATTTTCTTCCGGGGTTTAGACAACCCCCTGTTCCACCCTTATACTTGAATCGGCAAATTTTGAAAACCCCGTCTCTTTCCGATTGGACGACTTTGCCGATGACGCCGGCACACGGCACTTGTACTCCCTCATGATTCGTCCTTGCTTTCTCCCTGTTGGCATGAGCACCTCGAACCGGATCATCAAGCCCGGTTATGAGTGTTATCAACCGATAATAGCGGCTCGGCAGCTTGGTCTCGGACAGGTGCCCCCACACTTCTTCCTACACCACCGACGACAAGTAGAGCTGAGCCGCCGACATCCTCACCGCCCAAAGGTGCTATACCTTTTCGACGCTTTGGTCATACCAATTCCCCACGACCTCCATTTCTCCTTCACCACCGACGGTTTTGAAACTTGGTGGTCTATGTGGAAGACCCATGTCTTCAGGAGGGCACTAGGACCGCAGCTGAAGGAGCTTGACGCCGAATATGATCCCCCTGCCGACCAGGTACCGTCCCTTAAGTATTTCTTGTGACTGCCTTATGGTGATTGTCCGTGAACTGACTCTCTTCTCTTGGCGGCAACAAGATGGCCCAGCTCCTACACAAGCCGACGGCTCCCCTTTCGTCTTTCTTCCTCCGGCACCGGTGGTTCTCTTACGCCGAGTTCGCCTCCCACGAAGAAAGTTATAATGCGAGTCGGCCGATTTCACCGAAATCGGCTTCTAAAAATAAAGCATCTTCGGGGCCGTTGCCCCCGAGCCTCGACTCGGGCGAGGACGGCGGTGAGGAAGGTAGCGGCCGGGAAAACCCCGAAGCGTAAAGCTCCGGCCCGGGAAAGCTTGCGTGTAAGTTGGTTCGGACCTGCGGGTGTTCGTCCGCTTTTTCAAAGAATTTGTTCGTGACGCGCTTGTATCCTTTCCTACGAGGCCTCTGCTGAAGGATCCTCCGGCGGAGCCGAGGAAACCAGCCGGGGAGAATCGAACTCGGGTGATTCCGAGAGGTCCACTACCCGGAGTCGAGACGGCTTCGCCGGCGCCGGCTTCCAAGAAGAGGTTGATCACCGGAACCCCTGTTCCTCGGGCCCCGACCGGATCGGGGTTACGTACGAAGCACCGCTGTGTCAAAAGGGCTCGTAAGAACCCACCAACCTCTTCATCAAGCCGGGAGGTCTCGAATGTAATGATCTTCGCGGCCACGCTTTCATGCTTGTCCCATTATCATTTGGATCGGCTAATCACTTCCTCTTGTAGGCCGCCGAAACTTCTAGCGGGGATGTTGAGGAGGTACGAGAGGCCGTCCGCTACCACTGGATCTAGCTGCCCCGACGCCCGCGGGCTGTACGAGCGGTTGATTCAACCGAGTCCCCGGAAAAGCCGATCGTTCATTGCGCCGGCTGCTCCTTCCCCCTTGGGAGAGGTATGTTTTTTTTTTCTTTTGGTTACTGTCGGTTCCTTGTCACCTGCTAAACTCACTTGTGTTGGCCTTGCCGGGGTTGTGATCTCTCGAGCTTGCTTGCGTTCGACCCGAGCATCCATTGATCCCACCCCTTCCAAGGCAAGTGGGGAGCCGGACATCGGCACGGTCCGTGGCCAGCTCCGGCGCCTCAAGGACTTGCTCTCTACCCCTATTGAGGCTGCGATTGAGAATTCCGAAGAAGTCAAAGGCATCCTCGCGGGTATCCATTCTCATCTCCCTATGACCACACGCAAGTGAAGCTTTGGCCCGCCGTCACCCTGTCGGTCTTCAAGTCACGGATTCAATCCGCTCGCCAAAGGATTACTCTTCGCCACTCCCAACTTCCGGCGAGAGCCGATATTGCCGAGAAGTGCCGACGGCTCAATGAGAAAAAGGCTGCTCCGGACGCCAAGACGGATACTTACGCCACCCGTGCCGAACTCGAAACCTTGCACAAGGAGTTGGAGGACCTCGAAGAGAGGGTCGGGGTGACCAAACAGCTCATCCAAGATAAGGAGGCCCTTGTCGCCCGCTGCGAAGAAGAAGCAAAAGATCTCACGGCCGATCCGAAGACCGATCCGGCTGAAATCCGTTCCACGAGCAATCAGGCTGGTGACGGGCAAAGACGCGGATGATGAAGCTGAGATTGCCGAGGCGGAACGCATCCGTGTTGATGCTATTATCGCCCTCGGCGTGTTTCTCCGATGAGGGCTTTCATAGACACATGATTCTGCTTCTCGGTAGGGCCTTGATATGTTGATCGCTACGTTTGCAACGCTTTGCTTCTCTCCTTCTTGTTTTTTTTTTTTTATTAGCCGATTTTCCACCGGCTATCGTTTACCATCTGTCCGGCGTGGTGACCGTATGCCTCCCTCGAGCCGAATCTGTCTGGTAACTACAGATATCGGCTCTGCGTTACGCCCGGGCGCTGTACTTGCGAGTCAGCCCCGTTGGGACTCGTGTAGTCGACGTGGCTGCTCGTCCGTTAGATCGCCGCTGGACCCAAGCAACCATGTGGTGAACATAACCTCGGTCGGCTCGTCGGAAATCTGGGGCACCGAGGCTCCGTCGGGAGGACGAGTAATGCGTCCGCATCGGCCGAAGTCATCGCTATCGGCCTTCCTTTGATTGTTTGTTTCGCGCATCGGCCGAGCAACGTAGTTACCGGCGGATCCTCGTGGGTGACCGGCGTGCCGTCCGCCATCTTAGATGTAGATGGCGATGTGGTCGATGTAGACGATTGTCCCACCGGGCGTGCCGAGAATGTGTTGACTGCCAAAACCCACCGGCGGGCGGCGGCCTTGTCAACACCTGTAGAGCCGGGGGAGCCTAGAGCTGCGGCGGGCTGAGACCCCTCCGAGCGACGGCCCGCAATGCTCTTCCGGTCACACGCGGCGTTGCGAAGTGCAAGGGCGTGCCACCGACCTATACCTGGTCGGGAAGGTGATGAGATTGCCTCGCTTAGTTTCTGCGGGGCATACATGTAAACGTTAAATACGAGCCTCGATCGGCTCTCGAGGTTATCCCGTGAATCGGCTCAAAGAGCCGATCCACCCATGATCCGTACGGGGTGTACGAATACTTGGTGGTCCTGCTTGATCAAGATGAAGCTAATGAGATCTACGACGATTTAGGGTTTTCACCACATAATCGGATCATCCTACTCCGAGGTTGGGCCGGATGGCCACGCACGGTGCTCGTAAGCCGATCCTAAACAAGGCCAAAAAACCAACATGAAGTTGATCCTAGGAACATCCCGTTTAGGACTTGCGAACGCCACCCTACGTGCCACGGGATCCTCCCCCCTTTGTAAGGCCAAACTATTGCAGATATTAAACTAATCCTGGTAGAACAAGGAGCAATCGTAACGGACCGGATCTACTAAATAATGATCAAGCGGGGTGCCGCCCCCACACCTGAGATAGGCGTGAGGACGGCTAGATATGCAAGGGTTGCACTACGTAAGCATGCTTAAACGAAGAACAATGCTAACCCTAACACATCTAATGATAACTACGTTGCTCGCCATCAAAAGCGCTTCGATACGAGCAACGCATGAACAACGTGGGGCTTGTGCTTGCCTAGATCGCAAGATGCGATCTAGGCGACATGTCGCTTACCCGATAGAAACCCTCGAGACGAAGGAGTTGGCGATGCGCCGAGATTGGTTTGTTTTTGGGGTTGAACGTGAGTTGTTGTTTATTCCATAAACCCTAGGTACATATTTATAGTCCAGGGGACTTTCTAATGTGGGCGTGCACTAAACCGTGCACGAGTAAGATCTTATCTCTAAACTAAAATGCGATCTAATATGTTACAAATACACGGGCAATTAAGCCCAACTTGGTATAAAAGGCCGATTCATGTAATTCTCCACGTATATTTCCTTAAGCCCACCTTGACTGCGGCCCACCTCCGACTTGGTCAAATCTTGGTGATAACAGATGGTACACGGCATACTCCTCTCAAGTTGAGAATACACCAAGATCATGACATTGATACCTCTATACTACAAAGGGGGTGGGTGTGGTGTAAGTTACTATCTTGAGATGGAACATGCTCAAGTTGAGCATACAAGATAACCAAGTGGGATAGCACGGCCATGTTACCATGCATCCCATAACACAAGGACAAATAGTGGAGCATCACCACTAGGGAGTACCCCACTTGCAATCACACATAGATAACATAAATAGAGATAATAACACACATAGAATGAAGGTGCTTTGAACATCAACAAATGACATCCAACTAGACACCGGATCAGAGATCAAAAGATGGCTTGCCTTGGCTTATTTGTCCCTGGACTTCTTCAGCTCCATCAATATAAGAATCCCAATAACATAAATAAAATCCTCGTCCGATTCCACTTCTTCTTCTTCTCCGGAATTGTTCGCATCTATCGCCGGAAAATATAAAAGGAACACAATCAATCATTTTGCATCAACAAAACAAACATGCAACACTCAACAATCAATAGCTAACCACTTTACTAAGGGCTAATATACGAAAGACTTATAGATACTACAAAGCAACTAAAAGAAAACCCCATTTATTTACCTAGTGAAGGTATGAGAGTGCCACGACTTAGCAATTGCCTCTCTAGGTATCACCATGGCACAACTAAGTATCCCCTGGTAGATAACATCATAAAGAGGACAAGAGCATTATTTTGGCATCACAAACATTCACAATACATTTTCAAACATTTTTGGAAAAGTAGAAAACAGTTTTCCTAACATAATTTGTTCCCATAACACTACAACCAAAATAGGAAGCAAACCATAATCCACATCATTTGAAACCTCAAGCTAAACAAAAGAGCTAATGTTAAGTTGCAGAGGTTTTGCTTTGCAAGCATAAAACAATGGTTGCCCATCTCTACCAAAAAGAGTTGGTCAAGGGTTTTAAATAAACCGAAAGGTTTTGCTTCAACAATGCATGTCACACATAAACATTACTAACAGTAACAAATATGTATGAACAGAGACTAATAATATTTTTCCTATATAGCCAGTACTAATACAAGACTAACCCAATTGGAATCACCCAAAAATATTAAACCTACAATTTTAGGAATTTCTTTGAATCTGACTGTACAGAAAACAAGATCTGTAAGCCATAAATCGTAGAAAAATCCTAAAAATATGAGGCCACTGGCATTTGAAAGGTATTTAAACATAGATGCATACACAATTGGATTTGGGTTCAAATTGTTTCTGAAACTCTCACAAATGGATTGACAAGATTACTGCATGTCTATACCATTTGCTTCACCTCTGGAGTTACAGAATAGATAAAGGTTTGAAACTTATTTGAGAAGATTAAGAAAACATTCAGTAATCCTACAGAAGTGGAATCACTCAATTAGGTTCAAAAATGGATTTTTGATGAATTAAAAGCTAACAGCCATGTCTGCAGAACATACAGAACAAGTTTAATTCATCAAAAATCATACACAAATCATAAAAATATGAGGTCTGCTGCATCTGAAAGGTATTGAATAGGTGGTTCTTACCCAGTTGGTTTCATTCAAAAATTAGTCTCCAAGCTCCTGGTTTAATTCGACAAAGTCAGATCTGACCAGATCTTGATCTGTGAACCATTTCAGTTTCAGGAGGTCAATCGAAGTGAAACCACCGCCAAAATGAAGGTACTGAAGAGGGCTTTCACCCACAGTTGAGTTTGCTCAAAACGGTTTTGTAAAACGGGAGAAATCTAACAAACAGTGATTCTGCATGTTTTCAGGACTTTATTTACCATGCAAAATCCGTAACGAATTTGAGGATGAGACCAACGCCAAGTTGTAGATCTTTTAAATACCTATTTGCGGAACTTTGAATCACTCGATTTGGATCTGCACACGAGATTTGGCGGATTTTACAAGTTCGTACCAGAATCTGAAACAGCAAGATACAGAAATTACTGCAAGGTTTTGGACGAACTTTGCTCAAGAACTTCAGATCTGAGGATAGCTCAAGCTTCTCCATGCTTGGACCAACATGCACCTGCATCAAGATCCAATCTTAGCAATGGAGGAAGAGGAAGAGGAGAGAAAACCATCTAGGGTTGGGGAGAAGAGAGGGAGATGGAAGCTCTCATGGTGAGGGGAAGCTTGAGGAAGGAGGGAGTTGCATCTTGAAGAGGTTTCCATGGCCATGGCCGGCCATGGTTGCTAGGAGGAGCATCATTTCGTGGTGGAGAAGAGGAGGAGAGTGTGAGGGAGTGGAGAGTGAAGAAAATGAGCAAAGGGGGAGGTGGTGGCTGGCCAAGGGGGTATTTATAGAGGGAGAGGGGTGGCTGCCTCCTTTTTCATTGGCCAAGGAAGGTGGCTGCCCATTTATTGATTGGAGTAGTTGGGAGGCAATGCTTGCAAGAGAAGAAAGTGAGGAGAAACATGGCTGGCCGAAATTGTCATGGCCGGCTCCATTCTTGCCAAGCACAAGTGAGCAATGTGAGAGAAAGGCACAACATCAATGTGTATAGACAAGGTATGATGTTGAGAAGATAATATCAAAGAGTGACTTTGATAATGATAAAAATAGGAGTAGATACATATAGATAAAAATGAGTATGAAGATGACATGTGCCATGTGCCATGAGAATAATCTCCACCACTTTGGTTGAGACCAACTTAGGATGAAGATAGTTCCCAAGGTATAGTTGATGATTAGAGGTTTACATTAGAATTCAAAATTGAAAGAATTGGGATTCACCACATGGAACAATGCATGAGCATGCCAAGGTAGATGGGTGGTGATGGTGGTTTAGTCAATGATAGAGCAAGATTAAGAGAGATGGTGAGTGAAGTATTCATGTACTCACAAGGATGAATATATTGACATAAATCATCAATTCATGAGGTCAAGGAAATGATGGAAAAGACTAGAGGAGTGAGATAGATATGATGAAATATAAGATGTGCAAGTGTTGCCATTTGAAAGAGAGTTTAATTGAAAGGTATGGGACACACCTCAAATGTCTAGAGACAATTGGGAATGAACTCAAGTGAAATGGAATTTTGAAGATGTTGAGAGAAAACTAGTTGGAACATAGGAGTTCAAAATATTCTACTTACTCTCTCAAGTAAAGTAGAGTTTTTCTTAATTGTAAAATAAGCAAGAGGAAAACAAGAAATGGTATAAGTACCATAAACAAGCCTTTTGTTAAAAAGAGCACAAAATAGAAAGTAATGTTTCTGAAATCAGTACTTGTTAGAAATGGGATGAGAAAACAAAACCCATTTCAGTTCCTTGTTTTCTTTGAAGAAATATCTTGGGAAGATTTAATAAAACTAGAAGTAGTTTTGTGATCAAAACTAAAGAAGGAAAAACAATAGGGTGTTTGAGAAAGAAAGCTAATTTTAGGGAGGAGTGTTCCCAAGGGTAGATGGTGGCTACAAAATGTACCCATCATTCCCACTCTTGGTTTTGTGAAGATTAAACTTGAATAGAACAAGAGGTAAAAGAGAAGGAAGTGATCCAAAGTTGAAACAAAGGGTAGAGTGCAAGGTCAAGTGAATTAAGGGAGTTGCAAGGGTAGACTGAGACATGCAAGACTTGGAGGTTGAAGAGAATGTTGCATAGATGAGATCCATGCATTGAAGCCAACAATAACAGTTGTGGGTGCTTAGAGATCAATTGCCAAAGTCTGGACATTTTACGCCTGTCAACACAGATGGTCGACATGGCCTCAAAACCAACAAGGATGAGTGGGTATAAGAGAAGGGTGCAAGTTTGGAATCAAGGATGATTTGAGCTAGCTTATACACAAAGAGGAATTTTAAGTAGGCACACTCATGTTGCCATGAGTAGAAAAGTTTGATGTGGAAAAAAGGAAAACAACTTTTCCTGAGTCACATAGGTGTTTTATTAGGTGAGTTGCTTGCTTGACCACTAGAGGTGTTGATCTATGAGGCAGCTCAAGACAAAACTCAACAAGAAAATGAAGACAATTCATCTACCAACAGATCAAGGCAATTCATCACCACAAACAGATCAAGGCAGTACATCTAAATTAGTCTATAGAAAAAGTTTTTGTTCCCCCGGATTTTTGAAATAAGGACAACTAAACAAGGTTGAAAAAGTTGGGGTGTTACAGATCTTCCACCCTTAAGATAATCTCGTCCCGAGATTACTGAGTGTAGAACTAGAGGGGTTATAAAGTTTAACCAAAGTCAGACTCCATTCTTCTGTAGACGTGCCGTTGTAGAGAAAGTCGTTTGCTTCATCTTCTGGGAGACATGATGGATTTCGGCCGATGGCGAGCTTCATGAAGAGGTTGACTACTCCATGCAGGTGTTGGATCTGTAGCTTCTTCACAATCCTGGCGGAGGTTCAAGGCTGTGGGAGGGTTAGTGCACCCAACGGTGCTTGAGCAGGGCTGAAAACCTTTTTAGAGTTAGCTTGATTTTAGTGGAAGACGAAGTCTTCCACCCTTAAGATTTTTCATCGGGTTCTCGGAAAAACTCAGAGCTTCGCCTTGTAGTTACGTGCGGGGCTTCGGAAGAAGTCATCGGTCTTCCTTGTTCAGCTGAAGAATCTTCGGGGGCGACGTGCGGACCACCACTTCAAGAGGCACTCACGGTGTTAACCGAACCATATGGGACGCGCGGCGAGTTAGAAAGTTGAAGAAACGCCTGGTTGGTACCCATATGAAGCGAGCAACAGGGGTCGTCGAAGACAATCTTCAGCTTGAGGGTCGGTGCTGACTTCGGTAACAACTAAGAAGTTAGCGGGTAAACTACGCCTAAAGTCTTGAGTCTTGGAGTATCTTCGGGAGCTTCATTTGATGAGGACCAGATGAACCATGTGATGTAGCTCGGCTTTGACGCTATTGTTCTCTCAACTTGTTAGACGGTGTGTTCGAGGGTAGTTTCAAAAAGATATCCTCACGGTTAGCGCGAGTATACTCCAAGGTTAGACCAAGTTAGCATGTCTTCTCGCAGAGGTGCAGTCACTCTTGAAGGTAGGGCTTCTTCTTTCTTGGCGTAGTGGAGATGCTCCAGCTGATCTTGAAGGAAGTCGGCGTAGATAGGGGTCGGGTTAGTTTTCTTGACGGTTGAAAAACAACTTCCAACGGGTTTAGAGTTAGAGTCTTTCGTTAATCTACCCAATTTAACTAATAGTTAGCAATACATCGGCGAGGCAAACTTTAAACCTATCATTGCATGTGACACCCATACAACCATAACCAGAGACACAATACCACTAACAGAGGCTACTGGTATTTTTCCTAGATGCATAGTAACAAAACAAGATCAACACAATTGGAATCATTCAAAAATATTTATTTTTCAATTTTTGAGACTCAAAATACTAACCAGAAACAGTGATCAAGTTTTATTTATTAAAAATCGCACAAAAATCCTAAAAATACAAGGTCAGTGGCGTCTGAAAGATAATTTCATACTGGTTCTAGTGCAATTGGAATCACATCAATCGGAGCTACCAAACTATTTTTATTAGCAAAACAGTACACTGGCAGATTTCCATTTTTAATTTCTGTTTCACAAATTTCAAACAATTAAAAAGGGCGGAAACGTCTAAATAACAAGACATACATGCACACAGCAAACAGATACAAACATTCAAGGCAGCACACGAGGGAACTACAAGCAATCAGCACACCAAACATGATACTCTAAGTACCCGAAACTCCTAATGCGCGGGGGTAGCTCAATCAAAACGATTGAGTTTGTCCTATCCATCCTATTGGTTTGGGGCTGGTCACATATGTCGATGTCTTCATATTGCTGGCATCGACTTCAATAGGGATCCTTGTAACAGTTGGTGGTGACGCATGCCTGATGTCGACTCGTCGATGTTGAGGTGGAGGCGAAAACTGCGTAGATCTTCTAGTCTCAACATCCCGGGGACATGAGGTCTTCAGAGGGGTAGCTGTTGAGGAACTCCCAAAGTCGACAACTTCTGGTGGCTGGCCTAAAAATTACTAGTCAAAAACTGAGGACTTGATCCCAGATGACTGCAAAAAGGTGCAAGTCCATGGAGGAACAAGGTCAGCTCCGTGACAAAATTGGCGACAACCAAAGACATGCTCTTCCTGTCCCTTTATGTGTACTTGCTAAGTCGACATCCAATCTTCAATAGCTGCAATGGGAGGTACTTGCCTCTTCATGAGGGATTGATTGATTTTTTTGAGTTCGAGTCTCCGGTCTGAGTTGGGGACATCGTCCAATATGTACGTTTGAGGTGGATGAGACAATAGAGCAAGAATTTTCAAACCTTTTTATAAAGCGGAGAGATAAGAATTTAGAAGCTTTGAGTAAATAAGAGGAGTAGAAGCTATACTTCCGATTAAAGAAACAATTTGTTTCATAAATAGTTTTCTCCAAGTATTTGTTTCCTAACTAACGTCCATGCTAACTAAGGTCTCCTACGGTCGGGATAGCTCGATACCAGCTACGTGGGGACCCGGACTAACTGTCCGAAATACCCTGTTATGTATACGAGTTCACGTTCCCATGATCAGTGTGCCGTGAACACATAACCGAACTGATATCAAATTACATCATCCTTTACAAAACGGAATAAGAAAATTACAATAAAGTCACATGACCCATCTTTACAAGATAGCCTCGAAGGGCCTAATCTAATCATCAGAGTAGCAGAATCACTTCAGCAGCGTAGAGCCCAAGTCATCTGCCTTAACCCTACATGCAACTGACTGGGAAGACGTTCCTAGCTCGCATAGACATCGTCAACTCCTTCTTCATCTGTCGAAGTCCTCCAGGTCTGGCCAAGTAAATAGCCAGGGACAAAGCCGTGAGTACATTTGAATTGTACTCGCAAACCATCAAGAAAGGTGCTAACAATTCTAACTAAAGAAGACAAGAGAGGAAGAATAGTTTCTCTGGTGGATATAGCATGTGAAAGAGAATCGGTTTCTCTTGTGGATATAGCATCCCACATCACAGTTGAAGGGGACACTAAGAAAGTCCTATGACATCTCTATATCTTTGTTAAAGCAGAGTTCCTCTACATGAAACACTAGGAAGGGTCACCCTGTTTTGTTTCATTTTCCTCGACCATCTCCACATGGTCGGCACACCATCTTTCCCGTACCCTTCCGGTACTTCCAACACACATTTCCTTTGGAAATCATTTTCAAAACCAAAACTCGACACGGCTCCGTAACGGCCATCCCAACCGTCCATGACCGCGGACGCGGCTATTCGAATAGTTTTGACTCTGCAGAGTTTGCACACTTTCACCACAACTATCCGGATACCTATCGTGTGGGCATCATCCCCGCATAACGACATATGCCACGACGGATACCCGGACATAACCTTTCGCCCATTCGACTTAACACGAGGTCCTACCCTATGGAGTATGTACCTCCCCGGCACCGTGGCAGCTCACCTCCTCTAGAGCGTGGCTCCACCGCCAAGCCGAGGAGACCCATAGTGTCTTCCGGACGGGTCAGCCCCGAAGGCCTCCCGTTATACTATTGTCCCAACCATGACAACCCGGACTCGGGGGTAACCGTACCCTTGTATAGTTGTGCGGTGCCTCATGCTAAGAAGAACAAACGTCAAGTTAAGCCCCGTGCCCATGTTGGAGTAGCTATGGTTGCGCTGTTTAGTTGTTCCGGGCGAATACAAAGAACCATGTGTCGTTTTTCTCAAAAACCCAAGTCACACACACCTTCCTCTTTCCAACCATCTTTGTCAAGATCCTTTCCTTTCATAAACCATACGCTTGGGTAAGATTGCCTCACCCAAGGTTTTCATAAACATTTACAACAAGGTAAACCTTGAGGGGTTCCCAACCTATAGTTTCATGAGTTGAACTAGTATTGCACTACGGCCGAGATGAGAGTCATCCCGCCATAGATGAGGTATAAAGGGGTAGTGGAGTGGATCATACTTGCTTAAGGTAAGCATGTATTATGACAACACAAGGAGGAATATACTCTCAGATTTGTGGTGCTAACTACACAACTTAGATAGTGGAGTGTCACTATCCAACATATTCTCCAAGATGGTACACGGCATACTCCTCTCAAGTTGAGAATACACCAAGATCATGACATTGATACCTCTATACTACAAAGGGGGTGGGTGTGGTGTAAGTTACTATCTTGAGATGGAACATGCTCAAGTTGAGCATACAAGATAACCAAGTGGGATAGCACGGCCATGTTACCATGCATCCCATAACACAAGGACAAATAGTGGAGCATCACCACTAGGGAGTACCCCACTTGCAATCACACATAGATAACATAAATAGAGATAATAACACACATAGAATGAAGGTGCTTTGAACATCAACAAATGACATCCAACTAGACACCGGATCGAGAGATCAAAAGATGGCTTGCCTTGGCTTATTTGTCCCTGGACTTCTTCAGCTCCATCAATATAAGAATCCCAATAACATAAATAAAATCCTCGTCCGATTCCACTTCTTCTTCTTCTCCGGAATTGTTCGCATCTATCGCCGGAAAATATAAAAGGAACACAATCAATCATTTTGCATCAACAAAACAAACATGCAACACTCAACAATCAATAGCTAACCACTTTACTAAGGGCTAATATACGAAAGACTTATAGATACTACAAAGCAACTAAAAGAAAACCCCATTTATTTACCTAGTGAAGGTATGAGAGTGCCACGACTTAGCAATTGCCTCTCTAGGTATCACCATGGCACAACTAAGTATCCCCTGGTAGATAACATCATAAAGAGGACAAGAGCATTAGTTTGGCATCACAAACATTCACAATACATTTTCAAACATTTTTGGAAAAGTAGAAAACAGTTTTCCTAACATAATTTGTTCCCATAACACTACAACCAAAATAGGAAGCAAACCATAATCCACATCATTTGAAACCTCAAGCTAAACAAAAGAGCTAATGTTAAGTTGCAGAGGTTTTGCTTTGCAAGCATAAAACAATGGTTGCCCATCTCTACCAAAAAGAGTTGGTCAAGGGTTTTAAATAAACCGAAAGGTTTTGCTTCAACAATGCATGTCACACATAAACATTACTAACAGTAACAAATATGTATGAACAGAGACTAATAATATTTTTCCTATATAGCCAGTACTAATACAAGACTAACCCAATTGGAATCACCCAAAAATATTAAACCTACAATTTTAGGAATTTCTTTGAATCTGACTGTACAGAAAACAAGATCTGTAAGCCATAAATCGTAGAAAAATCCTAAAAATATGAGGCCACTGGCATTTGAAAGGTATTTAAATAGGTGGTTCTTACCCAGTTGGTTTCATTCAAAAATTAGTCTCCAAGCTCCTGGTTTAATTCGACAAAGTCAGATCTGACCAGATCTTGATCTGTGAACCATTTCAGTTTCAGGAGGTCAATCGAAGTGAAACCACCGCCAAAATGAAGGTACTGAAGAGGGCTTTCACCCACAGTTGAGTTTGCTCAAAAAGGTTTTGTAAAACGGGAGAAACCTAACAAACAGTGATTCTGCATGTTTTCAGGACTTTATTTACCATGCAAAATCCGTAACAAATTTGAGGATGAGACCAACGCCAAGTTGTAGATCTTTTAAATACCTATTTGCGGAACTTTGAATCACTCGATTTGGATCTGCACACGAGATTTGGCGGATTTTACAAGTTCGTACCAGAATCTGAAACAGCAAGATACAGAAATTACTGCAAGGTTTTGGACGAACTTTGCTCAAGAACTTCAGATCTGAGGATAGCTCAAGCTTCTCCATGCTTGGACCAACATGCACCTGCATCAAGATCCAATCTTAGCAATGGAGGAAGAGGAAGAGGAGAGAAAACCATCTAGGGTTGGGGAGAAGAGAGGGAGATGGAAGCTCTCATGGTGAGGGGAAGCTTGAGGAAGGGGGAGTTGCATCTTGAAGAGGTTTCCATGGCCATGGCCGGCCATGGTTGCTAGGAGGAGCATCATTTCGTGGTGGAGAAGAGGAGGAGAGTGTGAGGGAGTGGAGAGTGAAGAAAATGAGCAAAGGGGGAGGTGGTGGCTGGCCAAGGGGGTATTTATAGAGGGAGAGGGGTGGCTGCCTCCTTTTTCATTGGCCAAGGAAGGTGGCTGCCCATTTATTGATTGGAGTAGTTGGGAGGCAATGCTTGCAAGAGAAGAAAGTGAGGAGAAACATGGCTGGCCGAAATTGTCATGGCCGGCTCCATTCTTGCCAAGCACAAGTGAGCAATGTGAGAGAAAGGCACAACATCAATGTGTATAGACAAGGTATGATGTTGAGAAGATAATATCAAAGAGTGACTTTGATAATGATAAAAATAGGAGTAGATACATATAGATAAAAATGAGTATGAAGATGACATGTGCCATGTGCCATGAGAATAATCTCCACCACTTTGGTTGAGACCAACTTAGGATGAAGATAGTTCCCAAGGTATAGTTGATGATTAGAGGTTTACATTAGAATTCAAAATTGAAAGAATTGGGATTCACCACATGGAACAATGCATGAGCATGCCAAGGTAGATGGGTGGTGATGGTGGTTTAGTCAATGATAGAGCAAGATTAAGAGAGATGGTGAGTGAAGTATTCATGTACTCACAAGGATGAATATATTGACATAAATCATCAATTCATGAGGTCAAGGAAATGATGGAAAAGAATAGAGGAGTGAGATAGATATGATGAAATATAAGATGTGCAAGTGTTGCCATTTGAAAGAGAGTTTAATTGAAAGGTATGGGACACACCTCAAATGTCTAGAGACAATTGGGAATGAACTCAAGTGAAATGGAATTTTGAAGATGTTGAGAGAAAACTAGTTGGAACATAGGAGTTCAAAATATTCTACTTACTCTCTCAAGTAAAGTAGAGTTTTTCTTAATTGTAAAATAAGCAAGAGGAAAACAAGAAATGGTATAAGTACCATAAACAAGCCTTTTGTTAAAAAGAGCACAAAATAGAAAGTAATGTTTCTGAAATCAGTACTTGTTAGAAATGGGATGAGAAAACAAAACCCATTTCAGTTCCTTGTTTTCTTTGAAGAAATATCTTGGGAAGATTTAATAAAACTAGAAGTAGTTTTGTGATCAAAACTAAAGAAGGAAAAACAATAGGGTGTTTGAGAAAGAAAGCTAATTTTAGGGAGGAGTGTTCCCAAGGGTAGATGGTGGCTACAAAATGTACCCATCATTCCCACTCTTGGTTTTGTGAAGATTAAACTTGAATAGAACAAGAGGTAAAAGAGAAGGAAGTGATCCAAAGTTGAAACAAAGGGTAGAGTGCAAGGTCAAGTGAATTAAGGGAGTTGCAAGGGTAGACTGAGGCATGCAAGACTTGGAGGTTGAAGAGAATGTTGCATAGATGAGATCCATGCATTGAAGCCAACAATAACAGTTGTGGGTGCTTAGAGATCAATTGCCAAAGTCTGGACATTTTACGCCTGTCAACACAGATGGTCGACATGGCCTCAAAACCAACAAGGATGAGTGGGTATAAGAGAAGGGTGCAAGTTTGGAATCAAGGATGATTTGAGCTAGCTTATACACAAAGAGGAATTTTAAGTAGGCACACTCATGTTGCCATGAGTAAAAAAGTTTGATGTGGAAAAAAGGAAAACAACTTTTCCTGAGTCACATAGGTGTTTTATTAGGTGAGTTGCTTGCTTGACCACTAGAGGTGTTGATCTATGAGGCAGCTCAAGACAAAACTCAACAAGAAAATGAAGACAATTCATCTACCAACGAGATCAAGGCAATTCATCACCACAAACAGATCAAGGCAGTACATCTAAATTAGTCTATAGAAAAAGTTTTTGTTCCCCCGGATTTTTGAAATAAGGACAACTAAACAAGGTTGAAAAAGTTGGGGTGTTACGGAGTCTCCATAACAAGTATGTGTAATGTGGTACCGTCATAAACCTGACATAGGCTGGTCGTCTGATACGTCCAAAGAGTATCTACTTTCCCGAACACTTTTGTTATTGTTTTGCCTCTAATTTGTGTATTTTGGATACAACTAACACGGACTAACGCTGTTTTCAGCAGAATTGCTCTGGTGTCTCGTTTTTGTGCAAAAATTCAACTTTCAGGAAAATCCCCGGAATTTATGTCGAAGGGCTTATTTTTCGGAAGAATCACGGAGCCGAGAAGGGCAGGCACGGGGAGGCCCAGGGCCCCCACACACTAGGTCGGCGCGGCCTGGAGGGGGGGCGCGCCGCCCTAGCGTGTGGCCCCCTCGGCCAGCCTCTGACGCCCCCCTCTGGACTACTTAAGGGTTTCGATCTAAAAACGCGAGACGAGAAGTCGAAGTCGCCAGAAACCATCCAGTACGCCGCCACCGTCGCGAAACTCCGTCTCGGGACCAGAAACTCCGTTCTGGCACTCCGCCGGGACGGGGAATTGGAGGAGATCATCGCCATCATCACCACCGACACCTCTCCATCAACCAGCAATGTTTCCCTCATCCATGTGTGAGTAATTCCCCCGCTGTAGGCTGAAGGGGATGGTAGGGATTGGATGAGATTGGTCATGTAATAGCATAAGATTGTTATGGCATAGTGCCTAGTGTCCGTAATTGGTACTTTGATGATATTGTTGCAACTTGTTATGCTTAATGCTTGTCACTAGGGCCCAAGTGCCATGATCTCAGATATGAACATGTTATTGTTTCATGATGATATGCATTGTTTTATGATCTTACCTGCAAGTTGTATACACATGTCGTTGTCCGGAACCCGAGGCCCCAAAGTGACAGAAATTGGGACAACCGGAGGGGAAGGCAGTGATGTGAGGATCACATGTGTTCACGGAGTGTTAATGCTTTGTTCCGGTACTTTATTAAAAGGAGTACCTTAATATCCAGTAGATTCCCTAGAGGCCCGGCTGCCACCGGCTGGTAGGATAAAAGATGTTGTGCAAGTTTCTCATTGCGAGCACGTACGACTATGTACGGAACACATGCCTATGGATTGCTTAGTACTTGGACGCCGTTTTATTATTATCTGCAAATGCCCTGCTTTGATTGTTACATGAGTTTCTCTCATCTATGCAACGCCCGTCATCCATCCCTGTGCCTACAGTATTTTAATCCTGCTGTTTACTATAATAATTATTGCTGTCTTTGTTACTCTGCTGTTGTTATTTCACTACTGCTACTGTTATAAACTGTTACTACTGATAAACTCTTGCGAGCAAGTCTGTTTCCAGGTGCAGCTGAATTGACAACTCAGCTGTTAAGGCTTTCAAGTATTCTTTGTCTCCCCTTGTGTCGAATCAATAAATTGGGTTTTACTTCCCGCGAAGACTGTTGCGATCCCCTATACTTGTGGGTCATCAAGACTATTTTCTGGCGCCGTTGCCAGGGAGCATAGCTTTATTTGGAAGTTCACTTGGATTGATATTGTTCGCTTCAAATTCTCCATCATGGGTAAATCTCGCGATCCTAAAGTCGCCATATTACCATCCACTACAAGAAAAGGTACAACTCTGAGTACCTCTGCTGCTCTTGATTCACCATCTGTGATAAGTCAACTTGTTTCACCACCACAAGCTTCACTTGCTGGTACTTCTACTGAATCTGAAAACTCTTATAATATTGATGATGTTTCTGCTGTGCTTGATGATAGTGGTTCATTGGGATCTTTTCTAGATGCTACAATTGCTAGGTCTAGACAAATTGAAAATGCTGAAACTCCTAATGAAAATGCTGCTACACCTGTTAATTCACACGAGTCTGTTGATTATTCTAGTGATGATCCTGATGAGGATTATGTGGAGCTTGATGATGATTTTATTGATAAATGCAATGCTATTACTGATGCAAGAAAAATTAAAAAGTTTCTCGCACAACATACTGTTAGATACAAGCTATCTCCTGATCCTAAATTTGCCACATCTCCTATAAGCATTAAGGATAAAGATTATGATTTTTCTCTTGATTTATCTCATATAGCTATTGTTGAGAAAACACCCTTTTGTGGTACTGAAAAAGAAAGTGTTGTAGGACATATGAATGAACTTTCTTCTATGAGTAGCTTGTTTTCTGATGATGTCAAGATGCGTACTTATTTTGTTGCTAAAATTTTTCCTTTCTCATTAAAGGATGATGCTAAAACTTGGTATAATAGTTTGCCTCCTGGTTCTATTAATAGTCCAAGTGATTTGCTTGATGTTTTCTTTCGGAAATACTTTCCTGCTAGTGCTCAACATGCTGCTTTACAGAAAATTTATAGCTTTGACCGGGAAGATGGAGAGAAATTGCACGAGGCATGGGCAAGATTTTGCTCTCTTATCGAGCTCGACCTGGACATGATTTGGAAAAGCATGATTTACTTGATATATTTTATAGTGGAGTAACCGTTGAGTCTAGAGCATATTTGGATAGTTGTGCTTGGTTGTGTTTTCGGAAAAGAACTCCGGACGAAAGCTGAAGAATTATTGGCTAAAATAAGTTTGGAATCATGATGATTGGACTACACACGAACCAACTCCGACGCCAATATTGAAGAAGAGGGGTTTAATTAAATTAAATGATGAAGATATGAGGGAAGCCAAGAAATCTCTTAAGGAGAAAGGTATTAAATCTGAAGATGTGAAAAACTTACCTCCCATAGAAGATTTATGTAAGATAATTCCCCCTTCATCCATGATCGAGGTAAACTCTCTTCAACGCTTTACTAGGGAAAATATTCCGTATTCAAAACCTCCTGCTCAATGCTTAGATGAGTTTGATAATTATATTGTTAAGCAAGAAAATTTTAATATGAGAGTAGAGAATCATTTAATGGAAAATTCTCAAGCTATTAGTAATTTGCATGATATTGTGGAGAGAACCTCCAATGATGTTAAGATGCTTGTTAAACATTTTCAAATGGTTCAAACTCAAATTGATCAACTCACTAAAGTGCAAAGTGACTTGTTAAAAAATAGTTCTAAAGAGAAACATGCATATGAAGTAACAACTAGAGGCGGTGTTTATACCCAGGATCCTCTATATCCTGAAGGACATCCCAAAAGAGTTGAACAAGATTCTCAACGAATTGAACCTAGTGCTCCTTCTGGGAAAAAGAAGAAGAAACATAAAAATGTTGTAGAATCCTATGAACCTGTTAATGATCCTAATAGTATTTCTATTTCTGATGCTGAAACTGAAAGTGGTAATGAACATGATAAAGATAATGATAAGAATGATGCTTCTGATAAAGAAGAAGTTGAAGATGAACCTGAAAAGCATGCTAAAAATAAATAGTATACTAAAGAAGATTTTACTGCTAAGAAACATGGTAATGAAAGAGAACCTTGGGTTCAAAAGCAAATGCATTTTCCTGCTAAGAAACTAAAATCAAAGGAAGAAGAACATTATAATAAATTTTGCGATTGGATGAAACCTTTATTCTTGCAAATCCCTTTGATCGATGCTATTAAATTGCCTCCTTATTCAAAGTATATGAAAGATATTGTCTCTAACAAAAGGAAAATTCCTAATGAGGAGATTTCTACTATGCTTTCTAATTACTCTTTCAATGGCAAAGTTCCAAAGAAGTTGGGCGACCGAGGTATACCGACTATTCCTTGTTCTATTAAGAATAATTATGTTAGAACTGCTCTATGTGATTTGGGAGCGGGCGTTAGTGTTATGCCTTTTTCTCTCTATAAGAGACTTTATTTAGATAAGTTGATACCGACTGATATATCTTTGCAAATGGCTGATAAATCTACTGCTATTCATGTTGGTATATGTGAGGATGTTCCTGTTCAAGTTACTAATAACTGCTTGATATTAACTGATTTTGTTGTGTTGGAAATTCCTGAAGATGATAATATGTCTATTATTCTTGGGAGACCTTTTCTTAACACCCCAGGGGCTGTTATTGATTGCAATAAAGGAAAAGTTACTTTCAATGTTGATGACAAGGAGCATACCGTTTATTTTCCCAAGAGGATTGATAAAGTATGTGGAGTTAATACAATTTCTAATGTGAGAACTATCAAAGTTGGAGCTATTGATTGTCCTATATATGAGCCTAAAGAAGGATATCAAAATATTATGATTGGATCCATATCAATACAATTCAAGGTAACATGATTGATTTGAGGTTTATTTCTTCTTATGCTATGTAAAATTTATTTGGTGGCAAGACTTGATCAACCTTGTTAACAAATACATTTTATATGCATACAGGAGCTAAACAACATTTTTTTTCTTCTTCCACTTGTTTTACTTACTGTAGCAATACCTCTGTATCTTTACTTTATTGCATTATTGTGCCAAGAAAAGTCTCTAATAGAAAGTTGATGCTAGATTTGGATTTCTGCGCAGAAACAGATTTTTAGCTGTCACGAATTTGAGTTTTTCTCTCTGTAGAAGAATCTAAAAATTCTGTAAAAATTCATGTGTGATCCTCAGATATGTACGCAACTTTCATTAGTTTTGAGTTTTCTGATTTGAGCAACAGAAGTACTTCGAAAAATTTCGTCTTTACTGGTTGTCCTGTTTTGGCAGATTCTGTCTCTGTTTTTTTTTGCATTGTCTCTTGTGGACTTTAAGTAAGGCTTTCTAGACGTGGAGAGTTGAAGCTAATGTTTTATTGAGTTCTTGCAATGTGTCACTACAGGACTAAAGTGGATTAAAGTTTTTGAGTACTAACCCCTCTAATGAAGTTTATGAGAAGTTTGGTGTGGCAGAAGTCTTCAAGGGTCAAGAGAGAAGGGTGATATAATGTGATCAAGGAGAGTCAAAAGCCTAAGCTTGGGGGGAGGTATACCGGCATCACTCATTCATTGCATATTATAGTTGCTGAATATTTGTACATACTTGTTTAGTTTTTAAGTGGTTTTCTAATAAGAGGGAGATGATATTTGGGGAAGTGCTGCCTGAAAACAGATTCTGGACTGATACCAAAAAAAATTCTCATAAACAGCCAGTACGGTATTTTGCGAAGCCAATTTTTTTGCATGTTCCCCAGGTTGTTATCTAACTTTCATTAGTTGACCACTTTTCGAGCTAGGCAGCGGAAGAATTTCTTAAAAATCGATTACTGTACTGCTGTCAAGTTTGACGAATTCCTGCTGCTTTGTGTTTATGTGACTCTTTTAGTTTTCATTTTCTTGTTTTTGCTTTGTTTCTTTCATAAAACACAAAAAGACCAAAAATATTTCTATTGTTTCTCTTCACCATTTGTTTATTTTGGTTTCCTGCTTTTATCTTGCTTTATTTGCTATCGTTGGTTTGCTATAAGAAAATCCAAAAAGATTTTGCTTTGTTGCTTATTTCCTTTTGTTCTTGTTTCCAATTCGAAAAAACCAAAAATATTTGTTGTTCTTCTTTGGTTTTGTAAAGTTTATTATGGAGTACAATGGTCTTCGGTGGCTGGAGCGTGGTTTTCATTCAATATTATTCAAGCTACACAAGTGAAAGACAATAATGACGATCTACGACAATTCGACTGTGGTGAGAGGCTGGTATGAACTCTATTTGTTTTCATTTTTGCACATATACTAATCCATGTGAGCATGCTTAGTTGGTTCATGTGAGGTATATGTCATTTAAGAAAGCCTAGTAGTTCATGATCTCTCATGTTTAGCTCCAGTTTATTTATATGAGTAGCATGTCATGGATGTTTGGTTGCATTGTTTTATTCATAAATAGGTATGACATTGTGGTATCCTCCTCTGAATAATTCATTTGAATCGACTTGGCACATGCTCACGCATGCATATGACTGAACAAAAGTCAATTAAGCCTCGATGATTTACTTTGCTTCGAGTTCTTGTATCACTTTTATGCCTCCGTTAATTTATTTTGCCGCAAGCATGATTATGACGATTCTTGCTCTCTTGATTTGTCGCTCCCAGTCTATTGCTAGCCTTCACTTGTACTGAGCGGGAATGCTGCTCGTGCTTCCAAACCCCTGAAAACCAAGTTGTTCCAAAGTGTCCACCATAAATACCTATGCATGGCATTTCGAACCATTCCAAGTAAATTCTCATGCGCTACCTTTAAACCTTCAAAATGCTTCTCAATTTGTGTTAATGTTTTATAGCTCATGAGGAAGTATGTGGTGTTTATCTTTCGACCTTGTCATTTACTTTTGAAAGACTTGCATAATAAGAGCTGGCAACGGGGTGCCCAGCCCCAACTAATAACTTCATTAATAATTCTCTTCACACGTTTTGCTCTGATTTATCAGTAAGCAACTTAATTTTGCAAATAGACACTCATCCATGGTATGAGATTGATGGAAGGCACCCGAGGATTCGGTTAGCCATGGCTTGTGTAAGCAAAGGTTGGGGGGAGTGTCACCCACAATAAAACTAAAATACGTGTGTAAACAAAAGAGAAGAGGGATGATCTACCTTGCTGGTAGAAATAACGTCCTTCATGGGAGCCGCTCTTGAAAGTCTGGTTGACGAGGTAGTTGGTGTACCCATTACCATTCGTTGACAACAACAAACACCTCTCAAAATAATTTTACTCATGTTTTAAAAATGAAAAGCTCTAGCGCATGTTAATCCCTGCTTCCCTCCGCGAAAGGTCAATCTTTTACTTTCATGTTGTGTCACCATCTTTTCTTTGAGCACTTTCTTGAGAGCACAACTGTCATTCTTAGTATAATATACTTGTCCCAAAATGTGATTGACTGTGTGATACGTCCAAAACGTATCTACTTTCCCGAACACTTTTGCTATTGTTTTGCCTCTAATTTGTGTATTTTGGATACAACTAACACGGACTAACGCTGTTTTCAGCAGAATTGCTCTGGTGTCTTGTTTTTGTGCAGAAATTCAACTTTCGGGAAAATCCTCGGAATTTATATCAATGGGCCTATTTTACCAGAAGACTCAGGGAGCCAGAAGGGCAAGCCAGGTGGAGGCCCGAGGGCCCCACACACCAGGCCGGCGCGGCCCAGGGGGGCGCGCCGCCCTAGTGTGTGGCCCCCTCGGCTGGCCTCCGACGCCCCCCTCTAGACTACTTAAGGGGTTCGATCTAAAAATCGCGAGGCAGAAGTCGAAGTCGCCAGAAACCCTCCAGTACGCCGCCACATCGCGAACTCCGTCTCGGGGGCCAGAAGTCGCTGTTCTGGCACTCCGCCGGGACGGGGAATTGGAGGAGATCATCGCCATCATCACCACCGACGCCTCTCCATCGACCAGCCATGTTTCCCCCATCCATGTGTGAGTAATTCCCCCGCTGTAGGCTGAAGGGGATGGTAGGGATTGGATGAGATTGGTCATGTAATAGCATAAGATTGTTAGGGCACAGTGCCTAGTGTCCGTAATTGGTACTTTGATGATATTGTTGCAACTTGTTATGCTTAATGCTTGTCACTAGAGACCGAGTGCCATGATCTCAGATCTGAACATGTTATTGTTTCATGATGATATGCATTGTTTTATGATCTTACCTGCAAGTTGTATACACATGTCGCTGTCCGGAACCAAAGGCCCCGAAGTGACAGAAATCGGGACAACCGGAGGGGATGGTAGTGATGTGAGGATCACATGTGTTCACGGAGTGTTAATGCTTTGCTCCGGTACTCTATTAAAAGGAGTACCTTAATATCCAGTAGATTCCCTAGAGGACCGGCTGCCACCGGCTGGTAGGACAAAAAATGTTGTGCAAGTTTCTCATTGCGAGCACGTACGACTATATATGGAACACATGCCTATGGATTGCTTTGTACTTGGACACCGTTTTATTATTATCTGCAAATGCCCTGCTTTGATTGTTACATGAGTTTCTCTCATCCATGCAACGCCCGTCATCCATCCCTGTGCCTACAATATTTTAATCCTGATGTTTACTATAATTACTACTGCTGTCTCTGTTACTCTGCTGCTCTTATTTCACTACTGCTACTGCTATAAAACTGTTACTACTGATAAACTCTTGCGAGCAAGTCTGTTTCCAGGTGCAGCTGAAATGACAACTCCGCTGTTAAGGCTTTCAAGTATTCTTTGTCTCCCCTTGTGTCGAATCAATAAATTGGGTTTTACTTCCCGCGAAGACTGTTGCGATCCCCTATACTTGTGGGTTATCAAGACTGTTTTCTGGCGCCGTTGCTGGGGAGCATAGCTTTATTTGGAAGTTCACTTGGATTGATATTGTTCGCTGCAAATTCTCCATCATGGGTAAAACTCGCGATCCTAAAGTCGCCATATTACCATCCACTACAAGAAAAGGTACAACTGCGAGTACCTCTGCTACTCTTGATTCACCATCCGTGATAAGTCAACTTGTTTCACCGCCGCAAGCTTCACTTGCTCGGTACGTCTCGTTGAATCTGGAAACTCTCATAATATTGATAATATTTCTGCTGTGCTTGATGATAGTGGTTCATTGGGATCCTTTCTAGATGCTACAATTGCTAGGTCTAGACAAATTGAAAATACTGAAACTCCTAATGTTGCTACACATGTTAATTCACCTGAACTTGATTATTCTAGTGATGATCCTGATGAGGATTATGTGGAGCTTAATGATGATTTTATTAATAGATGCAATGCTACTGCTGATGCAAGAAAAATTAAAAAGTTTCTCGCACAATATACTGTTAGACATAAGCTATTGATGTCTACGGGTGCTTCTATTCTTGTAGACAGTGTTGGGCCTCCAAGAGCAGAGGTTTGTAGAACAGCAGCAAGTTTCCCTCAAGTGGATCACCCAAGGTTTATCGATCTCAGGGAGGAAGAGGTCAAAGATATCCCTCTCAAGCAACCCTGCAACCACAAAGCAAGAAGTCTCTTGTGTCCCCAACACACCTAATAGGTGCACTAGTTCGGCGAAGAGATAGTGAAATACAGGTGGTATGAATAAGTATGAGCAGTAGTAACGGTGCCGAGAAAAGTGCTTTGTTGTCCGGGACTAGCGTGTGGTTGATGGTGGTAATATTGCGAGACGAGTACGGATGCGATAAAACGAGTAAACAAGCAGCGATAGCGATATTTAGGAACAAGGCCTAGGGATCATACTTTCACTAGTGGACACTCTCAACATTGATCACATAACAGAATAAATAGATAGATGCTAGACTCTACACCCTCTTGTTGGATGATGAACACCACTAACTGTGTAGGATTACACGAACCCTCAATGCCGGAGTTAACAAGCTCCACAATATTCGATGTTCATATTTAAATAACCTTAGAGTGCATGACAGATCAACATAACCAAACCAAGTACTAACATAGCGTGCACACTGTCACCTTCACGCTACGAAAGGAGGAATAGATCACATCAATACTATCATAGCAATAGTTAACTTCATAATCTACAAGAGATCACAATCATAATCTACGCCAAGTACTACACGATGCACACACTCGTCACCATTACACCGTGCGGGAGGAATAAACTACTTTAATAACATCACTAGAGTAGCACACGGATATATTGTGATACAAAACACATTGCAATCATAAAGAGATATAAATAAGCACTTCACTATGCCATTCATAACGGTGAATAAGTATTACGTGAAATATAGCCTAAGAGACCCACACGGTGCACACACTGTCACCTTTACACACGTGGGACAAGGAGTCTCCGGAGATCACATAAGTAAAATCCACTTGACTAGCATAATGACATCTAGATTACAAGCATCATCATATGAATCTCAATCATGTAAGGCAGCTCATGAGATTATTGTATTGAAGTACATAGGGAGAGAGATTAACCACATAGCTACCGGTACAGCCCCGAGCCTCGATGGAGAACTACTCCCTCCTCATGGGAGACAAGCAGCGGTGATGAAGATGGCGGTGGTGTCGATGGAGAAGCCTTCCGGGGGCACTTCCCCGTCCCGGCGGCGTGCCGGAACAGAGACTCCTGTCCCCCAGATCTTGGCTTCGCGATGGCGGCGGCTATGGAAGGTTTCTCGTACCGTGGCTTTTCCGTCTCGAGGTTTTAGGTCGAGGGGGCTTAAATAGGCGAAGAGGCGGCGTCGGAGGGTCAACGAGGCGGTGTCACCACAGGGGGGCGCGGGCCACCCCTGGGCCACGCCGGCCTATCACCTGGGGGCCTGTGTCCCCTCTCTGGCGGCTCTCGGGTGTTCTGGATGCTTCCGGGGATTCTAAGATGCTGGGCGTTGATTTCGTCGGATGCCGAGAATATTTCCTTAGTAGGATTTCTGAAACCAAAAACAGCAGAAAACAGCAAGCGGCCCTTCGGCATCTCGTCAATAGGTTAGTTCCGGAAAACGCATAAATATGACATAAAGTATGCATAAAACATGTAGATATCATCAATAATGTGGCATGGAACATAAGAAATTATCGATACGTCGGAGACGTATCAGCATCCCCAAGCTTAGTTTCGCTCGTCCCGAGCAGGTAAACGATAACAAAGATAATTTCTGGAGTGACATGCCATCATAACCTTGATCATACTATTGTAAGCACATGTAATGAATGCAGCGATCAAAGCAATGGTAAATGACATGAGTAAACAAATGAATCATAAAGCAAAGACTTTTCATGAATAGTACTTTCAAGACAAGCATCAATAAGTCTTGCATAAGAGTTAACTCATAAAGCAATAATTCAAAGTAAAGGTATTGAAGCAACACAAAGGAAGATTAAGTTTCAGCGGTTGCTTTCAACTTGTAACATGTATATCTCATGGATAGTTGTCAATGCAAAGTAATATAGTAAGTGCAATATGCAAGTATGTAGGAATCAATGCACAGTTCACACAAGTGTTTGCTTCTTGAGATGGAGTGAAATAGGTGAACTGACTCAACATAAAAGTAAAAGAAAGGTCCTTCGCAGAGGGAAGCATCGATTGCTATATTTGTGCTAGAGCTTTGATTTTGAAAACAAGAAACAATTTTGTCAACGGTAGTAATAAAGCATATGTATCATGTAAATTATATCCTACAAGTTGCAAGCCTCATGCATAGTATACTAATAGTCCCCGCACCTTGTCCTAATTAGCTCGGATTACCTGGATTATCATCGCAATACATATGTTTTAACCAAGTGTCACAAAGGGGTACCTCTATGCCGCCTGTACAAAGGTCTAAGGAGAAAGCTCGCATTGGATTTCTCGCTTTTGATTATTCTCAACTTAGACATCCATACCGGGACAAAATAGACAACAGATAATGGAATCCTCTTTAATGCTTAAGCATTCAACAACAATTAATTTTCTCATATGAGATTGAGGATATTTGTCCAAAACTGAAACTTCCACCATGGATCATGGCTTTAGTTAGCGGCCCAATGTTCTTCTCTAACATTATGCATGCTCTAACCATTCTAGCGGTAAATCTCCCTTACTTCAGACAAGACGGACATGCATAGCAACTCACATGATATTCAACAAAGAGTAGTTGATGGCGTCCCCAGGAACATGGTTATCGCACAACAAGCAACTTATAAGAAACTAGTTGAATGTCCGTGCGTTGCTACGGTCTATTATTTGTTTTAGCATCACACATATCACGCATATAAACATAAAGTATGCATAACTATTCACGTATATACAAAATATTGCGATATAGTGTTCTAAAAAGTTTATTTTACTTCACGTAATTAGACATCATAGGTATATTAGGCCACCAAACAATAGTATAATTGAAGGGCTATCGGTAGTTTAATTGAGATATCTATCGGATAACTGGAAACCAAATATGCAGGACGTGTAAGCTAGAATCTAAAGCACATATATGCCTAGGATCTTAACTTCTGAAGTACGTGTCGTCTCCACGGATAACGCCCTCCATACCATCCATAGTGCATTTCAAACTATAGAAGCGCTGGCGGCACAAGGGACGGTCAGATGGGTGGTAAGGCGGCCACACAATTGGATCGAGAGAGAGCGAACCAGCATGCTTGAGATTACCGTGAGATTTATTTTCTTAGGGAACGTGCAATGCACGATACTTAGTTTATTCAAATTGATAAGAATTTATAAATAATACTTACTTCGTTCAAAAGTAAGTAACTAACACAATTGTATCTACACAAAGTTGAATCACTTATTTATTAATGGAGATAGTAGAACACAGTTTCCCATCTCTCGGGTCTCGTTATCTACATACCTCCTATCTTCTCCACTTTTTACTAAATGTTCGTGATGTGGGTTTTAGACTTTACAAGCAAAAGATGCTCGAGATTTGGGTGCTAACTATGTAGGCAAAAGCCTAAGCCTAAAAATACTGGACGATTGAGGAATTATATTCAACCATGATACATCAAATTAAGAATATTCCACAAAAGGATTCAGAAATTATGTTCGACATAATATATCAAATCAAGAATATTCCTTATATATCTTACTCCTCACAATGATCATAATACAACAAAAAAACTCTTCTTATCCAATTTGTAGCTAGTATAATCGAGACGAGAAGACAACTTGCATCCCTGCACAGAAATCTTGGAAATCACATGGTGAGCTCAGTACGCATTGTCGATCTGGCATTAGTTGTGTCCCAAATGCTCATACATCTAATCACACCAGATTCATCTCCTTACCATAAAATAATAACACAAAGAAAAATCCAATGGAAATAGCCAACAATATCTGCCTAGAAGAATCTCAGGTAGGATTCTACAAAGCTGCCAGAATTAGCTACAGCTCCCAAATTCATTGACAACTTTACAAAGTTGGCTTTATTGGTATATATAACACTAAAACCTTCTGAGCTCCATGTCTGGGCCATGAATTGGTATAACTTATGATCCTACTTATGCTTGTTACACGGAGCAGATATTTCCCTTGAATGTTTAAATTACGAGGAGGGTACCAAATAGGTTTGATGCATGATTTTAATTTTCTCGTGACAGTGAGATATTTGGACCTCATTCCACCACTTCAGAATTTGGATACATCTCCAATCTTCCCACCTTATCTTCAAAACACCCCAGTAAAACAATAATGGAACTTGTCAGCTGTGAATATGATAAATCTCATAGAACTAAATCTAATAAAGAAAAAATGTGTAGTTCTCAAAAAGGTAATATGTAGTGGAACAAAATTATTTGATTAGCCAGAGTAAAGAAACCAACCAAAAGGAGACAATTATAGCAGAAGTTATTCCCAAATATCAATTATTTGATTAGCCAGAGTAAAGAAAATTATTTGAGCTAGAGTGCATGAATAACAGTCATTGCGAGGAAGACAGGAATTAGCAGTCGTTAGGCCTATTCAAGCCAGAACCCGCTGAATCTATTCAAGCTTGCTAACTTTAAGCATATCAATTAGCAATATGCAGGTACCATTTCAGCTGCAAAATTCCTCATTAAATATTTACAAGCACATGGTAACTGTATTAAAAATCAATCTTAAATGAAAACTTCATAGATGGAACAAAATTTCCCAAATATAATGATGCATTGACCATTTGACTAAACTTGCATTGACCATTTGGCTGAATATGCTCTTTCTCCTAAGAGGTTGGCAATAGTTCCAATACTGCATGCTGGCATGGACAGAAGATACTACATGTTACTCTCCCCAAAATTTACTCTCGGTTAGAAAAATACTTTTGGCATTTTAAATGGACTTCAGATCATACATAAATAACATAAGATATCAAACTTTAATGCAGATGGTCTGCTTTTATCATACTGTATCAGTGTTGCGGACACGGAAAGTTCATGTTATTTAGTAGACTCCGGCACAAAACACAATTCATTCCCGAAGCGATGCAGGTGAAATACCCAAGGTAGTAAAGTAGCCTTGCTAAGTAAATGAATTTTTTTAAAAAGAAATAGTTTTTGACATACCTTGACTACATTAGAAATATGCACAGACAACATCAATATTGTAAATCTTACCGGCAGCAGCTTTATCTTCAATGTTGCTTGCGATCGAGTTACAAAATTGATATTGTAACTTCCTGCAATGTTTCAAGTAATATAGACATACAAAAGTGAGATAGATGAACAGGGATAATGTATTTCGAAAGCTAACATGTGTGCACAAGAACACTCTGCACCTCTCCTCGCGCCTCGATAATAAATTATACACCACTAATTAGATTCATTTACAATTCTTCAATGTATCTGGATTGATGTGGACAAGCTGATGAACAGGTATAAAGAATATCAAGTGAGACAAAAGAAAACCATCGCACACTAATATAGAGCGAGTGCATGGCTACAGTCCACATAATTTAAATAACGGATCTCCGCGTAACCTCTAAAAGATTGTAAATAACATCTACATGCTCAATCCAAGTTTATGAAGCTAACAACCCAGATTTTATAGTATGTTTAACTGTTTAAGTCCCTCTAACTGGTGTGGAATCACTTAAAACACGTATTATACCGAACCAACAGGAGGGAAGGGTTGGCATCCGGAGTGGAGGAGGTTGATGGCGCCCGAATATATAGGAGGGGATCATGGAGGAGAAGGGATGACCTTCTCTGCTGTTTCAGTAGCTTCGGTGGTCGACCGTGACACTGGGATGGAGGTTCGCAGGCGGATCACTCGGAGAAGAGAAAACAGGAGAAACATTAGCAGCTCACCTAACGATACATCCAGGGACAATCTTCGTAGGATAACCAAAAGAACAACCACCAATAACACAATGAAAATCGAAATTGTGGCCATTAGCAAGAACATAAGGGCCTCACTTTTTTTCCGATCAAGGAGCATAGCCCCAGCCTCACTTGAGGAGTACCTGTCTAGGTGGACCTTGCATCAACCAAATCATATGCATCTCAACTGAGATGGTAATTAAACTGGATGAAAATACTTAAATCATTTATCGCTTGCTTCCCATCAAGATATCAGGATTGTTGTACGGATTTAATCTGTGACTTCTAGATTCGAAACTATCTCGGTTAATTTAGTGCGGACAAACTATCAACTATTCTCTCCAAACCATCACGTTTTAGCTTTGTAATAGTTACTGCATAATATTAGTCATTGTGCATCTGAATTAGACTGAAAATTGAAATAATCTAGGCTAATATATAGTTAGATGATATATGACAAATTTGGAGCAAAGAATTAGATGAAGAAAGACAAGAGTGCATGTGTGGTGCGAGTCCTGTTGTTTGTTTGGAGTTACCGAGGCCTTGTGACAGGTTCAGAGAAGAGAGGCGCTTGGTACACACAATGTTGAGCTACGAAGACCCACAGACAACATGAGAAAATTTTATAAAACAGGTTGTGTGAGGGACATGGCACATGAGTAATGGTTCAGTAGTGCAGCCGTGGATTGCACGATTGCAATGAACTCTTGAGCCTTTCCCTGGAAAAGTATGGATTAAGCATCAATTAACAACATATAACTCTAAAAGGAACCAAGTCTGGATTTAAATTAAGCCAATAAATGTTCTATTTCGCTTTTGATTATTCTCAACTTAGACATCCATACCGGGACAAAATAGACAACAGATAATGGAATCCTCTTTAATGCTTAAGCATTCAACAACAATTAATTTTCTCATATGAGATTGAGGATATTTGTCCAAAACTGAAACTTCCACCATGGATCATGGCTTTAGTTAGCGGCCCAATGTTCTTCTCTAACATTATGCATGCTCTAACCATTCTAGCGGTAAATCTCCCTTACTTCAGACAAGACGGACATGCATAGCAACTCACATGATATTCAACAAAGAGTAGTTGATGGCGTCCCCAGGAACATGGTTATCGCACAACAAGCAACTTATAAGAAATAAAATGCATAAGTACACCACAATAGTTTTTAGGCTATTTGTCCCATGAGCTATATATTGCAAAGGTAGAGGATAGAAATTTAAAGGTAGCACTCAAGCAATTTACTTTGGAATGGCGGAGAAATACCATGTAGTAGGTAGGTATGGTGGACACAAATGGCATAGTTATTGGCTCAAGGATTTGGATGCATGAGAAGTATTCCCTCTCGATACAAGGCTTAGGCTAGCAAGGTTATTTGAAACAAACACAAGGATGAACCGGTGCAGCAAAACTCACATAAAAGACATATTGTAAACATTATAAGACTCTACATCGTCTTCCTTGTTGTTCAAACTCAATACTAGAAATTATCTAGACCTCAGAGAGACCAATTATGCAAACCAAATTTTAGCATGCTCTATGTATTTCTTCATTAGTAGGTGCAAAGTATATGATGCAAGAGCTTAAACATGAGCACAACGATTGCCAAGTATCACATTATCCAAGACATTTTACCAATTACTACATGTAGCATTTCCCGTTTCCAACCATATAACAATTAACGAAGCAGTTTCAACCTTCGCCATGAAAATTAAAAGCTAAGAACACATGTGTTCATATGAACCAGCGGAGCGTGTCTCTCTCCCACACAAGCATGAATTTATTCAAACCAAAAAAAAATGAAAACAAAAGCACACAGACGCTCCAAGTAAAGTACATAAGATGTGACCGAATAAAAATATAGTTTCAAGAGAAGGAACCTGATAATTTGTCGATGAAGAAGGGGATGTCTTGGGCATCCCCAAGCTTAGACGCTTGAGTCTTCTTGAAATATGCAGGGATGAACCACCGGGGCATCCCCAAGCTTAGATCTTTCACTCTTCTTGATCATATTGTATCATCCTCCTCTCTTGACCCTTGAAAACTTCCTCCACACCAAACTCAAAACAAACTCATTAGAGGGTTAATGCATAATCAAAAATTCACATGTTCAGAGGTGACACAATCATTCTTAACACTTCTGGACATTTCCCAAAGCTACTGGAAGTCAATGGAACAAAGAAATCCATCCCTCATAGCAAAAGAGGCAATGCGAAATAAAAGGCAGAATCTGTCAAAACAGAACAGTCCGTAAAGACGAATTTTATTGAGGCACCAGACTTGCTCAAATGAAAAGGCTCAAATTGAATGAAAGTTGCGTACATATCTGAGGATCACTCACGTAAATTGGCATAATTTTCTGAGTTACCTACAGAGAATTTTGCCCAGATTCGTGACAGCAAAGAAATCTGTTTCTGCGCAGTAATCCAAATCTAGTATGAACCTTACTATCAACGACTTTACTTGGCCCAACAATGCAATAAAATAAGATAAGGAGAGGTTTCTACAGTAGTAACAACTTCCAAAACACAAATATAAAACAAAATTACTGTAGCAAAATAAACACATGGGTTATCTCCCAAGAAGTTCTTTCTTTATAGCCATTAAGATGGGCTCAGCAGTTTTAATGATGCACTCGCAAGAAATAGTATTTGAAGCAAAAGAGAGCATCAAGAAGCAAATTCAAAACACATTTAAGCCTAACATGCTTCCTATGCATAGGAATCTTGTAAATAAACAAGTTCATGAAGAGCAAAGTGACAAGCATAGGAAGATAAAACAAGTGTAGCTTCAAAAATTTCAGCACATAGAGAGGTGTTTTAGTAACATGAAAATTTCTACAACCATATTTTCCTCTCTCATAATAACTTTCATTAGCATCATGAGCAAACTCAACAATATAACTATCACATAAAGCATTCTTATCATGAGTCTCATGCATAAAATTATTACTCTCCACATAAGCATAATCAATTTTATTAGTTGTAGTGGGAGCAAATTCAACAAAGTAGCTATCATTATTATTCTTATTATCAAATATAGGAGGCATATTGTAATCATAATCAAATTTATCCTCCATAACAGGTGGTACCAAAAGACTACTATCATTATAATCATCATAAATAGGAGGTAAAGTATCATCAAAGTAAATTTTCTCCTCCATGCCCGGGGGACTAAAAAGATAATGCTCATCAAAACCAGCTTCCCCAAGCTTAGAATTTTCCATATCATTAGCAACAATAGTGTTCAAAGCGTTCATACTAACATGTTCCATGGGTTTTTTTAATTTTCGGATCAAACCATCCATGTCTTAAATCAGGAAATAGAATAAGAAGCTCATTGTTGTCCATTATGCCTAACTAGTGTAAACAAGAAACAAAAAGATGCAATTGCAGGATCTAAAGGAAATAGCTTCGAGCACAAACACAATGGCGCCAGAAAAGCACTGTTACCTGGGACTGGAGTATGAGTGCCTTTTACCTTTCCTCCCCGGCAACGGCGCTGGAAAAGTGCTTGATGTCTACGGGTGCTTCTATTCTTGTAGACAGTGTTGGGCCTCCAAGAGCAGAGGTTTGTAGAACAGCGAGCAAGTTTCCCTTAAGTGGATCACCCAAGGTTTATCGATCTCAGGGAGGAAGAGGTCAAAGATATCCCTCTCAAGCAACCCTGCAACCACAAAGCAAGAAGTCTCTTATGTCCCCAACACACCTAATAGGTGCACTAGTTCGGCGAAGAGATAGTGAAATACAGGTGGTATGAATAAGTATGAGCAGTAGTAACGGTGCCAGAAAAGTGCTTTGTTGTCCAGGACTAGCGTGTGGTTGATGGTGGTAATATTGCAGACAGTACAGATGCGATGAAACAAGTAAACAAGCAGCGATAGCGATATTTAGGAACAAGGCCTAGGGATCATACTTTCACTAGTGGACACTCTCAACATTGATCACATAACAGAATAAATAGATAGATGCTAGACTCTACACCCTCTTGTTGGATGATGAACACCACTAACCGTGTAGGATTACACGAACCCTCAATGCCGGAGTTAACAAGCTCCACAATATTCGATGTTCATATTTAAATAACCTTAGAGTGCATGACAGATCAACATAACCAAACCAAGTACTAACATAGCATGCACACTGTCACCTTCACGCTACGAAAGGAGGAATAGATCACATCAATACTATCATAGCAATAGTTAACTTCATAATCTACAAGAGATCACAATCATAATCTACGCCAAGTACTACACGATGCACACACTGTCACCATTACACCGTGCAGGAGGAATAAACTACTTTAATAACATCACTAGAGTAGCACACAGATATATTGTGATACAAAACACATTGCAATCATAAAGAGATATAAATAAGCACTTCACTATGCCATTCATAACGGTGAATAAGTATTCCGTGAAATATAGCCTAAGAGACCCACACGGTGCACACACTGTCACCTTTACACACGCGGGACAAGGAGTCTCCGGAGATCACATAAGTAAAATCCACTTGACTAGCATAATGACATCTAGATTACAAGCATCATCATATGAATCTCAATCATGTAAGGCAGCTCATGAGATTATTGTATTGAAGTACATAGGGAGAGAGATTAACCACATAGCTACCGAGTACAGCCCCGAGCCTCGATGGAGAACTACTCCCTCCTCATGGGAGACAACAGCGGTGATGAAGATGGCGGTGGTGTCGATGGAGAAGCCTTCCGGGGGCACTTCCCCGTCCCGGCGGCGTGCCGGAACAGAGACTCCTGTCCCCCAGATCTTGGCTTCGCAATGGCGGCGGCTCTGGAAGGTTTCTCGTACCGTGGCTTTTCCGTCTCGAGGTTTTAGGTCGAGGGGGCTTAAATAGGCGAAGAGGCGGCGTCGGAGGGTCAACGAGGCAGTGTCACCACAGGGGGGCGCGGGCCACCCCTGGGCCGCGCCGGCCTATCACCTGGGGGGCCTGTGTCCCCTCTCTGGCGGCTCTCGGGTGTTCTGGATGCTTCCGGGGATTCTAAGATGCTGGGCGTTGATTTCGTCCGATTCCGAGAATATTTCCTTACTAGGATTTCTGAAACCAAAAACAGCAGAAAACAGGAACTGGCCCTTCGGCATCTCGTCAATAGGTTAGTTCCGAAAACGCATAAATATGACATAAAGTATGCATAAAACATGTAGATATCATCAATAATGTGGCATGGAACATAAGAAATTATCGATACGTCGGAGACGTATCAGCTATCTCCTGATCCTAAATTTGCCACATCTCCTATATGCATTAAGGATAAAGATTATGATTTTTCTCTTGATTTATCTCATATGCTATTGTTGAGAAAACACCCTTTTGTGGTACTGAAAAAGAAAGTGCTGTAGAACACATGAATGAACTCTCTTCTATGAGTAGCTTGTTTTCTGATGATGTTAAGATGCGCACTTATTTCGTTGCTAAATTTTTTCCTTTCTCATTAAAGGATGATGCTAAAACTTGGTACAATAATTTGCCTCCTGGTTCTATTAAAAGTCCAGGTGATTTGCTTGATGTTTTCTTTCGGAAATACTTTCCTGCTAGTGCTCAACATGCTGCTTTACAGAAAATTTATAGCTTTGACCAGGAAGATGGAGAGAAATTGCCTGAAGCATGGGCAAGATTTTGCTCTCTTATCAGGGCTCGACCTAGACATGAATTGGAAAAGCATGATTTACTTGATATATTCTATAGTGGACTAACCGTTGAGTCTAAGGCATATTTGGATAGTTGTGCTGGTTGTGTTTTCAGGAAAAGAACTCCAGACGAAGCTGAAAAATTATTGGCTAAAATAGGCCGGAATCATGATGATTGGACTATACCTGAACCAACTCCAACGCCAATATTGAAGAAGAGGGGTTTAACTAAATTGAATGATGAAGATATGAGGGAAGCCAAGAAGTCTCTCAAGGAGAAAGGTATTAAATCCGAAGATGTGAAGAATCTACCTCCCATAGAAGATATATGTGAGGTAATTCCCCCATTCATCCATGATTGAGGTAAACTCCCTTCGACGCTTTACTAGGGAAGATATTCCGTATTCAAAACCTCCTGCTCAATGCTTAGATGAGTTTGATAATTACATTGTTAAGCAAGAAAATTTTAATATGAGAGTAGAGAATCATCTAATGGAAAATTCTCAAGCTATTAGCAATTTCCATGATATTGTGGAGAGAACCTCCAATGATGTTAAGATGCTTGTTAAACATTTTCAAATGGTTCAAACTCAAATTGATCAACTCACTAAAGTGCAAAATGACCTGTTAAAAAATAATTCTAAAGAGAAACATGCTTATGAAGTAACAACTAGAGGCGGTGTCTCTACCCAGGATCCTCTATATCCTGAAGGGCATCCCAAAAGAGTTGAACAAGATTCTCAACAAATTGAACCTAGTGCTCCTTCTAAGAAAAAGAAGAAGAAACATAAAAATGTTGTAGAATCCTCTGAACCTGTTAATGATCCTAATAGTATTTCTATTTCCGATGCTGAAACTGAAAGTGGTAATGAACATGATAATGATAATGATAATGATAAGGATAAGAATGATGCTTCTGATAAAGAAGAGGTTGAAGATGAACCTGAAAAACATGCTAAGAATAAAAAGTATACTAAAGAAGATTTTATTGCTAAGAAACATGTTAATGAAAGGGAACCTTGGGTGCAAAAGCAAATGCCTTTTCCTGCTAAGAAATTAAAATCAAAGGAAGAAGAACACTATAATAAATTTTGTGATTGGATGAAACCTTTATTCTTGCAAATCCCTTTGACTGATGCTATTAAATTGCCTCCTTATTCGAAGTATATGAAAGATATTGTTACTAACAAAAGGAAAATCCCCAATGAGGAGATTTCCACTATGCTTGCTAATTACTCTTTCAATGGCAAGGTTCCAAAGAAGTTGGGCGACCCAGGTATACCTACTATTCCTTGTTCTATTAAGAATAATTATGTTAGAACTGCTCTATGTGACTTGGGAGCCGGTGTTAGTGTTATGCCTTTTTCTCTTTATAAGAGACTTTACTTAGACAAGTTGATACCTACTGATATATCTTTGCAAATGGCTGATAAATCTACTGCTATTCTTGTCGGTATATGTGAGGATGTTCCTGTTCAAGTTACTAATAACTGCTTGATATTAACTAATTTTGTTGTGTTGGAAATGCCTGAAGATGATAACATGTCTATTATTCTTGGGAGACCTTTTCTTAACACCGCAGGGGCTGTCATTGATTGCAATAAAGGAAAAGTTACTTTCAATGTCGATGACAAGGAGCATACCATCTATTTCCCCAAGAGGATTGATAAAGTATGTGGAGTTAATACTATTTCTAATGTGAGAACTATCAAAGTTGGAACTATTGATTGTCCTATATATGAGCGTAAAGAAGGTTATCAAAATCTTATGATTGGATCCATATCAATACAATTCAAGGTAACATGATTGATTTGAGGTTTATTTCTTCTTGTGCTATGTAAAATTTATTTGGTAGCAAGACTTGATCAACCTTGTTAACAAATACTTTTTATATGCATAGAGGAGGTAAACAACATTTCTTTCTTCCTCCACTTGTTCTACTTGCTGTAGCACTTTTGTTTTGCAAAGTTCCTTAGTTAATTAGAGATTTCAAAAAAATTCCTGGCCAGTAATAATAAACTTAATACCCAGAAATGTGCATTTTTCAAAGTTTCCAAAAATTCACAAAAATTATACCGTTGGTCCTATTTTTCGAAAATGCACCTGGGAGCACCTGGGGATGACCAGTGGGGCATCCCAGGGTGGCACCCCACAGGCCGGCGCGGCCTGGAAGGGGGGCGCGCCACCCTGGTGTGTGGGCTCTGATGTCTACGCCCCCTCCTTTTCCTGTAGACAGTGTTGGGCCTCCAAGAGCAGAGGTTTGTAGAACAGCAGCAAGTTTTCCCTTAAGTGGATCACCCAAGGTTTATCGAACTCAGGGAGGAAGAGGTCAAAGATATCCCACTCATGCAACCCTGCAACCACAAAGCAAGAATTCTCTTGTGTCCCCAACACACCTAATAGGTGCACTAGTTCGGCAAAGAGATAGTGAAATACAGGTGGTATAAATAAGTAGTAGCAACGGCACCAGAAAAGTGCTTTGCCCAGGACGATAAACAAGCAGTAGTAACGCAGCGAGTAGTAACGCAGTAAAACAAGTAAACAAGCAGCGATAGCGATATTTAGGAACAAGGCCTAGGGATCATACTTTCACTAGTGGACACTCTCAACATTGATCACATAACAGAATAGATAAATGCATACTCTACACTCTTGTTGGATGATGAACACCATTGCGTAGGATTATACGAACCCTCAATGCCGGAGTTAACAAGCTCCACAATTCAATGTTCATATTTAAATAACCTTAGAGTGCATGAAAGATCAACACGACTGATGTCTACTTCCCCCTCCTTTTCCTGTAGACAGTGTTGGGCCTCCAAGAGCAGAGGTTTGTAGAACAGCAGCAAGTTTTCCCTTAAGTGGATCACCCAAGGTTTATCGAACTCAGGGAGGAAGAGGTCAAAGATATCCCTCTCATGCAACCCTGCAACCACAAAGCAAGAAGTCTCTTGTGTCCCCAACACACCTAATAGGTGCACTAGTTCGGCGAAGAGATAGTGAAATACAGGTGGTATAAATAAGTATGAGCAGTAGCAACGGTGCCAGAAAATAGCTTGCTGGCGTGTAGTTGATGGTGGTAGTATTGCAGCGAGTAGTAACGCGATAAAACAAGTAAACAAGTAGCGATAGCGATGTTTAGGAACAAGGCCTAGGGATTACACTTTCACTAGTGGACACTCTCAACATTGATCACATAACGGAATAGATAAATGCATACTCTACACTTTTGTTGGATGATGAACACATTGCGTAGGATTACACGAACCCTCAATGCCGGAGTTAACAAGCTCCACAATTAATGTTCATATTTTAGTAACCTTATAGTGTAAGATAGATCAAAAGACTAAACCAAGTACTAACATAGCATGCACACTTGTCACCTTCATGCATATGTAGGAGGAATAGATCACATCAATATTATCATAGCAATAGTTAACTTCGCAATCTACAAGAGATCATGATCATAGCATAAACCAAGTACTAACACGGTGCACATATCTGTCACCTTTACACACGTGCGGGAGGAATAAAACTACTTTAATAACATTGCTAGAGTAGCACATAGATAAATTGTGATACAAACTCATATGAATCTCAATCATGTAAAGCAGCTCATGAGATTATTGTATTGAAGCACATAGGAGAGAGATGAACCACATAGCTACCGGTACAGCCCCGAGCCTCGATGGAGAACTACTCCCTCCTCATGGGAGCAGCAGCGGTGATGAAGATGGCGGTGGAGATGGCAGCGGTGTCGATGGAGAAGCCTTCCGGGGCACTTCCCCGTTCCGGCGGCGTGCCGGAACGAGACTCCTGTCCCCGGATCTTGGTCTCGCGATGGCGGCGGCTCCGGAAGGTTTCGTGGTTTTCGTCCAACTTGTCGGGGTTTTCGATCCGGGGGCTTTATATAGGCGAAGAGGCGGCGCGGGAGGGTCGAAGGGGCGACGACACCATAGGGTGGCGCGGCCGGGGCCTGGGCCGCGCCGGCCTAGGGTCCGGGGGCCCGGTGCCCCCTCCGGTCCTTCCCGGGTGTTCCGGATGCTTCCGGTGAAAATAGGAACTTGGGCGTTGATTTCGTCCGATTCCGAGAATATTTCGTTACTAGGATTTCGAAACCAAAAACAGCAGAAAACAAGAACTGGCACTTCGGCATCTTGTTAATAGGTTAGTTCCAGAAAATGCACGAATATGACATAAAGTGTGCATAAAACATGTAGATAACATCAATAATGTGGCATGGAACATAAGAAATTATCGATACGTCGGAGACGTATCAGCATCCCCAAGCTTAGTTCCGCTCGTCCCGAGCAGGTAAAACGATAACACGGATAATTTCGGAGTGACATGCCATCATAACCTTGATCATACTATTTGTAAAGCATATGTAGTGAATGCAGCGATCAAAACAATGTATATGACATGAGTAAACAAGTGAATCATATAGCAAAGACTTTTCATGAATAGCACTTCAAGACAAGCATCAATAAGTCTTGCATAAGAGTTAACTCATAAAGCAATAATTCATAGTAAAAGCATTGAAGCAACACAAAAGAAGATTAAGTTTCAGCGGTTGCTTTCAACTTATAACATGTATATCTCATTGATAGTTGTCAATGCAAAGCAATATAACAAATGCAATATGCAAATATGTAGGAATCAATGCACAGTTCACACAAGTGTTTGCTTCTTGAGGTGGAGAGAAATAGGTGAACTGACTCAACAATAAAAGTAAAAGAATGGTCCTTCAAAGAGGAAAGCATTGATTGCTATATTTGTGCTAGAGCTTTGATTTTGAAAACATATAGAGAGCAATAAAAGTAAAATTTTGAGAGGTGTTTGTTGTTGTCAACGAATGGTAGTGGGCACTCTAACCCCCTTGCCAGACAAACCTTCAAAGAGCGGCTCCCATTTTATTTTATTTTTGGGTGGCACTCCTTCCAACCTTTCTTTCACAAACCATGGCTAACCGAATCCTCGGGTGCCTGCCAACAATCTCATACCATGAAGGAGTGCCTTTTTATTTTAGTTTTATTATGATGACACTCCTCCCAACCTTTGCTTACACAAGCCATGGCTAACCGAATCCTTCGGGTGCCGTCCAACAATCACATACCATGGAGGAGTGTCTATTTTTGTTAATTAATTTGGGACTGGGAATCCCATTGCCAGCTCTTTTTGCAAAATTATTGGATAAGCGGATGAAGCCACTAGTCCATTGGTGAAAGTTGCCCAACAAGATTGAAAGATAAACACCACATACTTCCTCATGAGCTATAAAACATTGACACAAATCAGAGGTGATAAATTTTGAATTGTTTAAAGGTAGCACTCAAGCAATTTACTTTGGAATGGCGGAGAAATACCATGTAATAGGTAGGTATGGTGGACACAAATGGCATAGTGGTTGGCTCAAGTATTTTGGATGCATGAGAAGTATTCCCTCTCGATACAAGGTTTAGGCTAGCAAGGCTATTTGAAACAAACACAAGGATGAACCGGTGCAGCAAAACTCACATAAAAGACATATTGTAAACATTATAAGACTCCACACCGTCTTCCTTGTTGTTCAAACTCAATACTAGAAATTATCTAGACCTTAGAGAGACCAATTATGCAAACCAAATTTAGCAAGCTCTATGTATTTCTTCATTAATAGGTGCAAAGTATATGATGCAAGAGCTTAAACATGAGCACAACAATTGCCAAGTATCACATTACCCAAGACATTATAGCAATTACTACATGTATCATTTTCCAATTCCAACCATATAACAATTTAACGAAGAAGAAACTTCGCCATGAATACTAAAAGCTAAGAACACATGTGTTCATATGCAACAGCGGAGCGTGTCTCTCTCCCACACAAGCATGATGTAATCCAATTTATTCAAACACAAACAAAAATAAAAGCATACAGACGCTCCAAGTAAAGCACATAAGATGTGACCAAATAAAAATATAGTTTCAAGAGAAGGAACCTGATAATTTGTCGATGAAGAAGGGGATGCCTTGGGCATCCCCAAGCTTAGACGCTTGAGTCTTCTTGAAATATGCAGGGGTGAACCACCGGGGCATCCCCAAGCTTAGAGCTTTCACTCTTCTTGATCATAGTATATCATCCTCCTCTCTTGACCCTTGAAAACTTCCTTCACACCAAACTTCTCATAAACTTCATTAGAGGGGTTAGTCCATAATCAAAAACTCACATGTTCAGAGGTGACACAATCATTCTTAACACTTCTGGACATTGCTCAAAGCTACTGGAAGGTAATGGAACAAAGAAATCCACCCAACACAGCGAAAGAAACAATGCGAAATAAAAGGCAGAATCTGTCAAAACAGAACAGTCCGTAAAGACGAATTTCTAATAAATACTTCCATTGCTCAGATCAGAAAACTCAAAACTAATGAAAGTTGCGTACATATCTGAGGAACACGCACGTAAATTGGCATATTTTTCTGATTTTTCTACAGAGAAAACAGCCCAGATTCGTGACAGATAGAAATCTGTTTCTGCGCAGAAATCCAAATCTAGTATCAACCTTCGATTAGAGGCTTCACTTGGCACAACAAAACACAAAACTAAGATAAGGAGAGGTTGCTACAGTAGTAAACAACTTCCAAGACACAAAATAAAAACAAGGTACTATAGCAAAATAACACATGGGTTATCTCCCAAGAAGTTTTTCTTTATAGCCATTAAGATGGGCTCAGCAGTTTTAATGATGCACTCGGAAGAAATAGTATTTGAAGCAAAAGAGAGCATCAAGAGGCAAATACAAAACACATTTAAGTCTAACATGCTTCCTATGCAAAGGAATCTTGTAAATAAACAAGTTCATGAAGAGCAAAGTAACAAGCATAGGAAGATAAAACAAGCATAACTTCAAAAATTTCAGCACATAGAGAGGTATTTTAGTAACATGAAAATTTCTACAACCATATTTTCCTCTCTCATAATAACTTTCAGTAGCAACATGAGAAAACTCAACAATATAACTATCACATAAAGCATTCTTATCATGAGTCTCATGCATAAAATTATTACTCTCCACATAAGCATAATCAATTTTATTAGTTGTAGTGGGAGCAAATTCAACAAAGTAGCTATCATTATTATTCTCATCAAATGTAGGAGGCATAGTATAATCACAACAAAATTTACTCTCCATAGTAGGTGGTACCAAAAGACCACTATCATTATAATCATCATAAATAGGAGGCAAAGTATCATCAAAGAAAATTTTCTCCTCAATGCTTGGGGGACTAAAAAGATCATGAAAACCAGCTTCCCCAAGCTTAGAACTTTCTATATTATTATCAACAATGGTGTTCAAAGCGTTCATACTAATATTACTACCAGCATGCAAATAAGATTCCATAGGTTTTTTAATTTTCGCATCAAACAATCCATGTTTTAAATCAGGAAATAGAAATAGAAGCTCATTCTTGTCCATTATGCCAAACTAGTGTAAACAAGAAACAAAAAGATGTAATTGCAGGATCTAAAGGAAATAGCTTTGAGTACTTACAACGACGGAAAATAGCTTGGTAGCCGAGGTCCGGAGTGTGAGTACCTTTTACCTTTCCTCCCCGGCAACGGCGCCGTGAAAATAGCTTGATGTCTACTTCCCCTCCTTTTCCTGTAGACAGTGTTGGGCCTCCAAGAGCAGAGGTTTGTAGAACAGCAGCAAGTTTTCCCTTAAGTGGATCACCCAAGGTTTATCGAACTCAGGGAGGAAGAGGTCAAAGATATCCCTCTCATGCAACCCTGCAACCACAAAGCAAGAAGTCTCTTGTGTCCCCAACACACCTAATAGGTGCACTAGTTCGGCGAAGAGATAGTGAAATACAGGTGGTATAAATAAGTATGAGCAGTAGCAACGGTGCCGTAAAATAGCTTGCCGGCGTGTAGTTGATGGTGGTAGTATTGCAGCAGTAGTAACGCAAGAAAAAGTAAACAAGTAGCGATAGCGATATTTAGGAACAAGGCCTAGGGATTACACTTTCACTAGTGGACACTCTCAACATTGATCACATAACAGAATAGATAAATGCATACTCTACACTTTTGTTAGATGATGAACACATTGCGTAGGATTACACGAACCCTCAATGCCGGAGTTAACAAGCTCCACAATTAATGTTCATATTTTAGTAACCTTATAGTGTAAGATAGATCAAAAGACTAAACCAAGTACTAACATAGCATGCACACTCGTCACCTTCATGCATATGTAGGAGGAATAGATCACATCAATATTATCATAGCAATAGTTAACTTCGCAATCTACAAGAGATCATGATCATAGCATAAACCAAGTACTAACACGGTGCACACACCGTCACCTTTACACACGTGCAGGAGGAATAAAACTACTTTAATAACATTGCTAGAGTAGCACATAGATAAATTGTGATACAAACTCATATGAATCTCAATCATGTAAAGCAGCTCATGAGATTATTGTATTGAAGCACATAGGAGAGAGATGAACCACATAGCTACCGGTACAGCCCCGAGCCTCGATGGAGAACTACTCCCTCCTCATGGGAGCAGCAGCGGTGATGAAGATGGCGGTGGAGATGGCAGCGGTGTCGATGGAGAAGCCTTCCGGGGGCACTTCCCCGTTCCGGCGGCGTGCCGGAACAGAGACTCATGTCCCCCAGATCTTGGTCTCGCGATGGCGGCGGCTCTGGAAGGTTTCTGTGGTTTTCGTCCAACTTGTCAGGGTTTTCGATCCAGGGGCTTTATATAGGCGAAGAGGCGGCGCAGGAGGGTTGAAGGGGCGACGACACCATAGGGTGGCGCGGCCAGGGCCTGGGCCGCGCCGGCCTAGGGTCTGGGGGCCCAGTGCCCCCCCTCTGGTCCTTCCCGGGTGTTCTGGATGCTTCCGGTGAAAATAGGAACTTGGGCGTTGATTTCGTCCGATTCCGAGAATATTTCGTTACTAGGATTTCTGAAACCAAAAACAGCAGAAAACGAGAACCGGCACTTCGGCATCTTGTTAATAGGTTAGTTCCAGAAAATGCACGAATATGACATAAAGTGTGCATAAAACATGTAGATAACATCAATAATGTGGCATGGAACATAAGAAATTATCGATACGTCGGAGACGTATCAACGACTAAACCAAGTACTAACATAGCATGCACACTGTCACCTTCACACTACGTAGGAGGAATAGATCACATCAATACCATCATAGCAATAGTTAACTTCATAATCTACCAGAGATCATAATCATAGCCTACGCCAAGTACTGACACGGATGCACACACTGTCACCATTACACCGTGCAGGAGGAATAAAACTACTTTAATAACATCACTAGAGTAGCACATAGATAAATTGTGATACAAAACACATTGCAATCATAAAGAGATATAAATAAGCACTTCACTATGCCATTCATAACAGTGAATAAGTATTATGTGAAATATAGCCTAAGAGACCCACACGGTGCACACACTTGTCACCTTTACACACGTGGGACAAGGAGTCTCCGGAGATCACATAAGTAAAATTCACTTGACTAGCATAACGACATCTAGATTACAAGCATCATCATATGAATCTCAATCATGTAAGGCAGCTCATGAGATTATTGTATTGAAGTACATAGGAGAGAGATGAACCACATAGCTACCGGTACAGCCCCGAGCCTCGATGGAGAACTACTCCCTCCTCATGGGAGACAACAGCGGTGATGAAGATGGCGGTGGTGTCGATGGAGGAGCCTTCCGGGGGCACTTCCCCGTCCCGGCGGCGTGCCGGAACAGAGACTCCTGTCCCCAAGATCTTGGCTTCGCGATGGCGGCGGCTCTGGAAGGTTTCTCGTACCGTGGCTTTTCCCTCCCGAGGTTTTAGGTCCAGGGGCTTTATATAGGCGAAGAGGCGGCGTCAGGAGGTCGAAGGGGCGACCACACTATAGGGGGGCGCGGGCCCCCCCCTTGGCCGCGCCGGCCTAGGGTTTGGTGGGCCTGTGCCCCCTCTCTGGCGGTTCTCGGGTGTTCTGGATGCTTCCGGGCAAAATAGGAACCTGGGCGTTGATTTCGTCCGATTCCGAGAATATTTCTTTACTAGGATTTCCGAAACCAAAAACAGCAGAAAACAAGAATCGGCACTTCGGCATCTTGTTAATAGGTTAGTTCCAGTAAAATGCACGAATATGACATAAAGTGTGCATAAAACATGTAGATATCATCAATAATGTGGCATGGAACATAAGAAATTATCGATACATCGGAGACGTATCAGCATCCCCAAGCTTAGTTTCTGCTCGTCCCGAGCAGGTAAACGATAACAAAGATAATTTCTGGAGTGACATGCCATCATAACCTTGATCATACTATTGTAAGCATATGTAGTGAATGCAGCGATCAAAACAATGTATATGACATGAGTAAACAAGTGAATCATATAGCAAAGACTTTTCATGAATAGTACTTCAAGACAAGCATCAATAAGTCTTGCATAAGAGTTAACTCATAAAGCAATAATTCATAGTAGAGGTATTGAAGCAACACAAAGGAAGATTTAAGTTTCAGCGATTGCTTTCAACTTATAACATGTATATCTCATGGATAGTTGTCAATGCAAAGTAATATAATAAGTGCAATATGCAAATATGTAGGAATCAATGCACAGTTCACACAAGTGTTTGCTTCTTGAGGTGGAGAGAAATAGGTGAACTGACTCATCAATATAAGTAAAAGAATGGTCCTTCAAAGAGGAAAGCATCGATTGCTATATTTGTGCTAGAGCTTTGATTTTAAAAACAAGAAACAATTTTGTCAACGGTAGTAATAAAACATATGTATCATGTAAATCATATCTTACAAGTTGCAAGCCTCATGCATAGTATACTAATAGTGCCCGCACCTTGTCCTAATTAGCTTGGACTACCGGATCATCGCAATGCACATGTTTTAACCAAGTGTCACAATGGGGTACCTCTATGCCGCCTGTACAAAGGTCTAAGGAGAAAGCTCGCATTGGATTTCTCGCTATTGATTATTCTCAACTTAGACATCCATACCGGGATAACATAGACAACAGATAATGGACTCCTCTTTTATGCATAAGCATGTGGCAACAATTATTTTTCTCATATGAGATTGAGGATATATGTCCAAAACTGAAACTTCCACCATGGATCATGGCTTTAGTTAGCGGCCCAATGTTCTTCTCTAACAATATGCATGCTCCAACCATAAGGTGGTAGATCTCTCTTACTTCAGACAAGACGAACATGCATAGCAACTCACATGATATTCAACAAAGAATAGTTGATGGCGTCCCCAGAAACATGGTTATCGCACAACAAGCAACTTAATAAGAGATAAAGTGCATAAGTACATATTCAATACCACAATAGTTTTTAAGCTATTTGTACCATGAGCTATATATTGCAAAAGTGAATGATGGAAATTTAAAGGTAGCACTCAAGCAATTTACTTTGGAATGGCGGAGAAATACCATGTAGTAGGTAGGTATGGTGGACACAAATGGCATAGTGGTTGGCTCAAGGATTTTGGATGCATGAGAAGTATTCTCTCTCGATACAAGGTTTAGGCTAGCAAGGTTATTTGAAACAAACACAAGGATGAACCGGTGCAGCAAAACTTACATAAAAGACATATTGTAAACATTATAAGACTCTACACCGTCTTCCTTGTTGTTCAAACTCAATACTAGAAATTATCTAGACTTTAGAGAGACCAAATATGCAAACCAAATTAGCAAGCTCTAGGTGTTTCTTCATTAATGGGTGCAAAGTATATGATGCAAGAGCTTAAACATGAGCACAACAATTGCCAAGTATCACATTACCCAAGACATTTTAGCAATTACTGCATGTAGCATTTTCCAATTCCAACCATATAACAATTTAACGAAGAAGAAACTTCGCCATGAATACTAAAAGCTAAGAACACATGTGTTCATATGAACCAGCGGAGCGTGTCTCTCTCCCACACAAGCATTTATTCAAACAAAAACAAAAAAACAAAAACAAACCGACGCTCCAAGTAAAGTACATAAGATGTGATGGAATAAAAATATAGTTTCAAGAGAAGGAACCTGATAATTTGTCGATGAAGAAGGGGATGCCTTGGGCATCCCCAAGCTTAGATGCTTGAGTCTTCTTGAAATATGCAGGGATGAACCACCGGGGCATCCCCAAGCTTAGAGCTTTCACTCTTCTTGATCATAGTGTATCATCCTCCTCTCTTGACCCTTGAAAACTTCCTCCACACCAAACTCGAAACAACTCATTAGAGGGTTAGTGCATAATAAAAATTCACATGTTCAGAGGTGACACAATCATTCTTAACACTTCTGGACATTGCTCAAAGCTACTGGAAGTTAATGGAACAAAGAAATCCATCCCACATAGCAAAAGAAGCAATGCGAAATAAAAGGCAGAATCTGTCAAAACAGAACAGTCCGTAAAGATGAATTTTATTGAGGAACCAGACTTGCTCAAATGAAAATGCTCAAATTGAATGAAAGTTGCGTACATATCTGAGGATCACTCACGTAAATTGGCATAATTTTCTGAGTTACCTACAGAGAATTTTGCCCAGATTCGTGACAGCAAAGAAATCTGTTTCTGCGCAGTAATCCAAATCTAGTATGAACCTTACTATCAACGACTTTACTTGGCACACCAAAACACAAAACTAAGATAAGGAGAGGTTGCTACAGTAGTAAACAACTTCCAAGACACAAATATAAAATAAAGTACTGTAGCAAAATAACACATGGGTTATCTCCCAAGAAGTGCTTTCTTTATAGCCATTAAGATGGGCTCAGCAGTTTTAATGATGCACTCGCAAGAAATAGTATTTGAAGCAAAAGAGAGCATCAAGAAGCAAATTGAAAACACATTTAAGTCTAACATGTTTCCTATGAAAAGGAATCTTGTAAATAAACAAGTTCATGAAGCATAATGCAACAAGCATAGAAAGATAAAACAAGTGCAGCTTCAAGATTTTCAGCAAAAAGAGAGGTGTTTTAGTAACATAAAAATTTCTACAACCATATTTTCCTCTCTCATAATAAATTTCAGTAGCAACATGAGCAAACTCAACAATATAACTAACACATAAAGCATTCTTATCATGAGTCTCATGCATAAAATTATTACTCTCCACATAAGCATAATCAATTTTATTAGTTGTAGTGGGAGCAAATTCAACAAAGTACCTATCATTATTAATTTCATCATCAAATATAGGAGGCATATTGTAATCATAATCAAATTTATCCTCCATAACAGGTGGCACCAAAAGGCTACTATCATTATAATCATCATAAATAGGAGGCAAAGTATCATCAAAGTAAATTTTCTCCTCAATGCTTGGGGGACTAAAAAGATCATACTCATCTAAACCAGCTTCCCCAAGCTTAGAACTTTCTACATCATTAGCAACAATAGCGTTCAAAGTGTTCATACTAATATGTTCCATGGGTTTTTTAATTTTCGCATCAAACCATCCATGTCTTAAATCAGGAAATATAATAAGAAGCTCATTGTTGTCCATTATGGTAACTAGTGTAAACAAGAAACAAAAAGATGCAATTGCAGGATCTAAAGGAAATAGCTTCGAGTACTTACAACGGCGCCGAAAAATAGCTTAGTAGCCGAGATCCGGAGTGTGAGTACCTTTTACCTTTCCTCCCCGGCAACGGCGCCAGAAAATAGCTTGATGTCTACGCCCCCTCCTTTTCCTGTAGACAGTGTTGGGCCTCCAAGAGCAGAGGTTTGTAGAACAGCATCAAGTTTTCCCTTAAGTGGATCACCCAAGGTTTATCGAACTCAGGGAGGAAGAGGTCAAAGATATCCCTCTCATGCAACCCTGCAACCACAAAGCAAGAAGTCTCTTGTGTCCCCAACACACCTAATAGGTGCACTAGTTCGGCGAAGAGATAGTGAAATACAGGTGGTATAAATAAGTAGTAGCAACGGCACCGTGAAAAGTGCTTTGCCCAGGACAGTAAACAAGCAGTAGTAACGCAGCAGTAGTAACGCAGTAAAACAGTAAACAAGCAGCGATAGCAGTATTTAGGAACAAGGCTTAGGGATCATACTTTCACTAGTGGACACTCTCAACATTGATCACATAACAGAATAGATAAATGCATACTCTTCACTCTTGTTGGATGATGAACACCATTGCGTAGGATTACATGAACCCTCAATGCCGGAGTTAACAAGCTCCACAATTCAATGTTCATATTTAAATAACCTTAGAGTGCATGAAAGATCAACACGACTAAACCAAGTACTAACATAGCATGCACACTGTCACCTTCACACTATGTAGGAGGAATAGATCACATCAATACCATCATAGCAATAGTTAACTTCATAATCTACCAGAGATCATAATCATAGCCTACGCCAAGTACTGACACGGATGCACACACTATCACCATTACACCGTGCAGGAGGAATAAAACTACTTTAATAACATCACTAGAGTAGCACATAGATAAATTGTGATACAAAACACATTGCAATCATAAAGAGATATAAATAAGCACTTCACTATGCCATTCATAACAGTGAATAAGTATTATGTGAAATATAGCCTAAGAGACCCACACGGTGCACACACTGTCACCTTTACACACGTGGGACAAGGAGTCTCCGGAGATCACATAAGTAAAATTCACTTGACTAGCATAACAACATCTAGATTACAAGCATCATCATATGAATCTCAATCATGTAAGGCAGCTCATGAGATTATTGTATTGAAGTACATAGGAGAGAGATGAACCACATAGCTACCGGTACAGCCCCGAGCCTCGATGGAGAACTACTCCCTCCTCATGGGAGACAGCAGCGGCGATGAAGATGGCGGTGGTGTCGATGGAGGAGCCTTCCGGGGGCACTTCCCCGTCCCGGCGGCGTGCCGGAACAGAGACTCCTGTCCCCCAGATCTTGGCTTCGCGATGGCGGCGGCTCTGGAAGGTTTCTCGTACCGTGGCTTTTCCCTCCCGAGGTTTTAGGTCCAGGGGCTTTATATAGGCGAAGAGGCGGCGTCAGGAGGTCGAAGGGGCGACCACACTATAGGGGGGAGTGGGCCCCCCCTTGGCCGCGCCGGCCTAGGGTTTGGTGGGCCTGTGCCCCCTTTTCTGGCGGTTCTCGGGTGTTCTGGATGCTTCCGGGCAAAATAGGAACCTGGACGTTGATTTCGTCCGATTCCGAGAATATTTCTTTACTAGGATTTCTGAAACCAAAAACAGCAGAAAATAGCAACTGGCACTTCGGCATCTTGTTAATAGGTTAGTTCCAGAAAATGCACAAATATGACATAAAGTGTGCATAAAACATGTAGATATCATCAATAATGTGGCATGGAACATAAGAAATTATCGATACGTCGGAGACGTATCAGGCTCCCCCTTGCCCCACTTTAGCATCTCTTCCTCCCACACTCTTCTCTCTCCCGAAAAAATTAACACCAGCTTTCTCTCACTCGTGTTTCTGCTCAAGAGCTCAAGATTTCTCGATCTCTTTGCTCAGCCCAGATTTCTGTCTGAAATTTGGCACATTTGCTCTCCGGTATGTGACTCCTCCGATTATCCAAGTATAATTTTGTTTGGTTGAGTATATCTTGAATATTTTGCTGCTGTAGGTAACATGTTTAGTGAGCTTGCATGCTTGTTCTAAGTTGTATAAACTAGTTTTGATGCATGATTAGTACTCTAGCAACTTCCTATAGTAGTTTCCCTCAATTATATGTCACCAAATCAAATTTTATAATGTTTGTTGAAAATTTCAGAAAATGGAGTGGAATAGCCATCAACTAAACCAACAAGAATTGGAGGTGCAACAAGTCATGAGAGTGAACCGCGAAGAAGGAGTATACCCCTCTTACTACCCGTGCACAGATTTCATGAGAAGTGCAGGAATCTTGGGAGATGTTCAGAATCTAATTTCTCGTGCAGGGTTGAATGATTTTGTTGACGGAGAACCATGCCAATATGCAAAATTGACTATGTCTGTCGTGTAGGATTTTAAGTTCAATTGGTCGCAATCTAACCCCATGGTTCAGTATAAAATTTATAATAAAACTGTCAACTTGCCATTCAATGATTTTTGTACAGCAATTAGAGTGCCGCAATGGGGATCATGCGAGAAGATAAGGGGATCGCCGCGAGAGCTCTTAAACCTTTTCGAGAGGATTTGTCATGGAAGGAGCTTCTCAGAGGATGGTGGTAAAATCAGTAGCATTCAACTCCCAGCTATCCGCTACTTTGCTTATTTCATTACTAAATGCGTTCTTTCTAGAAAGAATGGTAGTAAATTATCTATCCAGGATTTAGCTTTTCTAGCTGCTGCACTGCAAGGTAGTAAGGCTTATAATTTGGGTGCGTTGATAGCTTACAGACTTGCTACTAACCGTGAGAAAGGCGGAATTTGTGGAGGTCTCATCGCCTCTCGTTTACTAGCTTTGCATGGAGTAGAACCTCACCATCTTGATATTCAACTTCCCATAGAAAAACTTGACATAGTCTCCATGATTAAACATGAATTTGTTTCTGATTCATCTAATTTGGGTAACCTGTTTTACAAGATGACATTTTATAAGAAAGCTTGAAGAATAACTAAGAAAACTGAAAAACTAGTAAGATTGCTCGCGCTCTGTTCTATTTAACCTTGATTCCAGGGAGGATTGGTCAGTCACAGAAGGTGCACTGAATGCACACATAGAGGGAGGAGGCCATCATGCAAGAGACAACACGGAGGAGGCCGAGGAACACCTCGACTCGCCATCCAATGCAGCAAGTTCTTCACATCAACATTTTGGACATGCGGAGCCTCCACGCTTTTCTTCTGCACAGGGACCTCACTATGACTACGCCATGTATGATCCACCGGCGTGGAACAGCGACCCTCGCTGGGGTTGAACTCCACTTAGGCCAAAAGCCTAAGCTTGGGGGGAGGTATACCGGCATCACTCATTCTTTTCCTATTATGGTTGCTGGATACTTTTATATACTTGTTTAGTTTCTTTGAGTGGTTTTCTAATGAGAGGGAGATGATATTTGGGGAAGTGCTGCCTAAAAACAGATTCTGGACTGTTACCAAAAAAATTCTCAAAAATAGCCAGGACGTTATTTTGCGAAGCCAATTTTTGTGCATTTTCCCCAGGTTGTTATCTAACTTTCATTAGTTGAACACTTTTCGATTTGAGCAGTGGAAGAATTTCTTTAAAATCGATTACTGTACTGCTGTCAAGTTTGACGAATTCCTGCTGCTTTGTGTTTATGTGACTCTTCTAGTTTCCATTTTCTTGTTTTTGCTTTGTTTCTTTCCTAAAACACAAAAAGACCAAAAATATTTCTGTTGTTTCTCTTCACCATTTATTATTTTGGTTTCTTGCATTTATTTTATTTTATTTGCTATCGTTGGTTTGCTATAAGAAAATCCAAAAAGATTTTGCTTTGTTTGCTTGTTTTCTTTTGTTCTTGTTTCCAATTCGAAAACACCAAAAATATTTGCTGTTTTTCTTTGGTTTGTAAATTTCACTATGAGTTCAATGGTCTTCGGTGGCTGGAGCGTGGTTTTCATTTCATATTATCCAAGCTACACAAGTGAAAGGCAATAATGACGATCTACGGCAATTCGATTGTGGTGAGAGGCTGGTATGAACTCTATTTGTTTTCATTTTTGTACATATACTCATCCATGTGAGCATGCTTAGTTGGTTCATGTGAGGTATATGTCATTTGAGAAAGTCTAGTAGTTCATGATCTCTCATGTTTAGCTCCAATTTATTAATATGAGTAGCATGTCATGGATGCTTGTTTGCATTGTTTTATTCATGAATAGGTATGACATTGTGGTATCCTCCTCTGAATAATTCATTTGTATCGACTTGGCACATGCTCACGCATGCATATGACTGAACAAAAGTCAATTAAGTCTCGATGATTTACATTGCTTCAGAGTTCTTGTATCACTTTTATGCCTCCGTTAATTTATTTTGCCGCAAGCATGATTATGACAGTGACTGCTCTCTTGATTTGTCGGTCCCCAGTCTATTGCTAGCCTTCACTTATACTGAGCGGGAACGCTGCTCGTGCTTCCAAACACCTGAAAACCAAGTTGTTCCAAAGTGTCCACCATAAATACCTATGCATGGCATTTCAAACCATTCCAAGTAAATTCTCATGCGCTACCTTTAAAACCTTCAAAATGCTTCTCAATTTGTGTTAATATTTTATAGCTCATGAGGAAGTATGTGGTGTTTATCTTTCAACCTTGTCATTTACTCTTGACAGACTTTCATAATGGACTAGTGGCACATCCGCTTATCCAATAATTTTGCAAAAAGAGCTGGCAATGGGGTGCCCAGCCCCAACTAATAACTTCATTAATAATTCTCTTCACATGTTTTGCTCTGATTCATCAGTAAGCAACTTAATTTTGCAAATAGACACTCCTCCATGGTATGAGATTGATGGAAGGCACCCGAGGATTCGGTTAGCCATGGCTTGTGTAAGCAAAGGCTGGGGGAGTGTCTACCATAATAAAACTAAAGTACATGTGTAAACAAAAGAGAACAGGGATGATCTACCTTGCTGGTAGAAATAACGTCCTTCATGGGAGCCACTCTTGAAAGTCTGGTTGGCGAGGTAGTTGGTGTACCCATTACCATTCGTTGACAACAACAAACACCTCTCAAAATGATTTTACTTCTGTTTAAAAAATGAAAAGCTCTAGCGCATGTTAATCCCTGCTTCACTCTGCGAAGGGTCAATCTTTTACTTTTATGTTATGTCTCCATCCTTTCTTTGAGCACTTTCTTGAGAGCACAACTGTCATTCTTAGTATAATATGCTTGTCCCAAAATATGATTGACTGTGGTATAACCTTGATGCTTTTATCTTTGACAACCTCTATTTCTAGTCTTTCTATGAACCTCAGAGGTGCCTGGGCATTTATGTTTTGCTGTTCAAATTCGGGCAAGCGAGATACCACTTTATCATACTCTTTTATGAACATTGCAATCCTGCTTATAGACATGATTCATGATGCTTATTATTAATTGTTGGTACCTTTCCATGATTGATATATCTATTGGATGATCTTATTTGCATGTACCTTATTATGAACTAGCGGAGTGGTCCGCGCATTTGCGCGGCTAGATTTGCTATAGATAGTTCTTTAGATCATATTTGATTTTATTTGAACAATTGAAATTCAGTATTGCCAATGGTATATTTATTATATAATTCCAATACTTTCAAGAATATCAAATTTATTATTTGACCTTCCATGAGAATAGTCTTTGATTTTTGTGTCTTGATATTGGAATTTCGCCTTCATTTCATAAAAATCTCATATTTTAAATTTCTATTATCAAGAATGTGAAAGTTTAATTTGGTATTTCCCCAAACATATATAGAGATTATGCTGATGCATGGTGTTGTTCCTGAAATAACATCAAAGGTTGAGTGATGGCTTTTTGGCGTGTGAATGAGTCATGTAGATACTGTGTTCAACTCTATGTAGTCAAGCATGGATAGACTATGCAAAAGTAAATAAATAAAATCGGACATGTTATTGATCTGCACTCCAGTTCACCAAGTTTGAATATATAATAACGGTAGATGCTATTTGCACACACCTTCTAGTATGATTCGACTATTTTCTACTTAGGCTATGGAAAAATGATTTAATAATAATTAATTAGGAGTACTTTAGAATATATAATATAAAGCCTACTATTATGTAAATAAATATGTACATAAAATTCGATTTTGTCCATCAAGACCATATCGAACGAAGCTTGTAAATTCATTAGTTCAATTGTTGGAAACCTACATTCTCATTAGTTGGGCTAAACGTTTGCCCCCTTTTAGTGAGCTCCATCATGTTTGTCTGTGCTATAATATTTTATGTTTTCTAAACAATTTTAATAGTAGTCACATATTTTCAAACGAAAAACAATAGTTGTCAATTGATAAAAATATCTGAGTTTTTTTGTGCTTTATGAGACATTTTCTCCCTCCCTGATGTAATCTCCCCTCCTGTGGGGCTAGTTGTATCTTTGTGCATATTAATATAAAATTTACACCGTAGGGGCTTCCCCTACGGTAAAGGTTTCAAAAAAATATCTGAGTAAATGATATAATAATAAGTGAAATCTCTAAATAATAATTCATGAGAAAACAAAGTTAGAAAGGAATATTTAGATCAACATGCAAGCATAACATAAAAATGTATTCGCAGATGTTAAAACATGAAACAAACATGAAGATGAAGTGTCTGTGGATATTACCAGAAGTTAATGGTAGCATTGTCATCCTAAATTTGCTGAACATCTCACTGTGGATATTATCATAAGCTAAGCTGATGGTAGTATTTTCATTCCTTGAATTTGCTGAACATCTCGTTGTGGCTTTGACCATCTAGGAGTAGTCAGTATACTGGATGTATAGTAGAATAATGCCATTACTTGTCGTGCTTTCTAATTATGGAGCGCATCATCGTTCGTTCAATGATCCATTGTTCCAAACATCAGGATTGCAACCATAGCTGTCATGTATCATGTCTTCCGTATGTACTGGATGTATTAGAATAAGGCCTCCATTTGATAAAAAAAATCCGGATGGCCATTGTGGCATGTATATCATTTCTTCAGTTTTCCAATCTTTTGTTAGATCAAAAATACCAGTATTAGCACTGTGGCTGCCCTCTTCAGTTTGCCATTCATGCCTTGGATGACCAGTGCACCATGATTGCCAGGGCGTGGTTGCAGAAAGCCCTAGAGTTAGTTCAGAGTTGACGATCCTTACCTCTACAGTTCTTTGTATATGGATACGACAAATAATTGTATATTACAAAGCTTGGTGTTTGTCTTGTGCACGTGATTATGCCTGTAGTAAATCGACTGCATATCTCTTACCACAAATTAGTTGAACCATAGTTGATATTAAAGTCATACAGAAAATAGTATTGTTGCTGCTGGGGATTACTCACATTTCTGAGTAAAATGCATGCATTCCATTTCCATATATTTTTATAAAATTTGTATCCCTAAGGCAAGGGAAGTACGCAATAATAAGCACTCTATATTTTCTCTATCCTTTTACCGAAGCGAGCCCATCGAATACATTGATAATTTATTAAGATGCTAGCATTTTTGTGTACGATTTAATCAAACCATATAATGTGGGAAGTATCGCATGAGAAGGGAGCCAATACAATAAGGTATAAGATGCCTTCCACATAAAGAAGATACAATAAATTCAAACGAAGTAGCACCCAGAACTTTTTAGTATTTAAAATTTAAGGAAAATAATCATGTCACTATGGAAAAAACTGATATATAGACTTACGTCAGTAAAATAAGCTATAAACATGTATACACCTATCTTTACTGATTGACCAATATAATCTAAAATATAATCCTATAAAGGTTCATACATTTACTGGTTATCATCTTTATGAACACCATTGTAAAACACACTGGCACTTAATCTGAAAGTAAGTTGAGTGTACAAACCCGAGTGACTACATATTTTGATTGTGTACTATTGAACAAATTATCACCTGCTCTGAAACATTGGCAAAGGTAGCCCTGGCAATTATCCATTTGGGTTCTCCAGATCATATAAATTCATATCTTGGTATCCGAAGTTCCTTCGTTCTTTGGAAAAAACATGGCCCTCCATATATGAACTAATCATAGTGATCACACACCTGAAATAGAATGGAAAATCGTATATTAGCTTAGGTAATTAACACGTAGGTGCTTCTATTGCTAGAAAAGATGCAAGAGATCCAAACCTTCCCGTTTGACTCACTCACTCAACAGCCAGAAAGCCAGAACTGCCCGGCAAAATAATATAAGCACAAACAGATTTTCCGAACTCCAACTCCAACAAACATCAATCTAGATTGCTGTCAATCATTGTGGTGAAAAGGTAGAAAGCATAGCGCCTTGCTTTCTGATGAATCCAATAGATTGTAAAAATAGAAAGCACAACTATGTCTAGATGCTAGCTGCTTTAGCATCGAGATTGCGGCAGAGCCCAGAAGTGCGGACCTGGACAAACCTACATCAGAGGCTCAGAGCGTCATGCTTGATTTGCGTTGGGATGGCTCCACTGGAAAACAATCTGCGAGAGGCGTCAGCCAGTGACATACAGAAGGAGAATCAACGGAAGGTAAGTAGAACCTTGCGGAGCGACGGCCACGGCGGCCGCAGCAGAGACGATGGAAAATCAGACATGGAATCGATTGAGAGCAAATCTAATCCAGCTGTGCGGAGCGGCGGCAACAGCGGCCGCAAGAGAGGCGGCGGCAAGCCAGCTATGGAACCGATCTAGGGTAGGCTTAATCTACACGGGGTAGACATCGCCAAGCACACTATTGTTGCGCGTATCAGTATCGGCATTATATCGCCCGGATGTTTTAAATTTAATCTTGGCCGTTGTTCTCGGTTAGATTACTGTTAGCTAATCTATACCGTTGGTTGTTTGTTGTTTTAATAATATAACTAGCGGGGTGGCCCGTGCATACTGCACGGCTAGATTTATTTCAGGTACCTTAATAATTTAAGATCCACTTAGCATAAGACTACTTCGGGCGTCATCATATTTTGTATAAGTATATATTATATAAGTCAACATCTGTATAGATACAAAGAATTCGCAATGACAACTGAAATAGTAGATTTTACCATAAGACTTTAATGATTTTCAAATCCACTTAGCATAAGACTACATGACATAGTTGTGAATGATATATTTATATATTCTTGTATTTCAAATGGCAACGCTAATCGTGGGACATGATCTATGAGTGTGAAATATAGAATTATTGCAAGTGCAAAATAGCTTACCTCAAATGATGATGATCCAAGTATTAGGATAGAAGATTTGAGCTACTCTGAAATTGTCATGTTCTTGCACCTTTTTGATGTATATATGATGGAATAGAAAATCGATACCATATTGGTACATGTTGTTATAAAATATTTGTTCTTACCACTACTATCCTCGGAACACATTTTATGCCTCCCAAATCCCTATAATTTTGCCATGATTAGGTCTAGACTTGGACTAAATCTTCCATTGCTATGTATAATTGTATTTAAACGGTATTGCAGACACAATATTTTCTCCCTGCGAGAATCAGAACTGATAATAGAAGTAATTTACATAGCTTATATATATCTGTATGCTCCACCACTTATGACCTAAGATCAATTGAGCCCATCCAAGAATAAATAAAGTATATCCAACATCTCCATAGTCTAGAAAAGGGAAAGCTATATGAAGAAACCTGCAACGAATTAAATATGTTAACATAATTATATACATCAGTTTATGGAAAACTGTCCCAAGAGAAGAGCTATATACATACCAGCTTAAGGTTTCCGCATCTAGTTTTTCTCCACCTCGGATTGAGATTTGTCCATGGAAGTATTTGCATGATGAGCTATTGCGGAGGGGCTGGTAAGATCTCGTCGGCGCACTGGTCGATGAATTGATGGCCAATCAGTAGGAGCCGTCGATGTCGGGCTTACAGACTATCCACTTAGATGCTTAATCAGCTTCAAAACCCGTCATAGCTTGGTGGAATTAATCCTTTTGAAAGAAGAGGTTCAATGGCGCTCTTGGCCGTTACCTTTAATTCCTTGGTGCCCCTGCCTTCCTCGCGACATAACACAACCACTGGAGCTCCTCCACCTAGAACTACCCATGCAGTTGATCTTGGATTTCCTATCAAAGTAGTTCATCAAACAAAGATTGAAATATGAGGAGTGCTACACCTATGGAAATAACTTACGGAAATCACATACGGTTCACGCCATGCACATCAGCTTGGAAAGAGGTTTCCAATTCTTACGCACTGAATTCAAACCAAACCAACAGGTTTGCTCAAGTCAGTCCATAGGGTTTTCTGTAGCAAAAACAGTACGTCCAGGATTATTGCTGAAATATACTACAAATGCATTCATCATCTGTAAATACATGCTAAGAAAAACAGCAATTATTTCCAGGGCCGACCCTTTTACCTTTCATGTTCAGTTCAAATGAAGATATGAAGATTAGAAAAACAACATACAACAATCCTTTTCTTTGATGTCCAAATCTTATCTCTCGCCGCTGCACTAATTCCTGCAATAATGGTCTAAAGATTTGATGTTCCAGCTGTGCCTCAATATATGTAGACAACATGTACTGAATCGAATTGTGTTTAAATTTAATCTCATACGATGCAACAACCCAAGTTAGAACGTACTTGTATTCTTGTAAGATAAAAATATACAAACCAACCCTGTTGCGAAGTATATACTGCCATACGTGAATAGATCGCAAGAGCTGATGCCGTTGTGCCCACAGCGCGCTGCCCATGCAGCTATCTGTGATCGCTTTCCATGACGTGGTAGCCTGCTCCAGGCCGACGGCCTCCGGTTCGATGCTTGCCGCAGCCATCTATGATGCTTCCCATTACGTGGTCGACAGCTCCTAGCCGACGGCCGCCTTCTCGATGCTTCCAGCGGACCTGTGACGGGAGCTAGAACTTATCACAGCGGAGCAGGCTGATGTGGGGAAAAGCGCCTGGTCGAGTGCCCTAGGAGACCAGGACGACGACCTTCCCTCGGATGCCTGCCGCCATGAAGGGAGATCGCCGTGATCCGTCTCTTGAAAAAGCTTCGGGTGCAGCAATAGGAGTGGGCTTTCCAGATTGGATCGAAGAGTTTGAGAAGAATTAGGACTCTTAGTCTAAAACTGAATCGTGGCCGACTTAACGTAACCACCGTAATCGATGTGGAATTTTTTATTATCATAGCCGTTCCTTTATGGTGTTACCTCGGGTCAAATCCTAGCCATTAATTGTTTGTTGTTTTAATAATAATATAATAGATAGATTGCCTAAGTGTTAGCCATATCATGAGAATATTTACATCATATGAGCAAATGTGTTTGTGAAAGTTCTTTTATCGCACTCAGTTATTAACTGAATTGCTTGAGGACAAGCAATAAGCTAAGCTTGGGGGGAGTTGATACGTCCAAAACGTATCTACTTTCCCGAACACTTTTGCTATTGTTTTGCCTCTAATTTGTGTATTTTTGATACAACTAACACGGACTAACGCTGTTTTCAGCAGACTTGCTCTGGTGTCTTGTTTTTGTGCAAAAATTTAACTTTCGGGAAAATCCTCGGAATTTATATCAATGGGCCTATTTTACCAGAAGACTCAGGGAGCCAGAAGGGCAAGCCAGGTGGAGGCCCGAGGGCCCCACACACCAGGCCGGCGCGGCCCAGGGGGGCGCGCCGCCCTAGTGTGTGGCCCCCTCGGCTGGCCTCCGACGCCCCCCTCTGGACTACTTAAGGGGTTCGATCTAAAAATCGCGAGGCAGAAGTCAAAGTCGCCAGAAACCCTCCAGTACGCCGCCACATCGCGAAACTCCGTCTCGGGGGCCAGAAGTCGCTGTTCTGGCACTCCGCCAGGACGGGGAATTGGAGGAGATCATCGCCATCATCACCACCGACGCCTCTCCATCGACCAGCCATGTTTCCCCCATCCATGTGTGAGTAATTCCCCCGCTGTAGGCTGAAGGGGATGGTAGGGATTGGATGAGATTGATCATGTAATAGCATAAGATTGTTAGGGCATAGTGCCTAGTGTCCGTAATTGGTATTTTGATGATATTGTTGCAACTTGTTATGATTAATGCTTGTCACTAGGGCCCGAGTGCCATGATCTCAGATCTGAACATGTTATTGTTTCATGATGATATGCATTGTTTTATGATCTTACCTGCAAGTTGTATACACATGTCGCTGTCCGGAACCAAAGGCCCCGAAGTGACAGAAATCGGGACAACCGGAGGGGATGGTAGTGATGTGAGGATCACATGTGTTCACGGAGTGTTAATGCTTTGCTCCGGTACTATCTTAAAAGGAGTACCTTAATATCCAGTAGATTCCCTAGAGGCCCGGCTGCCACCGGCTGGTAGGACAAAAGATGTTGTGCAAGTTTCTCATTGCAAGCACGTACGACTATATATGGAACACATGCCTATGGATTGTTTTGTACTTGGACACCATTTTATTATTATCTGCAAATGCCCTGCTTTGATTGTTACATGAGTTTCTCTCATCCATGCAACGCCCGTCATCCATCCCTGTGCCTACAATATTTTAATTCTGCTGTTTACTATAATTACTACTGCTGTCTCTGTTACTTCCGTCGCTGTTATTTCACTACTCGCTATCGCTATAAAACTGTTACTACTGATAAACTCTTGCGAGCAAGTCTGTTTCCAGGTGCAGCTGAATTGACAACTCCGCTGTTAAGGCTTTCAAGTATTCTTTGTCTCCCCTTGTGTCGAATCAATAAATTGGGTTTTACTTCCCGCGAAGACTGTTGCGATCCCCTATACTTGTGGGTTATCACTGTGGTATAACTTTGATGCTTTTATCTTTGACAATCTCTATTTCTAGTCTTTCCATGAACTTCAGAGGTGCCTGGGCATTTATATTTTGCTGTTCAAAAACGGGCAAGCGAGATATCACTTTATCATATCATTTTATGAACATTGCAATCCCGCTGATAGACATGATTCATGATGCTTATTATTAATTTGTTGGTACCTTTTCATGATTGACATAGCTATTAGATGATCTTATTTGCATGTATCTTATTATGAATTGCCTAAGTACTTGTCCATATCATGAGAATATTTACGTCATATGAACAAATGTGTTCGTGAAAGTTCTTTTATCGCACTCGGTTGTTAACTGAATTGCTTGAGGACAAGCAATAAGCTAAGCTTGGGGGAGTTGATACGTCCAAAACGTATCTACTTTCCCGAACACTTTTGCCATTGTTTTGCCTCTAATTTGTGTATTTTGGATACAACTAACACGGACTAACGCTGTTTTCAGCAGAATTGCTCTGGTGTCTCGTTTTTGTGCAGAAATTCAACTTTCAGGAAAATCCCCGAAATTTATGTCGAAGGGCTTATTTTTCCAGAAGAATCACGGAGCCAGAAGGGCAGGCCTGGGGGAGGCCCAGGGCCCCCACACACTAGGTCGGCGCGGCCTGGAGGGGGGGCGCGCCGCCCTAGCGTGTGGCCCCCTCGGCCAGCCTCCGACGCCCCCCTCTGGACTACTTAACGGTTTCGATCTAAAAACGCGAGACGAGAAGTCGAAGTCGCCAGAAACCATCCAGTACGCCGCCACCGTCGCGAAACTCCGTCTCGGGACCAGAAACTCCGTTCCGGCACTCCGCCGGGACGGGGAATTGGAGGAGATCATCGCCATCATCACCACCGACGCCTCTCCATCGACCAGCAATGTTTCCCCCATACATGTGTGAGTAATTCCCCCGCTGTAGGCTGAAGGGGATGGTAGGGATTGTATGAGATTGGTCATGTAATAGCATAAGATTGTTAGGGCATAGTGCCTAGTGTCTGTAATTGGTACTTTGATGATATTGTTGCAACTTGTTATGCTTAATGCTTATCACTAGGGCCCGAGTGTCATGATCTCAGATCTGAACATGTTATTGTTTCATGATGATATGCATTGTTTTATGATCTTACCTGCAAGTTGTATACACATGTCGCCGTCCGGAACCCGAGGCCCCAAAGTGACGAAATTGGGACAACCGGAGGGGAAGGCAGCGATGTGAGGATCACATGTGTTCACGGAGTGTTAATGCTTTGCTCCGGTACTTTATTAAAAGGAGTACCTTAATATCCAATAGATTCCCTAGAGGCCCGGCTGCCACCGGCTGGTAGGACAAAAGATGTTGTGCAAGTTTCTCATTGCGAGCACGTACGACTATATACGGAACACATGCCTATGGATTGCTTAGTACTTGGACACCGTTTTATTATTATATGCAAATGCCCTGCTTTGATTATTACATGAGTTTCTCTCATCCATGCAACGCCCGTCATCCATCCCTGTGCCTACAGTATTTTAATCCTGCTGTTTACTATAATCACTACTGATGTCTTTGTTACTCGTCGCTGTTATTTCACTACCGCTATCGCTATAAACTGTTACTATCGATAAACTCTTGCGAGCAAGTCTCGTTTCCAGGTGCAGCTGAATTGACAACTCCGCTGTTAAGGCTTTCAAGTATTCTTTGTCTCCCCTTGTGTCGAATCAATAAATTGAGTTTTACTTCCCGCGAAGACTGTTCCGATCCCCTATACTTGTGGGTCATCATCGTCCCAACAAAGTGTGATACTGTGACGGGAAGTCTACGACTTCAAACTCCAACCTCTATGTTCTGTAATTTTCGCGGGTTCCAAACTGAACGTCGAGGTTGATCTTTCTCAGTGGGTAACTCGGCTTCTCCGGTGTGATACCATGGAAACGCGTATCCGTTGGTAATAAGTTTGCCAGGGATATGTTCATCTTCCTCAATGTATCTGCGTACATGAGGTTTAAGCTACTTCCGCCATCAATGAATAGTCGCGAAACGTCGAATCCTGCGAGATAACCGCGGGTAAGATCAAAGCAGACTGTCCTGGTCGTGGAACCTGTTGCGGGTGGTCGGCTATAGTGAAGCCGATATCTTGCCCTGACCAGTTCAAGTACTCAATTGTTGGTGGTGGCATCTTTTCTGCCATAAAAACTTGCCGCGGTATTACTTTCTGATCTCTGTTGAATGGTCTGCCTATCTGAATCATCGAGACCGCACCACTGGTGTCGATATAAGGGCCTGGTTGTGGAGCTGCCGCCAACTGGAACTGGTGTCGATTTGCATCCGTAATTGCGGGTGGAGCTGGAAGGTGGATTTCACTCCTTGGCCCCTAGGGGTTTCTATTCATTGCATGTGTGTTGGTATGCCCTACAAATCTATGTAGTGGTAGAAAAGTTCGACAGTCCTTCTACAAATGCCCCGATCGCCTCTTTCCATTGTTGTCGAGGTAGAAGTTCATTTGGCATGGTCCGTTTAAGAGGTCATCGGGTGATATATACGGCCTCTGAAACCTTGGTCCATTATTTTGTCTATTGGGACGAGAGCCGTCCTTGTAGTCGCTGCGCTGCTCGCCACTTTTTTGATAATCATCTCGATTGTTTCCTCCGCCGTTTCCTCGAAATCCAGCCGATATTTGGCCGGGAGCATCATAATATGAAAACTGTCAAGGGAATCGCCGCCTATTTCGAAAGTTTCGGTTGCGGTCCTCCTCAGGCGACCTATGCCGCTTGTTGTGAACAACATCTTCTCCATCCGCCCACCGGTTCGCTATTTCCATGAGTGCTGCTATTGCCTTTGGGTTGGTTCTTCCCAAATCCTCGACAAAGTCCCTCCTTCGAATACCAGCAACAAATGCATCTATTGCTCTCTCGTCATATATATTCTCCGCCGAGTTTTTGATGATGTTCCACCTCTAGATATACGTCCTCATTGATTCGTCGTATTTCTGCCTGCAAGCCCTCAACTGCTCCAATGATGCAGGTTTCTTGCACGTGGATCGGAAATTTTTCACGAATATATCCTCGAAACTTTCCCAGCTGTCGATAGACCCAGGAGGCAGCTTCTTTATCCACGATTGTGCGGCTCCACTCAAGTGTACTTGAATGCTCTGCATGGTTGTTGCTCTAGTTCCACCCATCAGCTTTACCGTCTCGAGATAATCAACTAGCCAATCCTCAGGATCTTGTAAGCCATCGATTTCTTTTGTAATTATCGGGTAGCTTAAACCCTGATGGAACTCGAGTTTTGCGGACTCGTCTCGTAAAGCACGGGAGCCCGTACATATCCTCTTCGTCAACCTCTGGTGAGTGCCGATGTTCCCTTCTTTCCTGTCGCGCTCTGTCCACCCTTGCTTGCGTCGCTGTGTCTCTTGCCCCACTCGTTCTCGCAGGATCTTGCACCATTGCAGTAGGTCGTGGACTATCTTGCCTTGCGGATCCTTCGGGAGGCGTATGATACGTCTCCGACGTATCGATAATTTCTTATGTTCCATGCCACATTATTGATGTTATCTACATGTTTTATGCACACTTTATGTCATATTCGTGCATTTTCTGGAACTAACCTATTAACAAGATGCCGAAGTGCCGGCTCTCGTTTTCTGCTGTTTTTGGTTTCAGAAATCCTAGTAAGGAAATATTCTCGGAATTGGACGAAATCAAAGCCCGGGGCCTATTTTCTCACGAAGCTTCCGGAAGTCCGAAGGAGAGACGAAGAGGGGCCACGGAGGGGCCACACTATAGGGCGGCGCGGCCCCCTTGGCCGCGCGTCCCCGTGGTGTGGGGCCCCCGTGCCGCCTCTTGACCTGCCCTTCCGCCTACAAATAGCCTCCGTGACGAAACCCCCAGCACCGAGAGCCACGATACGGAAAACCTTCCGAGACGCCGCCGCCGCCGATCCCATCTCGGGGATCCAGAGATCGCCTCCGGCACCCCGCCGGAGAGGGGAATCATCTCCCGGAGGACTCTACGCCGCCATGGTCGCCTCCGGTGTGATGTGTGAGTAGTCTACCCCTGGACTATGGGTCCATAGCAGTAGCTAGATGGTTGTCTTCTCCCCATTGTGCTATCATTGTCGGATCTTGTGAGCTGCCTAACATGATCAAGATCATCTATCCGTAATTCTATATGTTGCGTTTGTTGGGATCCGATGAATAGAGAATACTTGTTATGTTGATTATCAAAGTTATGCTTATGTGTTGTTTATGATCTTGCATGCTCTCCGTTACTAGTAGATGCTCTGGCCAAGTAGATGCTTGTAACTCCAAGAGGGAGAACTTATGCTCGATAGTGGGTTCATGCCTGCATTGACACCTGGGACAGTGATAGAAAGTTCTAAGGTTGTGTTGTGCTGTTGCCACTAGGTATAAAACATTAGTGCTATGTTCAAGGATGTAGTCACTAGTTACATTACGCACCATACTTAATGCAATTGTCTGTTGTTTGCAACTTAATACCGGAGGGGGTTCGGATGATAACCTGAAGGTGGACTTTTTAGGCATAGATGCACTTGGATGACGGTCTATGTACTTTGTCGTAATGCCCAATTAAATCTCACTATACTCATCATGATATGTATGTGCATGGTCATGCTCTCTTTATTTGTCAATTGCCCAACTGTAATTTGTTCACCCAACATGCTGTTCGTCTTATGGGAGAGACACCTCTAGTGAACTGTGGACCCCGGTCCAATTCTCTTTACTCGAAATACAATCTACTGCAATACTTGTTCTACTCGTTTTCTCGCAAACAATCATCTTCCACACAATACGGTTAACTCTTTGTTACAGCAAGCCGGTGAGATTGACAACCTCACTGTTTCGTTGGGGCAAAGTACTTTGGTTGTGTTGTGCAGGTTCCACGTTGGCGCCGGAATCACTGGTGTTGCGCCGCACTACATCTCGCCGCCATCAACCTTCAACGTGCTTCTTGACTCCTACTGGTCCGATTAAACCTTGGTTTCTTACTGAGGGAAACTTGCCGCTGTGCGCATCACACCTTCCTCTTGGGGTTCCCAACGTACGCGTGTCGAACGAAAAGACAATACGTCAACCACGCGCATCAAGCAAATTTCTGGCGCCGTTGCCGGGGAGATCAAGACACGCTGCAAGGGGAGTCTCCACTTCTCAATCTCTTTACTTTGTTTTTGTCTTGCTTAGTTTTATTTACTACTTTGTTTGCTGCACTAAATCAAAATACAAAAAATTAGTTGCTAGTTTTACTTTACTTGCTATCTTGTTTGCTATATCAAAAACACAAAAAAATTAGTTTACTTGCATTTACTTTATCTAGTTTGCTTTATTTATTACTACTAAAATGAGTAACCCTGAAGTTGAAGTTCGTACATTTAAACAACGAGGGGGAGAATGTTTGAGAGATGCTTGGTATAGAATTAGTAATGCCCATAATAGGTGCACTAAGAAACACTCCACCACTATTTTACTCAGGAATTTTTATGTTGGTATCTCTAGTTGGAATAGGCATGTTCTTGATTGTCTCGCAGGAGGTAACTTCTTAAGTACCCCTGCATTAGAAGCTAGTTGCATTATTGAGAGTTTATTTGGAATACCCCCTGTTGATGAAGTTAAAACTGAAATCTCTCTTGAAGATGTTATGAAAAAATTGGAAACCATAGAGAAAAATTCTCCAAGTATTGAAGCTAAATTGGAAATATTACTTGATAAAACTGATGAACTTGATAAATCCTTAGGAGGAATTGATGAAAGAATTAGTGTCCTAGGAACTAGTGCTGTCCATGATGATCAAATCAATAGGATTGATGAACTTGAAAAAGCTATGGGAACCTTGGGTTCAACATTTTCTTCTCTTAAATATAAGGAGAAAGCTTATGTGGGTAAGGAGCAAAAGTTTATGTATGTCTCTAAAGTGCCTAGACCAAAGAAGTATTATTATAGGCCTAAAATTGACAAAGCCCTTAGTACCACTATGGATGGGGGAGCTCATGATAACGATGCACCATCTCTTGATAATACTTGATACACACTTTCTGCGCCTAGCTGAAAGGCGTTAAAGAAAAGCGCTTATGGGAGACAACCCATGTTTTTACCTACAGTACTTTATTTTTATTTTGTGTCTTGGAAGTTGTTTACTACTGTAGCAACCTCTCCTTATCTTAGTTTTGTGTTTTGTTGTGCCAAGTTAAGCCGTTGATAGAAAAGTAAGTACTAGATTTGGATTACTGCACAGTTCCAGATTTCTTTGCTGTCACGAATCTGGGTCCACCTCCCTGTAGGTAGCTCAGAAAATTATGCCAATTTACGTGCATGATCCTCAGATATGTACGCAACTTTCATTCAATTTGAGCATTTTCATTTGAGCAAGTCTGGTGCCATTTTAAAATTCGTCAATACGAACTGTTCTGTTTTGACAGATTCTGCCTTTTATTTCGCATTGCCTCTTTTGCTATGTTGGATGAATTTCTTTGATCCACTAATGTCCAGTAGCATTATGCAATGTCCAGAAATGTTAAGAATGATTGTGTCACCTCTGAATATGTCAATTTATATTGTGCACTAACCCTCTAATGAGTTGTTTCGAGTTTGGTGTGGAGGAAGTTTTCAAGGATCAAGAGAGGAGTATGATGCAACATGATCAAGGAGAGTGAAAGCTCTAAGCTTGGGGATGCCCCGGTGGTTCACCCCTGCATATTCTAAGAAGACTCAAGCGTCTAAGCTTGGGGATGCCCAAGGCATCCCCTTCTTCATCGACAACATTATCAGGTTCCTCCCCCGAAACTATATTTTTATTCCATCACATCTTATGTGCTTTTTCTTGGAGCGTCGGTTTGTTTTTGTTTTTGTTTTGTTTGAATAAAATGGATCCTAGCATTCACTTTATGGGAGAGAGACACGCTCCGCTGTAGCATATGGACAAGTATGTCCTTGGTTTCTACTCATAATATTCATGGCGAAGTTTCTCCTTCGTTAAATTGTTATATGGTTGGAATTGGAAAATGATACATGTAGTAATTGCTATAAATGTCTTGGGTAATGTGATACTTGGCAATTGTTGTGCTCATGATTAAGCTCTTGCATCATATGCTTTGCACCCATTAATGAAGAAATACATAGAGCATGCTAAAATTTGGTTTGCATATTTGGTTTCTCTAAGGTCTAGATAATTTCTAGTATTGAGTTTGAACAACAAGTAAGACGGTGTAGAGTCTTATAATGTTTTCAATATGTCTTTTATGTGAGTTTTGCTGCACCGGTTCATCCTTGTGTTTGTTTCAAATAAGCCTTGCTAGCCTAAACCTTGTATCGAGAGGGAATACTTCTCATGCATCCAAAATACTTGAGCCAACCACTATGCCATTTGTGTCCACCATACCTACCTATACTACATGGTATTTTCCGCCATTCCAAAGTAAATTGCTTGAGTGCTACCTTTAAAATTCCATCATTCACCTTTGCAATATATAGCTCATGGGACAAATAGCTAAAAAACTATTGTGGTATTGAATATGTAATTATGCACTTTATCTCTTATTAAGTTGCTTGTTGTGCGATAACCATGTTCACTGGGGACGCCATCAACTATTCATTGTTGAATTTCATGTGAGTTGCTATGCATGTCCGTCTTGTCTGAAGTAAGAGAGATCTACCACCATAGGGTTAAGCATGCATATGTTAGAGAAGAACATTGGGCCGCTAACTAAAGCCATGTTCCATGGTGGAAGTTTCAGTTTTGGACAACAATCCTCAAATCTCAAATGAGAAAATTATTAATTGTTGTTATATGCTTATGCATAAAAGAGGAGTCCATTATCTCGTTGTCTATGTTGTCCCGGTATGGATGTCTAAGTTGAAGAATAATCAATAGCGAGAAATCCAATGCGAGCTTTCTCCTTAGACCTTTGTACAGGCGGCATAGAGGTACCCCTTTGTGACACTTGGTAAAAACAATGCATTGTGATGATCCGGTAGTCCAAGCTAATTAGGACAAGGTGCGGGCACTATTAGTACACTATGCATGAGGCTTGCAACTTATAAGATATAATTTACATGATGCATATGCTTTATTACTACCGTTGACAAAATTGTTTCATGTTTTCAAAATCAAAGCTCTAGCACAAATATAGCAATCGATGCTTTTCCTCTATGGAGGACCATTCTTTTACTTTTAATGTTGAGTCAGTTCACCTATTTCTCTCCACCTCAAGAAGCAAACACTTGTGTGAACTGTGCATTGATTCCTACATACTTGCTTATTGCACTTATTATATTACTCTATGTTGACAATATCCATGAGATATACATGTTACAAGTTGAAAGCAACCGCTGAAACTTAATCTTCTTTTGTGTTGCTTCAATGCCTTTACTTTGAATTATTGCTTTATGAGTTAACTCTTATGCAAGACTTATTGATGCTTGTCTTGAAGTGCTATTCATGAAAAGTCTTTGCTATATGATTCACTTGTTTACTCATGTCATATACATTGTTTTGATCGCTGCATTCACTACATATGCTTTACAAATAGTATGATCAAGATTATGATGGCATGTCACTCCAGAAATTATCTTTGTTATCGTTTTACCTGCTCGGGACGAGCAGAACTAATCTTGGGGATGCTGATACGTCTCCGACGTATCGATAATTTCTTATGTTCCATGCCACATTATTGATGTTATCTACATGTTTTATGCACACTTTATGTCATATTCGTGCATTTTCTGGAACTAACCTATTAACAAGATGCCGAAGTGCCGCTTGTTGTTTTCTCGCTGTTTTTGGTTTCAGAAATCCTAGTAAGGAAATATTCTCGGAATTGGACGAAATCAAAGCCCAGGGGCCTATTTTCTCACGAAGCTTCCGAAGTCCGAAGGAGAGACGAAGAGGGGCCACGGAGGGGCCACACTATAGGGCGGCGCGGCCCCCCTTGGCCGCGCGGCCCCGTGGTGTGGGGCCCCCGTGCCGCCTCTTGACCTGCCCTTCCGCCTACAAATAGCCTCCGTGACGAAACCCCCGCACCGAGAGCCACGATACGGAAAACCTTCCGCAGACGCCGCCGCCGCCGATCCCATCTCGGGGGATCCAGGAGATCGCCTCCGGCACCTCGCCGGAGAGGGGAATCATCTCCCGGAGGACTCTACGCCGCCATGGTCGCCTCCGGTGTGATGTGTGAGTAGTCTACCCCTGGACTATGGGTCCATAGCAGTAGCTAGATGGTTGTCTTCTCCCCATTGTGCTATCATTGTCGGATCTTGTGAGCTGCCTAACATGATCAAGATCATCTATCTCGTAATTCTATATGTTGCGTTTGTTGGGATCCGATGAATAGAGAATACTTGTTATGTTGATTATCAAAGTTATGCTTATGTGTTGTTTATGATCTTGCATGCTCTCCGTTACTAGTAGATGCTCTGGCCAAGTAGATGCTTGTAACTCCAAGAGGGAGTACTTATGCTCGATAGTGGGTTCATGCCCGCATTGACACCGGGACAAGTGACGAAAGTTCTAAGGTTGTGTTGTGTCTGTTGCCACTAGGGATAAAACATTAGTGCTATGTTCAAGGATGTAGTCACTAGTTACATTACGCACCATACTTAATGCAATTGTCTCGTTGTTTGCAACTTAATACCGGAGGGGGTTCGGATGATAACCTCGAAGGTGGACTTTTTAGGCATAGATGCGGTTGGATGACGGTCTATGTACTTTGTCGTAATGCCCAATTAAATCTCACTATACTCATCATGATATGTATGTGCATGGTCATGCTCTCTTTATTTGTCAATTGCCCAACTGTAATTTGTTCACCCAACATGCTGTTCGTCTTATGGGAGAGACACCTCTAGTGAACTGTGGACCCCGGTCCAATTCTCTTTACTCGAAATACAATCTACCGCAATACTTGTTCTACTCGTTTTCTGCAAACAATCATCTTCCACACAATACGGTTAACTCTTTGTTACAGCAAGCCGGTGAGATTGACAACCTCACTCGTTTCGTTGGGGCAAAGTACTTTGGTTGTGTTGTGCAGGTTCCACGTTGGCGCCGGAATCACCGGTGTTGCGCCGCACTACATCTCGCCGCCATCAACCTTCAACGTGCTTCTTGAATCCTACTGGTCCGATTAAACCTTGGTTTCTTACTGAGGGAAACTTGCCGCTGTGCGCATCACACCTTCCTCTTGGGGTTCCCAACGGACGCGTGTCGAACGAAAAGACAATACGTCAACCACGCGCATCAGCGTACCTGCGAACGCTGTTCCCATGGCTCCAACTCCCGCCATGGCCATGTTATAAAGCGCTTCTCTTGGATCTCCAGGAGGTGGTCTGGACGCTAGAATAAAAGCTTGTGTCGCCATATATCCAGCTTCTGGTGTTTTTGGAATAATATCTCCCCCTGTATCTATCGACATAAAGGACATATCGAGGTTTTGAACTAAGTTCTCCCTCTCAGCCTCAGGTATATGTCGCAGTCGAGACCTTGCCCTATTCCGAGCTGCTCTGTGACTATCTCCCGAAGTACCTGATTGTCGGCTCAACTCCGCTCTTCGCCTGCTTGACATGGAAGCCACGGCTTGCCTCCTATCCAGCTCAAATTTCCGTTTTTCGAGCTCCCGTCTGGCACGGGCGAGTCTATATTGATATGCTTGTAACTCTTCAGCTATCGCAGTTACAGTCATTTGCTCTGTGCCATCAATAGCTCTTGCAACTCTATCCCACACTGCCTGCGGAAATTGCACCATCTGTCATGTTCCAGGTCCGACATATTTGGTTCCCAAACCTCGCGTAAGATCAGCGGGATCGACGAAAGGATTTCCCGCGTTATCGAAGTCCTCTGATGTCTCCTCCTGTGGTCGGCTTTGTATCTCCGATTGCATAGATTTGATGGTATTTTGAATTTTGACCTTTGTCAGGATTGGTGACACCGTCATATAGATCGGCGAAGACCTCTCCAACAATAGTGGACTTGTCGATGAAGCTGAAGTTGTCGATGTTGTCTGAGTCGCTGCTTATATTGGAGTCCGTAGACAACTCGAAGGACATGTCGCTGAAGATCTTGGCGAGCTTTTCGCTTGTCGTAGTTCTGACGAAACGTGGCGGCGAAATCTCCTCATCGCCTGTCTCGAACGATGACGATGAGTCCGAAAAAATCGGAATCGACCGCCGACAATCCCGACGAAGTCAGAACCTCGAGACGATACGATCCTTCTTTTTGGATGCGGAAGTAGAACCTTCCGAACGTCATCTCCATAGGCTCCTCCAGATACGCATATGCATCCAAACGGGAGGGTGGGTGAGGAACAAAATCGACTAGAACAGTTTCGATTTGTTTACCTCTATCCATCGCGTTGCTTGCTACCGAAGAAGTCGACGATCTTGAACGTGCCATCGAGATCAGCTCCTTGTCGCCTCTAATTTTCACAGACGGCACCAATTGACAAGGGATTAACTTGTCAATGCCTACAGATTGTAGACTAGGGTTTAGTTGGAAGTAGAGGGCAAGTAGATCTCGAGGATTTCAGCCGGAAAAGTACTCGACTGCTATAAAACTAGGGTTTTGTTGACAATGAAATCGATCCTCTCTTCGTCCCTCGACTCCCCCTTATATAGGAGGCGGAGCCGAGGGTTTCGTATTACACAAGTTTACAGATTTCGGGAGACTCTTTGAATTCAACCCGTAAAGTTACAAATCTCTCTCTTTCCTAATACAATTCTATCTTTCCTTATCAATAACTAATTGGGCTTCCGAGCTCCATATTCGTCGACTCGTGGGCCTTCAGTAAACCCCGGGTACCTTCGTCGGCAGGCCCATTGGGGATGCCTATGTCAGGAAGTTCGTATACGTTTGAAGGGGTGTGGTCGCCATAAAGTCCTAACCAACACCACGAAGGCCTCACCCAGGTCTCCTGTGAGCAACGCCACAAAGGCTTACCCCACTTCCACTAAGGGATTTCCTCAAGGCGGAAATCGGACCTTTACAAAGTTCTTGGGGCACACATCCACAACCGAATTGGAGGATCCCAATATTTGTAACAACAACAACGATGACGACAACAACGACAACGACGACAACAACAACAACAACAACAACAACACCAACAACAACAACAACAACAACAACAACAACAACAACAACAACAACAACAACAACAACAACAACAACAACAACAACACCACCACCACCAACAACACCACCAACAACACCACCAACAACAACAACAACATACAACTCGCCTTCAACATATTCAATGAAGGCTACACGGAGTATCTTGCTCCATAAGAGGACCACCATATGTTCATATAAAAAGGTACAAAGACCCAAGCGTGTGAAACAATGAACGGAAAGAACATTGTAACCAAGGGTCTTGACAAGGTCGGGTGTTACCACCACCTTGTCAAGGCCCAATACCTTTAAGCTTGCTTGTGTTGTCGCCATAAAAAACGCTAGAACGAGATAGCTCGAGGACGACAACAACTTCTTTGCCTCCGATCAAAAGACTTGTGGCTTCAACATCAACCACCAATAACCACCACCGGAAGCAAAGCCCTTCATGGATCAAGACTTGGATATAGGAACCCGTTTTTCAATGGGTCCTATCATGATGTTCCTGTTTATCTTGATCCCCCTTCTTCTCTTCTTCTTTGGCTTGATAGCCACTCCTCCGTCATTGAAAGATCCCTCATTGGCTCCACCTTAATGGTTGCAACAAATGTGGTCCTTGCTTGCGAGATGGTACTCTTTCAATGCTTCCTCTTGCATGGACTTGATCACCATAAGATTAGCCTTGCTTCTCTTCAAAGAGGAAATTTCTTCCTCATGGTCACAATGTAACACCCCAAATTTCAATAAAAAGAAAGTTAGAGAATTCCAGAAAGCAAAATTTCAAACCAACAAAAACTTTTTAATTTGCATATAGTACCATGCATAGGACTTGTGCATTTGATTGATATGCCATGATGATTGTTATTACTTGTATTTGATATGCTCTAAAACCCTAATGTGATCATATTAAGATCACCAACCAAATAAATCAAAGAGGAAGAAAATCCATTAAATGAAAAACCCTAAAAACCCTCACCTATGCCCTATGGCATTTTTATAAATTTTGACCCTAGACCTATTTGGTCTTCACCATTAGTTGAATAATGTTATTAAACACTTATTACAACTTTTGGGAATCAAAGAATCACAATTCAAATGAAATTCAAACACAAAACTAGCTCACATATGATAATGGTCAAAAGTGACAATTATAGTCTGATCACTACTTTGAGCCATTGCCATTCATTTTTCTCAAACCAAATCTTGCTAACTCTTTGCACCATTTCAAAGTCAACATCAAGGTGAACAACTTTTGTAAAGGTCACCATGCCAAAATCATCCTTGATCATGAGCTATGCTCATCCAAAGTCCCAACTTTTTAACATATGCAACATTCTCCACTTAGCCAATTTTTGCAAATTCTTGAATTCTAAATTTCCACCACCACCTCAAATCATCTCTGGTCAAATACAACTTATCTAAACACTTACATTTCAAATGGTTTCACCTTTTGAATTATTTCAAATTTGGACATTTTTGCAAATTACAAAATCGGGCACTATTTGCAACTATTGCAAATAGTGATCTACACAACCTAATCTACTCCAAATCTAATCTACATTGTCCCCTGGTCCCCTTAAGCCAAATCAATGCCAAATAGCATGCTAGGGAGAGAGAGAGCAAGCTAGGGCATGGCCATGCCGGCCATGCCACACACGTCGAGCTCCCCCCTCCCTTTCTTCTTCCCTGGCCATGGCCACCGTGCCAAACCGCACCAGCACACCACCCTAGTCCTGCCTAGCACCGCCGTTGTCGAGGAGAGCGACGACACACGCCGGACGCCGTGCGCCCAGAGCGCGCTCACCATGCCGATGACGTCGCGCATGGACATGCGCGCAGACGTCACTGGCCACGCGCCGCGCCGCCAACCTGCGCTCGCCCTGGACCCGCTCACAACGACTTGAGCACCCCCTCGCCACCTGGACACCGCTAGACAACACCTCGACCACGACCCGTGCCCGCCGCCGCCGGAGACGAAGAGGAAACCCCGACGCGGACACCGCCAGACACGGAAACATTGCGACCGCGTTAGGCACCGCCTACCCTAGCTGTCGCCACCCAGAGGACCGTGGCGACGCCACGAACACACCTGCGCCCTCGCCTAGCTCGATAGCTCGCCGGAGAAGCCGCGCCATGGTCGCCCGCATCACTGCCCCGCCACCCTCTCTCAATCCTATAAATAGCACGTTCCCTGGAAGCAACGGAGCACACCACCGCACTCACCACCCTTCACTGCCTCTCCACCACTCCACCACTCACCCAATCATCGCCGGAGCTGCTCCAATTTGAAGATCGACGCCGCCAGTACCCGGAGGTCGCCGCCGTCGATTGGAGCTGTTCCAGGAGGAGCCGCCGGTACCAGGAGCTCCGCCGTCGTCCACAACTTCACCGCGCACACTGCCATCCCTCGCTGGAGCACTGGTTAGCCCGCCGACCCCCTACTGCCGCCGCCGCATCGTCGGGTTCTCGTCGGCGACGACGATGAACCACGGCCGTTGATCTGCGTTCTAATCCAACGCTCCACTTTAAAACTTACCGCTTCGGTGACGCTGAGTCACTGACGCGCGGACCCCACCCTGTCAGCGCGCCGCGCGTCTGTGGACCGTGGTTGGGCTGGACTGGGTTGGTTTGGGCCGTTTTTAAATCTGCCAGCCCGATTAGTTTTCCCGCCGGCCTGTTAATTCAAATCCAGTTTAAATAATTACAAATGAATTTCAATACTGCTGCCACTTTGAAATTCAATAGATTTAAATTGGCTAAACCAAATTTGATGAACTTTATATCTTTGGAAAGCTAGTAAAATTATCTACAACATGCCACTGGTCCCATGACCAGATTCTTTGTAGAATTAATCTGATAAAAATAACAAGGCAGAGACTTTTCCCTATTCAAATAATTATTAAAAATCAACCAAAATAGATATTAAGTTAATTCCAACTCTAATAGCCCACATTTGACTTACACTAATTCTTTATGCAATAAAATGGTGTGGCCACTTTGCATGATCATGCCATAGTTTAATTAATGGATATTATGGCTAGTTTAACTAGTTGATATTGTCCAAAACTATTAAAGTAAATTATGTGGAGTCTTATACTTCACTTAAACTTGTCTCACCTGAATTAATGGGATGTTTGGACCCCTGGTCCCAAACTCTCTTATATGAATTACTTGAGATTTAAATCATAGGTAGTGTTATTAAATGATATGAGGTGATCTACCTCATTTAAATCATTTCTCCAAATGATGATGATGAACATTTGACTTAGGTCAATATGAGTTCATGCATGATTGTTTGAGAAATTAAATCTTAAGAAGATTTCAATGAGAGGAAATTATTTCTCAAGAACCCTATGGAAACTATCATTTACATATGGAATATAAAGAAGTGAATTCTATTTAAATAACACCACCCATGCACCCTAGTTGAATTATTTGTGTGCATAGAATAGTTTGTGTGTTTATATGTGATGTATGGAATAGCCATTGAATTAGTGAGTAATTATACTCGTATTCAAATTTAGACGGTAGCACCGGAGAGTACGCCGAAGAAGAAGGTTGCTACCAAGAGGAGGAGGAGGAACAGTTTGAGAACTACCAAGGCAAGCTAATATTCTTGCAAAGTGCAAAGCCCCTTGGGGCAAGGCACCATGAATCTTACCTCTTCTTACATAATCCTATCCCAAGTTTTTACATTACAAGTTTTACTTGTTTTCTCAATAAGTTACCTTTATAGTTAACTTTGGTCAAAGTACAAGTTGGTTACTAGAGTAGTGAAGTTAGTCTCTTCCAAGCAAAGCAAGATAGCACCCCTCATGATTTAGAGCTAGTGCTAATGAAATAAAACTTGACTACTCTAGATGGGAACAATGTGAATTTGAGATGAATTTGAAACCTTGGAATGATGATGCATTCCATTGAATGATTTTTGAAGGTGAATATGACCAAGAGAAGATGGTGATTTTTGATAAACAATGATGTTGGTTTGAATGCGATACCTTTCCAATTATTAAGTACCCCCACAATACCTGATTATGGGTAGGGCTTAACTGAAAGTTTATGCATCTTAGTATAGGTTCCCTCTGAACACACGTCATAGGGGTTACGCTTGAGGCTGCCTCCGTTGTTGAGAAATGATGTGAAATTGAGGTGAATTGTACGGCCAAGCCCTGTGCAGTTCCCAGGTTGACAGTTGGTCTTCACTGGGAGGCCAAGCTCATGGGGAGAGGTGCTCATACTAGGATATGTAAGTGAAAGGTTATGGTTGATGACCCGCGTACTGTGTTACGATGATTCGGGGTAATCCCGACGGATGAAATCAAATGTTGTGGCACAAGTGTGCAACCTCTGCAGAGTGTAAACCTATTCGAATAGCCGCGTCCACGGTTACGGACGGTTGGAAAGGCCATACAGTTTCCGATGTCCTATCTTTGAAAAATGATGTTGAAAGATGATGGTGAAATGACTTGTGGGGAATTGAATTGAAATCACCACTTGAATGGTGGGAATGACACTAATGTTCCCACTTGAGTTAGTTAGCACTTGAATAAGCTTTTCTCAAACATTGCGAACTAAAACTAGCTTTATGCAAATAAACTAGAGCTTAGCAAACCATACTAGAATGTCTAGCACTTACATTAGTATTAGTTTGCGAGTACTTAAAGTACTCACGGCTTTGTCCCTGGCTATTCAAATGGCCAGAGTATGAAGATGAACAAGGAGATGACCAGCAGGACGCCTAGGACAACTAGGAGTCTTCCGACGTCAAGCGTTGGCCTGTGGACTAGAGAGTCCTTGTATCTTACGCTTCCGCTATGAACTATGAACTATGAACTTGTGTTTGTTCGTTGATCGATAGATCAACTATTCGTGTAATATGGATCATGTGATTCCAAATTTGTAAGACTTATGGTTTGTAATGAATGATGACTGTGATACTTAACTATTATGCCTCGCAACAACAATATTCCCGGGATTGCGATGTATGACATAATAGGCATCCGGACTTAAAAATCCGGGTGTTGACAAGTTGGTATCAGAGCCATTGTTTGACCTTAGAAGACCTTAGTTAGAATGGGCGTTCTGAAAAACTTAACTTTGAAATCAAATGAAAGAAAATATTTGTGAAAATTTACTACACTCTTGTCTTTGAGACTTTGCCAAAAATTGATGAATCATGTTCTATCTTACTTGAATCAACTTAAAAATTTGCCACACTTTGCACTCTCTAACTTACTCATCCACTTCTCTTTCAGATGGAGCCGAATGAACCCATCAACACCAAGTTTTACCAGCTTGGGAACGGAGGGAGCTTGATCTTTGAGCACGACCTCAACGCCGTCTCTGACTTCCTTGGGCGCCCACACCCCGAGTTCCACGGGGTTCAGTTGGACGACACGCCCGGAGGAGAGTTGCAGTGGGTGATCACTGCCGACTTGAGGGGCAAGATGGAGCCTCCCACCTCGGAGAGGATCCTCTTCTCCTTCCGCGAGAGCAACTGGCTCGACGGACTCGCACGTGGCCTTCAGGAGGCACTTGCGCGCCTCTATGGACAGAACGTGGTGCGCATCCTCGCCTCTCGCTACGCCCACCTTGTGAGGCGTGATGCTGCGGGAGTGCCCATGGAGTTGCAGCCGCACCCGGAGTTGAGGCACCATGCTGAGCACCTGGACTTCATGCTCTACCAGACTCAGAGGGACCTCGACGCCACTCGCGCTTACGCGAACCAGACCCATGCTCACATCACCGAGCAGGGTGAGGCGATCAAGCTACTCAACAACGACCGCACGAGCCTTCGCCATCAGCGTGCCAAGAAGGATGCTACGATTCGTCGCCTTCGCGCCAGGATCGCGTCACTTGAGGCTACTGTCAAGGCCCAGGAGGATCAGATTCGTCAGCTGGATGATGACGATAGAGGCATCGACATTCAGGGAGGAGACGCCTTCCTGAGCGACGACAACGACTTCGAGGAGGACGAGAACACCGAGGATGAAGACTACGAGTTCCTGGAGGCAGGACCCGACGACTACGTCCCGATCGATGTCGAGGATGAGGAGTAGTTGCACTAGTCTCACTTATGTAGGTGTGAGTTGTATCCCGTCCCTTGTATCATAGCATGAGAATGGTTCTTAAAACCATTGGAGTATGTGTGTTAGTTTGTACCATGTGTTGAATGAATGAATGAATGTTATGTTGTCATGAAAAGATTACAAGTTTTCAAATTGTTTTCAAACTTAACCAAAATGCACCATAGAATGTTCCCTCTTATCTCATAATCTGCTATATCTTCAGATGGCCCCTCCAAATCGCACCAACGACGCGATGTTGCAACTGCTGCAGACCATGCTTGCCGACCGAGAAACAGAAAGAGCCGAACGCCAAGCCAACCTTGTTGCCTTGCAGAACATCGCCAACCAAGGCCATGGAAATCATGACCACCCCGGATCCAAGCTCAAGAACTTCCAAAACACCAACCCTCCGGTGTTTAGCAAGACCGAGGAACCCCTCGACACCGACGATTGGCTCCAGACTATGGAGAACAATCTGGAGGTAGCCGGAGTGGAAGCCAACGAGCAAGTCTTGTTTGCCACCCACTATCTCGCTGGACCAGCCCGCGCTTGGTGGACAAGCACCCGTGCCATGAACGGAGGTCAATTCATGACTTGGGAGGATTTCAAACTCAAGTTCAGCAAGTACCATGTACCCCCGGGTCTTATCAAAAAGATGAGGGATGAGTTCCGTGAACTGAAACAAGGTCGCATGACGGTGGTTGAATACCGCGACAAGTTTCTCACACTGTCGAGGTATGCCCCTGATGAGACCGACACCGTTGAGAAGAGGAAGGAGAGATTCCTGAACGGATCGCATGATGAGATGCAGACTGTCCTCGTCAACATCCCCTTCGCCGACCTTGAAGCCCTTGTCGACTCTGCCATCCAGATGGAGGGCAAGTTAAACCAAGCCAATGAGAACCGCAAGCGCCGCATGGCAAATCAGAGTGGATCAAGCCACCCCCAAAAGTATCGCCCTAGCTCAAGCGGAGGTTTCACTCCGAGAAACAACAAGCCCCCGATGCAGAACTCACGCCCCGGTTATCAGAACCGGAGTGGAGGAAACTCCAAGCCAGGAGGCTACAACAACAACAACTACAACAACAACAACAACTACAACCGCGCTCCACCCCGAGCCCCTAACAACAACAACAACACCAACACCGCTCCCAGAACCGGAAGCAATGCTGTGCCCGTTGCGAACAAGCAGGACAAGACCACCATCACTTGCTATGAGTGTGGTGTAGTGGGGCACTACTCCAACGAGTGTCCCAAGCGTCTTGCCAAGCTCGCCGGCAACACCGCTGCACCTGCTCAGCAGCAACGCCGTGTCTCCACCGGCAAGAAGTTCGACCCCAACAACCCCAATAACCGCAACGGCCGCCTCTACCACTTGAACGCCGAAGAAGCCCAGGAAGCACCAGATGTTGTACTCGGGTATGTTTTCCGTCAACCACATCCCTGCCAGAGTGTTGTTTGATTCCGGAGCATCTCATTCTTTTGTCACCGAAGACTTTGCATCAACAAGTAAAATTCAACCCCTCAGCTTGAAGCATGTTATGATAGTTCAAATCCCCGGATCAACCACCAAAGCCGAGAAAATTTTGCAAAAATGTACCAATCAAAATCCATGATGTAGATTTCTATGCCAATCTAATCATACTTGGAACCAAAGGTTTGGAAGTTGTCCTAGGAATGGACTGGATGTCAAAACACAATGGATTGATAGACTCGTGCCAAGAAAGCCATAACCATGACTAGCAAGCACCGGTATCGTAGTTGAGCACGTCTCGAAAAACTACCCGGAAAATTCACCCGCAACCAAAGTGTATCCAAGCCAACTCCGGATCAAATCAGGGTCGTTTGTCGCTACCCTGATGTGTTTCCGGATGATCTACCCGGTATGCCCCCGGATAGGGATATCGAGTTTATCATCGAGTTAATCCCCGGAACTGGACCCATAGCCCAGAGAGCTTACAGCATGAACGCAACCGAGCTTGTGGAGCTGAAGAAGCAAATAGATGATATGTTGGCCAAGGGTCTGATTAGACCAAGTGCATCCCCCTGGAGATCCCCCGTCTTGTTTGTGGACAAGAAGGATGGTGCCAATCGTTTATGTACGGATTATCGTAAGCTTAACGATGTCACCATCAAAAATAAATACCCCCTACCCAAGATAGAAGACCTGTTTGATCAACTCACCGGATCCAAAGTTTTCTCCAAGATCGATCTTAGAACTGGATACCATCAGCTAAAGATCCGAGCCACCCACATTCCAAAAACTGCCTTCACCACCAGATATGGGTTGTATGAGTACAACGTCATGTCGTTTGGACTGACCAATGCCCCTGCTTATTTCATGAATCTCATGAATAAGATCTTCATGAACTTGTTGGAAAAGTTTGTCGTTGTTTTCATCGATGACATTCTTGTCTACTCCAAGTCCGAAGAGGAACATGAACAGCATTTGGAGATTGTCCTAGAAACCCTTAGACAGCACAAGTTATATGCCAAGTTTAGCAAGTGTGAGTTTTGGTTGGAAGAAGTTGGATTCCTGGGACACATCTTGTCCGCAGGAGGAATTGCCGTAGATCCCGCCAAAATCAAAACTGTTATGGAATGGCAAGCCCCAACCACACAAACCGAGGTCCGCGCTTTTCTTGGATTAGCCGGATACTACCGCAGATTTGTAGAAGGATTTTCGAGCATCGCTCGACCAATGACCCAACTGCTAAAAAAGGACAGGAAGTTCGAGTGGACCGATAAATGCGAAGAGAGCTTTCAACAGCTCAAGAGTAGACTGACCACAGCCCCAATCCTGATCATGCCAGATATCGCAAAGCCCTTTGACGTATATTGCGACGCCTCCAAGACTGGACTTGGATGCGTGCTCATGCAAGAAGGCAAGGTTGTATCCTACCTTTCAAGACAGCTAAAGCAACATGAACAGAACTACCCAACCCATGACCTCGAGCTTGCCGCCGTGGTCTTAGCCTTGAAAGTTTGGCGTCATTACCTCATGGGTAATCGATGCGAGATCTAGTCCGACCACAAAAGCCTCAAATACATATTCACCCAGAAGGAGCTAAACATGAGACAACGCCGATGGATCGAATTGATCAAGGATTACTACATGGAGATTCTCTACCACCCCGGCAAGGCCAATGTGGTAGCGGATGCTTTGAGTCGACTGCCGTGCCAGTTGAACTCCATGCTCGCAACTGAACAGCCCAGCTTGCATCAAGAGTTTGAACAGTTCAGACTTGAACTTGTGAGTGAAGGATTCCTAGCCAGCATAGAACCGCAACCCACCTTGGTTAGTCGGATCAAGGAAGCCCGGAAAGACAACGCTAGCATTGACGGAATCAAGAAACGAGATAGCCGCAGGAAAAGCCCCCGGATTCACCGTAGACGAAGCCAGAGTTCTTTGGTACAAGGAACGTCTCTGCGTACCATCGGACTCTGACTTGAAACAAGTCATCCTGCAAGAAGCCCATGACACCCTTTATTCAATCCACCCCGGAGGTACCAAGATGTACCAGGACCTAAAAGAAGAATTCTGGTGGCACGGAATGAAGAGAGAGATCGGTAGCTATATAGCTAAGTGTGACATCTGTCAGAGAGTCAAGGCAGAACATCAACGACCAGCCGGACTGTTACAGCCACTCCAGATTCCGGAATGGAAATGGGACTCCGTAGGAATGGACTTTATCACCGGACTGCCCAAATCCAGCAAAGGCAATGATTCAATATGGGTAGTTGTCGATAGATTGACCAAAGTCGCCCATTTCATCGCCATCAAAACCACATACCAAGGCCCAAAGTTAGCTGAATTATATATCTCCAGAATAGTCGCCCTGCATGGAACCCCCAAATTGATAGTGTCAGATAGAGGATCACAGTTCACCTCAAGGTTCTGGCAGAAAGTGCATGAAGGACTAGGCACCCGCCTGAATTTCAGCACCGCCTATCACCCTCAGACCGACGGACAGACTGAGAGAGTAAACCAGATACTGGAAGACATGCTTAGAGCATGCGTACTTGAATACGGATCCAAGTGGGAAGACTGCCTACCTTACGCAGAATTCTCTTACAACAATAGCTATCAAGCCAGCCTACAGATGGCCCCCTTTGAAGCCTTGTACGGAAGGAAATGCCGTACCCCCCTAAACTGGTCAGAAGTCGGAGAGAGCCAAGTTTTTGGCCCAGATGTTCTTCGTGAAGCCGAAGAGAAAGTCCACAAGATTCGCGAGTATCTCAAGACTGCCCAATCAAGACAGAAGAACTACGCCGACAAGAGACGTCGGGAGATGACCTTCGAGATCGGAGACTTCGTCTATCTAAAGGTATCCCCCTTGAAAGGAATGCAGAGATTCCAACTGAAAGGAAAGCTTCCACCCAGTATGTCGGACCTTTCAAAGTCCTCAGCCGCCGAGGAGAAGTATCTTATCAACTGGAGTTGCCTGAAGAGATGTCGGCTGTGCACGACGTGTTTCACATCTCACTCCTCCGGAAGTGCCTTGAAGTCCCGGAGAAGACCGAAGTGTTCAAGAACATCGATCACCGATCGGTGGATATCAACAAGGATCTGACTTACCGCGAAGTTCCGATTCGCATCCTGGAGGAAGCTTACCGAACCACCCGCACCCGAAGCATCAAGTTTCTGAAGATCCAATGGAGCAACCATACCGAGGATGAAGCCACATGGGAACGCGAAGACTTCATGAAGAAGGAGTACCCAGATCTCTTTAGTACCTAACTTTCTTTTCGATCTCAGGACGAGATCTTTTGTAAGGGGGAAGGGTTTGTAACACCCCAAATTTCAATAAAAAGAAAGTTAGAGAATTCCAGAAAGCAAAATTTCAAACCAACAAAAACTTTTTAATTTGCATATAGTACCATGCATAGGACTTGTGCATTTGATTGATATGCCATGATGATTGTTATTACTTATATTTGATATGCTCTAAAACCCTAATGTGATCATATTAAGATCACCAACCAAATAAATCAAAGAGGAAGAAAATCCATTAAATGAAAAACCCTAAAAACCCTCACCTATGCCCTATGGCATTTTTATAAATTTTGACCCTAGACCTATTTGGTCTTCACCATTAGTTGAATAATGTTATTAAACACTTATTACAACTTTTGGGAATCAAAGAATCACAATTCAAATGAAATTCAAACACAAAACTAGCTCACATATGATAATGGTCAAAAGTGACAATTATAGTCTGATCACTACTTTGAGCCATTGCCATTCATTTTTCTCAAACCAAATCTTGCTAACTCTTTGCACCATTTCAAAGTCAACATCAAGGTGAACAACTTTTGTAAGGGTCACCATGCCAAAATCATCCTTGATCATGAGCTATGCTCATCCAAAGTCCCAACTTTTTAACATATGCAACATTCTCCACTTAGCCAATTTTTGCAAATTCTTGAATTCTAAATTTTCACCACCACCTCAAATCATCTCTGGTCAAATACAACTTATCTAAACACTTACATTTCAAATGGTTTCACCTTTTGAATTATTTCAAATTTGAACACTTTTGCAAATTACAAAATCGGGCACTATTTGCAACTATTGCAAATAGTGATCTACACAACCTAATCTACTCCAAATCTAATCTACATTGTCCCCTGGTCCCCTTAAACCAAATCAATGTCAAATAGCATGCTAGGGAGAGAGAGAGCAAGCTAGGGCATGGCCATGCCGGCCATGCCACACACGTCGAGCTCCCCCCTCCCTTTCTTCTTCCCTGGCCATGGCCACCGTGCCAAACCGCACCAGCACACCACCCTAGTCCTGCCTAGCACCGCCGTTGTCGAGGAGAGCGACGACACACACCGGACGCCGCGCGCCCAGAGCGCGCTCACCATGCCGATGACGTCGCGCATGGACATGCGCGCAGACGTCACTGGCCACGCGCCGCGCCGCCACCCTGCGCTCGCCCTGGACCCGCTCGCAACGAGTTGAGAACCCCCTCGCCACCTGGACGCCGCCAGACAACACCTCGACCACGACCCGTGCCCGCCGCCGCCGGAGACAAAGAGGAAACCCCGACACGGACACCGCCAGACACGGAAACATTGCGACCGCGTTAGGCACCGCCTACCCTAGCTGTCGCCACCCAGAGGACCCTGGCGACGCCACGAACACACCTGCGCCCTCGCCTAGTTCGATAGCTCGCCGGAGAAGCCGTGCCATGGTCGCCCGCATCACTGCCCCGCCACCCTCTCTCAATCCTATAAATAGCACGTTCCCTGGAAGCAACGGAGCACACCACCGCACTCACCACCCTTCACTGCCTCTCCACCACTCCACCACTCACCCAATCATCGCCGGAGCTGCTCCAATTTGAAGATCGACGCTGCTAGTACCCGGAGGTCGCCGCCGTCGATTGGAGTTGTTCCAGGAGGAGCCGCCGGTACCAGGAGCTCCGCCGTCGTCCACAACTTCACCGCGCACACTGCCATCCCTCGCTGGAGCACTGGTTAGCCCGCCGAGCCCCTACTGCCGCCGCCGCATCGTCGGGTTCTCGTCGGTGACGACGATGAACCACGGCCGTTGATCTGCGTTCTAATCCGACGCTCCACTTTAAAACTTACCGCTTCGGTGACGCTGAGTCACTGACGCGCGGACCCCACCCTGTCAGCGCGCCGCGCGTCTGTGGACCGTGGTTGGGCTGGACTGGGTTGGTTTGGGCCGTTTTTAAATCTGTCAGCCCGATTAGTTTTCCCGCCGGCCTGTTAATTCAAATCCAGTTTAAATAATTACAAATGAATTTCAATACTCGCTGCCACTTTGAAATTCAATAGATTTAAATTGGCTAAACCAAATTTGATGAACTTTATATCTTTGGAAAGCTAGTAAAATTATCTACAACATGCCACTGGTCCCATGACCAGATTCTTTGTAGAATTAATCTGATAAAAATAACAAGGCAGGGACTTTTCCCTATTCAAATAATTATTAAAAATCAACCAAAATAGATATTAAGTTAACTCCAACTCTAATAGCCCACATTTGACTTACACTAATTCTTTATGCAATAAAATGGTGTGGTCACTTTGCATGATCATGCCATAGTTTAATTAATGGATATTATGGCTAGTTTAACTAGTTGATATTGTCCAAACTATTAAAGTAAATTATGTGGAGTCTTATACTTCACTTAAACTTGTCTCACCTGAATTCATGGGATGTTTGGACCCCTGGTCCCAAACTCTCTTATATGAATTACTTGAGATTTAGATCATAGGTAGTGTTATTAAATGATATGAGGTGATCTACCTCATTTAAATCATTTCTCCAAATGATGATGATGAACATTTGAATTAGGTCAATATGAGTTCATGCATGATTGTTTGAGAAATTAAATCTTAAGTAGATTTCAATGAGAGGAAATTATTTCTCAAGAACCCTATGGAAACTATCATTTACATATGGAATATAAAGAAGTGAATTCTATTTAAATAACACCACCCATGCACCCTAGTTGAATTATTTGTGTGCATAGAATAGTTTGTGTGTTTATATGTGATGTATGTAATAGCCATTGAATTAGTGAGTAATTATACTCGTATTCAAATTTAGACGGTAGCACCGGAGAGTACGCCGAAGAAGAAGGTTGCTACCAAGAGGAGGAGGAGGAACAGTTTGAGAACTACCAAGGCAAGCTAATATTCTTGCAAAGTGCAAAGCCCCTTGGGGCAAGGCACCATGAATCTTACCTCTTCTTACATAAGCCTATCCCAAGTTTTTACATTACAAGTTTTACTTGTTTTCTCAATAAGTTACCTTTATAGTTAACTTTGGTCAAAGTACAAGTTGGTTACTAGAGTAGTGAAGTTAGTCTCTTCCAAGCAAAGCAAGATAGCACCCCTCATGATTTAGAGCTAGTGCTAATGAAATAAAACTTGACTACTCTAGATGGGAACAATGTGAATTTGAGATGAATTTGAAACCTTGGAATGATGATGCATTCCATTGAATGATTTTTGAAGGTGAATATGACCAAGAGAAGATGGTGATTTTTGATAAACAATGATGTTGGTTTGAATGCGATACCTTTCCAATTATTAAGTACCCCCACAATACCTGATTATGGGTAGGGCTTAACTGGAAGTTTGTGCATCTTAGTATGGGTTCCCTCTGAACACACGTCATAGGGGTTACGCTTGAGGCTCCCTCCTTTGTTGAGAAATGATGTGAAATTGAGGTGAATTGTACGGCCAAGCCCTCGTGCGGCTCCCGGGTTGACAGCTTGGTCTTCACCGGGAGGCCAAGCTCATGGGGAGAGGTGCTCATACTAGGATATGTAAGTGAAAGGTTATGGTTGATGATCCGCGTATCGTGTTACGATGATTCGGGGTAATCCCGACGGATGAAATCAAATGTTGTGGCACAAGTGTGCAACCTCTCGCAGAGTGTAAACCTATTCGAATAGCCGCGTCCACGGTTACGGACGGTTGGAAAGGCCATACAGGTTTCCGATGTCATATCTTTGAAAAATGATGTTGAAAGATGATGGTGAAATGACTTGTGGGGAATTGAATTGAAATCACCACTTGAATGGTGGGAATGACACTAATGTTCCCACTTGAGTTAGTTAGCACTTGAATAAGCTTTTCTCAAACATTGCGAACTAAAACTAGCTTTATGCAAATAAACTAGAGCTTAGCAAACCATACTAGAATGTCTAGCACTTACATTAGTATTAGTTTGCGAGTACTTAAAGTACTCACGGCTTTGTCCCTGGCTATTCAAATGGCCAGAGTATGAAGATGAACAAGGAGATGACCAGCAGGACGCCTACGACAACTAGGAGTCTTCCGACGTCAAGCGTTGGCCTCGTGGACTAGAGAGTCCTTGTATCTTACGCTTCCGCTATGAACTATGAACTATGAACTTGTGTTTGTTCGTTGATCGATAGATCAACTATTCGTGTAATATGGATCATGTGATTCCAAATTTGTAAGACTTATGGTTTGTAATGAATGATGACTGTGATACTTAACTATTATGCCTCGCAACAACAATATTCCTGGGATTGCGATGTATGACATAATAGGCATCCGGACTTAAAAATCCGGGTGTTGACACACAACAAGTAACCTCTTACTTGCTCAAGCGGATCCACTCCATCAAGGACTCATTTTGCATATCATTCACTTCCTTTAGCTTGGCCTTGTGTCTCTTTAGATCGGCAATCTCTTATTCATGATCGCAACATGGCACCTTCTCTTTGCTCACGCGATAGTACTCATCCAAGGCTTCCTCTTGGAGAGAATTGATTTCCAAGAGTCTTGTGTTATGTCTTCTCAAGGAGCAAACTTCATCAAGTAGCTTATCACAACATGAATTGGGGCCTTCATCTTCTTCCTTCTTGTGCGCTTCTTCTTGAGGATGCCTCCTCATATCGGATAGAAGCACAAACTTACTCTACAAGGATTTGAAGTTCTTAGTGAGAGTTGCAACTTCCTCAAGCAACCATTCATGGCTCTCCTCAAGATAGTGCTTCTTCATATTGAGTTCATCCACCCAACCAAGAGCATGGTCTTGGTCCTTGGTGAGTTGGGAGATGAAGGAATTGTTGGAGTCTTCGAGAACAATAGCACTAGCTTCAAGAGACATGCGTATGCACAACTCTTCCTCATGAGCTTGAGTGAGAGAGATAATCTCTAATTCCGCCTCCTTCTCAAGCCTCTCCTTTTCCTCAATACGTTCTTGAGCCGCATCAAGTTGAGTCAAGAGTCCCTCAACATGAGTCTTGGTATCCCCTAGCATGTTAGTGGTAGAAGCATCCAATATCACCATAGATATAGCATTAGAGGAAGATGTAGGCTCGGAAAGAGATACTACCTCCGACGATATCTTTGCCACAAGGCGACGGGAGTTGTTGACGACGAGTTTCTCATTTGGAGAGTCAAAGAGGGAGACAGAGGGAGTGGAGATGGCGATGGTGTCCACTCCCCCTTCCTCCTTGTTCGAGCCCTTGTCTTCACGCTCTTCACCTTCATCGGAGGAGTATTCCTCACGGATAATGAAAGCTCTAGGCTTCTTGGTGAAGGAGACCTTGGTGTCACCGGAGTTGGAGGAGAACTTGGAGAATCCTTTGGAGAGATATTTGAGCTTGTCCTTTCGGACGAGCCTTCCACCATTGTCTTCCCTTCTCTCAAAGATACAATCCGCAACAAAGTGGTTTTTGTCGCCGCAATTGTAGCAAGCTCTCCCCCTTTGCTCCTCCCACTACAAGAAGAACCCCTGTAAAGCAATACATGTTTTGCAACGACTTTACTATGCGTTGTAAAGTTTAATGGTAGATACACATGTAGGGCGTTGCAGAGTATATCCGTTCTCCTTTGGCCCGGAACATGAATAGGCTAGGCGAATGGGCATCCTCGTTCAGTCGTTCCCACGTCTTATAATTAACTTCCCACGTCTGACGCAACCTTCTCCACAAATCTAGGATCTAAACAGAGTCGTTTTCCCCCAATATTTCTCCGATCTTATTGGTGGCGGCTCATGAAGTCCATCTCCTGCCTTCGTCTCGTCTTGTTCAGCGGCGGCAGCCGGCAGCCGGCAGGGCTTGGCTGCTCTGTGCCAGCGTGCCTCGCGAAAGGGTATGGCGTTGCTCTCGCGGGAGTTCGCGGCGCGACAGTGGTGTATCTTGTAGGTCCTGCAGGTATAATCGTCCGCTGGCTCTCACTCTTCTAGGCCTGTACGGGATAGAGTTCTCTGCGTGGGATGTGCCGCGCTACACACGATCATTGAATTTGTGAATTGGGTGTGCCCCCAGTTTTATTTACTTCCAATTGGGGTTTGGTGGTGATTAGCTAAGTAATTAGGCAGTACTAGATGATAAATCTTTTTTTCTCTGCTGGAAGCCCATGGAAGTAACCCTCTGAATGATTCACGTATGCCTCCTTATTCTCTCTGTCGTCTAATCGTGGGACACTTTTTTTGTAGGGAACTATGATCCTAGGATACTAATCCCTCTATATTTTCCAGCGGATTGATTTATTTGGAATTTACCAAAAAACTTTCCATTGATTCCAATGAATAGGTAAACTATACTCGCTATCTTCCAGCTGCTATTCAGTTTTTAATCTCATCTGATTTCTCGTATTCTATTAGCACACATTATAGCACCAAGTTCTTCCGTGGTTCTCATCGGCCAGTGTATCCACGTGAGTTGGTGGCTGCGACATGCTACTTGGTCACCAGTGTACAAAAGGAGGAGCCCGTGCCACACACGGATGGAAAAAGTTCAATAAAACAAGGCATTATATTTGCTTGTTGAATGGATATGAAGGTAGAGAACAAGTACTTTGTCTGTGCCTCTTTTTGTATGGAACCTATGACCTGAATAAACCTCCCACTATTTTGATTTGTACCTAGGAACAAACTACTGGCAAGAAGTCCCTCAAGAAAACTATTGGCAAGAAGTTAACTCAGTTATGCAGATGCAGTGATGTGATGAACATCATAGTCGTTTGTCCTCATGTTCTTCATTTATATCTGGGCTGCAGGTAAATGTATGGCAATCAGTCGATCCTATTTGATACTTCCTTTTGTATTTCGATCTTTGTGGTACCAGTTGACATGTAGGTGCCATGGGATGTTTCAAATGCACGTGGTGGCATAAATTATCTTGCATCCTAACTAGTCTTTTGCATGCTACTGAGATGTTTCAAGAAATTCCAAACAGCATGCGTATGTGAATATAAAGGTACTATCAACTGAGATACACATGCATTTTGCTTTCTAGACTTTACTTTATATATGTGCATGCAACATGAAATGCCTACGCCTATTAAAATTGTGGTCCCTATTCAATTTATCTAGAAATAAAAACAGTTAGACCAGTGCTTTGCATGCCCTGTTTGAGGTACATGTCTTTTGAGATTTTTGTATGGTGAGTACTAGATCAAGTACGTAGTGGAAATCATAAATCCTTTGAAATGTTTATTGCCACATCAGTTCTGAAATTGGAACTTTGTTTTTGCAGGCTTAAAAGATCACCAAGGACTACTATATTCGGATATCAGCTTGTCCATTAGAAGGCAGAACATTAGAAGGAATAGATGTAGGATTTTTAGAATATCATATTTTGAAGTATGATTGTAAGATTTGTACTCTTAAGATAATTTCCATGTATCGGATGGTGATTCCAATAATCAAAATTGATTTGACTTTGTGCAATGCATTTAAATTCTTCAATTTCTGTTGTTGTCATACATATCTTAAAGCACGTAATTTCTTGCCGAGGAAAAAAACACTACCCATATTTAAAGCAATCCAGCCACCCATTCACAAAAAATATTTATTTGAAAATGAAACTATTAAATCTGTATCCATTATGTACCAACGGATATAATCGTTGTTTGACCACCGTTGCCACTTTGCAACACATGGCCCTATAGGTTACCAACGCACATATATGTGTTGCATTATATCCCAGCAACACCCAAAAACGCAACTCATACTTAATCGTTGGTAAAGGCGTTAGCAACGCCTAAATGAGCATTTAGATACAGATTCATGCGTTGCTGTAGGAGGGGTTTTGTTGTAGTGTCCCTTGGACTCTTGGAGAAGTATCTTGAAATGTCATGAGGTAAGTATCTTCTTGACCTTGAGATTCGTGTTTTATTCCCACTCCAAAAACTCTTGGCGGCAAGGGCCATGTGTTCATGATAATTGGCCTTGAGATCATCCGGACCCCACTTAATGGGATCCTCATCGCTCTCACTAGCTTCATGCTCCTTTATCTTCAATGCAAGGTTGGGCTTGCGAGTGTTGTGGGAGCGAGCAACAAGATCCTCTGCATTCTTCTTGGAGATGTCCAAAGCGATGATCTCGCTAAGGACTTCATCGGATGTCATAGCACGGAAGGACGCGTTTTGGCGGGTGGCCGTCAACTTCACTTCCTCGTAAGGGAGGAGAGCGTTGTAGAACTTTCGCTTGATCCAATGGTCATCCACAAACTTTGCTCCGAGATCTTGCATTTGTACGGCGAGTACGATAGGGCGTCGGTACATCTCTTCGGGCAATTCTCCCTCATTCATGACGAAGTTGTCGGCCATGTTGTTCACTTCATCGAAACGAGAGCTTTGAATGCTTTCATTTATGAGGAAGAGCTTGTCGTGTTTATTCCATGCTTCCTTGGAGGTCTTGAGCGAGCGAATATGATCGCGGTCCTTGGATGTGATGGCCATGTGAATCATGTTGATGGCGGTGGCGTTGAGTTGATCATCCACCACTTCTCTTCTTGTCAAGTTCTTCGGGTCTCGTGGTGAATAACCTTCCTCGATGATGCGCCAAAGCTCGGTAGATGCGCTGCGCACATGAGAACGCATTAAGAATTGCCAATTTTCAAAACTATTGGATTCAAGTAGCGGTGGTGAACCATGAGACAAAATATGAGGCATAGGTATTGGAACATTTACTGTGTAATCACTTGGTGGAGACACCGCATGATTACCTCCTAATTGTCCCGCAACCGGTGGTTCATCCTTCCCTTTTGATGAAGTGCCAACATCCTCAGGTTCCCCTTCTCGAGTTTAGATCTTGTGAGCTGCCTATCATGATCAAGATCATCTTTATGTAATGCTACATGTTGTGTTTGTTGGGATCCGATGAATATTGAATACTATGGTTGAGATTGATTATATACTTGTCATATGTTATTTGTGATCTTGCATGCTCTCTGTTGCTAGTAGATGCTCTGGCTAAATATGTGCTTGTGACTCCAAGAGGGAGTATTTATGCTCGATAGTGGGTTCATGCATGCCTCTAGTAATATGGGAGAGTGACAATGACTTCTAAGTTTGTAGATGTGCTGTTGCTACTAGTGAGAAAACAATAATGCTTTGTCTAAGGATAATTCTATTGTTTACTTTACACACTTTGCTTAATGCGATAATCTGTTGCTTGCAACTTAATACTGAAAGTGATAGGGCAAAGGTGGCCGATCTTTCGATGAGACGTGGATAGATCGATTTGTTGGTGGAGTTCGTGCTTGATGATCCGACTACACGTGCAAAGCTCGTGCGCCAATGCAATCGCTAGGACAATCTCCGGGAGTTACTGATCTTGCGGATGCGCGATCAGCCTGACCAGCGAGGGTCTTAATTCCTACCTGAAATCGAGAACAGGTAAGAACTAATAATGCAATCAGAATATTGCGGATATAGATGAAAGCTTTATTGAAAAAAGGTGGGATTCCGAATAGTCGGTCGTGTTCTAGGCGTTGGCCTCAAAAGAAGTACACGAGAGTTGCAGCAATGGCTAACTTTTAGTCTAATCAAAATCCGAGTTTAAACGTGACGGCTATGGGGGTATTTAAAGGAGGAAAATGTGGGGTTTCGGCCAGCCATACATATAGTGGCCGAACCAAACCCTAGAAGGCCTTTCCCCCTTCAATACGGACTCTAAAAAGTGGCTGACTTAATTCCTGCGAAAATAACATGGGCCTGGACCAAAACTAAAGGTGACGCAGCACCATATTATGCTATGGACAAAATTATGAAGTGGGAAACTCTATATTTCGTCCATGTCTTCATCTCTTCTTATGGTGGCTTCAAAGTTCTGAAATCGAAAATTTCAGAAAATGGAGTGGAATAGACATCAACTAAACCAACAAGAATTGGAGGTGCAACAAGTCATGAGAGTGAACCGCGAAGAAGGAGTATACCCCTCTTACTACCCGTGCACAGATTTCATGAGAAGTGCAGGAATCTTGGGAGATGTTCAGAATCTAATTTCTCGTGCAGGGTTGAATGATTTTGTTGACGGAGAACCATGCCAATATGCAAAATTGACTATGTCTGTTGTGCAGGATTTTAAGTTCAATTGGTCGCAATCTAACCCCATGGTTCAGTATAAAATTTATAATAAAACTATCAACTTGCCATTCAATGATTTTTGTACAGTAATTAGAGTGCCGCAATGGGGATCATGCGAGAAGATAAGGGGATCGCCGCGAGAGCTCTTAAACCTTTTCGAGAGGATTTGTCATGGAAGGAGCTTCTCAGAGGATGGTGGTAAAATCAGTAGCATTCAACTCCCAGCTATGCGCTACTTTGCTTATTTCATTACTAAATGCGTTCTTGCTAGAAAGAATGGTAGTAAATTATCTATCCAGGATTTAGCTTTTCTAGCTGCTGTACTGCAAGGTAGTAAGGATTATAATTTGGGTGCGTTGATAGCTTACAGACTTGCTACTAACCGTGAGAAAGGAGGATTTTGTGGAGGTCTCATCGCCTCTCGTTTACTAGCTTTGCATGGAGTAGAACCTCACCATCTTGATATTCAACTTCCCATAGAAAAACTTGACATAGTCTCCATGATTAAACATGAATTTGTTTCTGATTCATCTAATTTGGGTAACCTGTTTTACAAGATGACATTTTATAAGAAAGCTTGGAGAATAACTAAGAAAACTGAAAAACTAGTAAGATTGCCTGCGCTCGTTCTATTTAACCTTGATTCCAGGGACGATTGGTCAGTCACAGAAGGTGCACTGAATGCACACATAGAGGGAGGAGGCCATCATGCAAGAGACAACACGGAGGAGGCCGAGGAACACCTTGACTCGTTATCCAATGCAGCAAGTTCTTCGCATCAACATTTTGGACATGCGGAGCCTCCACGCTTTTCTTCTGCACAGGAACCTCACTATGACTACGCCATGTATGATCCACCGGCGTGGAACAGCGACCCTCGCTGGGGTTGAACTCCACTTAGGCCAAAAGCCTAAGCTTGGGGGCAGGTATACTGGCATCACTCATTCTTTTCCTATTATGGTTGCTGGATACTTGTATATACTTGTTTAGTTTCTTTGAGTGGTTTTCTAATGAGAGGGAGATGATATTTGGGAAAGTGCTGCCTGAAAACAGATTCTGGACTGTTACAGAAAAAATTCTCAAAAATAGCCAGAACGTTATTTTGCGAAGCCAATTTTTGTGTATGTTCCCCAGGTTGTTATCTAACTTTCATTCGTTGAACACTTTTCGATTTGAGCAGTGGAAGAATTTCTTTAAAATCGATTACTGTAGTGCTGTTAAGTTTGACGAATTCCTGCTGCTTTGTGTTTATGTGACTCTTCTAGTTTCCATTTTCTTGTTTTTGCTTTGTTTCTTTCCTAAAACACAAAAAGACTAAAAATATTTCTGTTGTTTCTCTTCACCATTTGTTATTTTGGTTTCTTGCATTTATTTTGTTTTATTTGCTATCGTTGGTTTGCTATAAGAAAATCCAAAAAGATTTTGCTTTGTTTGCTTGTTTTCTTTTGTTCTTGTTTCCAATTCGAAAACACCAAAAATATTTGCTGTTCTTCTTTGGTTTGTAAAGTTCACTATGAGTTCAATGGTCTTCGGTGGCTGGAGCGTGGTTTTCATTTCATATTATCCAAGCTACACAAGTGAAAGGCAATAATGACGATCTACGACAATTCGATTGTGGTGAGAGGCTGGTATGAACTCTATTTGTTTTCATTTTTGTACATATACTCATCCATGTGAGCATGCTTAGTTGGTTCATGTGAGGTATATGTCATTTGAGAAAGTCTAGTAGTTCATGATCTCTCATGTTTAGCTCCAATTTATTAATATGAGTAGCATGTCATGGATGCTTGCTTGCATTGTTTTATTCATGAATAGGTATGACATTGTGGTATCCTCCTCTGAATAATTCATTTGTATCGACTTGGCACATGCTCACGCATGCATATGACTGAACAAAAGTCAATTAAGCCTCGATGATTTACATTGCTTCGGAGTTCTTGTATCACTTTTATGCCTCCGTTAATTTATTTTGCCGCAAGCATGATTATGACGATGGATCGCTCTCTTGATTTGTCGCTCCCAGTCTATTGCTAGCCTTCACTTGTACCGAGCGGGAACGTTGCTCGTGCTTCCAAACACCCGAAAACCAAGTTGTTCCAAAGTGTCCACCATAAATACCTATGCATGGCATTTCAAACCATTCCAAGTAAATTCTCATGCGCTACCTTTAAAACCTTCAAAATGCTTCTCAATTTGTGTTAATGTTTTATAGCTCATGAGGAAGTATGTGGTGTTTATCTTTCAACCTTGTCATTTACTCTTGACAGACTTTCATAATGGACTAGTGGCACATCCGCTTATCCAATAATTTTGCAAAAAGAGCTGGCAATGGGGTGCCTAGCCCCAACTAATAACTTCATTAATAATTCTCTTCACATGTTTTGCTCTGATTCATCAGTAAGCAACTTAATTTTGCAAATAGACACTCCTCCATGGTATGAGATTGATGGAAGGCACCCGAGGATTCGGTTAGCCATGGCTTGTGTAAGCAAAGGTTGGGGGAGTGTCGCCCATAATAAAACTAAAGTACATGTGTAAACAAAAGAGAAGAGGGATGATCTACCTTGCTGGTAGAAATAACGTCCTTCATGGGAGCCGCTCTTGAAAGTCTGGTTGGCGAGGTAGTTGGTGTACCCATTACCATTTGTTGACAACAACAAACACCTCTCAAAATGATTTTACTTCTGTTTTAAAAATGAAAAGCTCTAGCGCATGTTAATCCCTGCTTCCCTCTGCGAAGGGTCAATCTTTTACTTTTATGTTGTGTCTCCATCCTTTCTTTGAGCACTTTCTTGAGAGCACAACTGTCATTCTTAGTATAATATGCTTGTCCCAAAATATGATTGACTGTGGTATAACCTTGATGCTTTTATCTTTGACAACCTCTATTTCTAGTCTTTCTATGAACCTCGGAGGTGCCTGGGCATTTATGTTTTGCTGTTCAAATTCGGGCAAGCGAGATACCACTTTATCATACTTTTTATGAAAATTGCAATCCTGCTTATAGACATGATTCATGATGCTTATTATTAATTGTTGGTACCTTTCCATGATTGATATATCTATTGGATGATCTTATTTGCATGTACCTTATTATGAATTGCCTAAGTGTTAGCCATATCATGAGAATATTTACATCATATGAGCAAATGTGTTCGTGAAAGTTCTTTTATCGCACTCAGTTGTTAACTGAATTGCTTGAGGACAAGCAATAAGCTAAGCTTGGGGGAGTTGATACGTCCAAAACGTATCTACTTTCCCGAACACTTTTGCTATTGTTTTGCCTCTAATTTGTGTATTTTGGATACAACTAACACGGACTAACGCTGTTTTCAGGAGACTTGCTCTGGTGTCTTGTTTTTGTGCAGAAATTCAACTTTCGGGAAAATTCTCGGAATTTATATCAATGGGCCTATTTTACCAGAAGACTCAGGGAGCCAGAAGGGCAAGCCAGGTGGAGGCCCGAGGGCCCCACACACCAGGCCGGCGCGGCCCAGGGGGGCGCGCCGCCCTAGTGTGTGGCCCCCTCGGCTGGCCTCCGACGCCCCCCTCTGGACTACTTAAGGGGTTCGATCTAAAAATCGCGAGGCAAAACTCAAAGTCGCCAGAAACCCTCCAATACGCCGCCACATCGCGAAACTCCGTCTCGGGGGCCAGAAGTCGCTGTTCTGGCACTCCGCCGGGACGGGGAATTGGAGGAGATCATCGCCATCATCACCACCGACGCCTCTCCATCGACCAGCCATGTTTCCCCCATCCATGTGTGAGTAATTCCCCCGCTGTAGGCTGAAGGGGATGGTAGGGATTGGATGAGATTGGTCATGTAATAGCATAAGATTGTTAGGGCATAGTGCCTAGTGTCCGTAATTGGTATTTTGATGATATTGTTGCAACTTGTTATGCTTAATGCTTGTCACTAGGGCCCGAGTGCCATGATCTCAGATCTGAACATGTTATTGTTTCATGATGATATGCATTGTTTTATGATCTTACCTGCAAGTTGTATACACATGTCGCTGTCCGGAACCAAAGGCCCCGAAGTGACAGAAATCGGGACAACCAGAGGGGATGGTAGTGATGTGAGGATCACATGTGTTCACGGAGTGTTAATGCTTTGCTCTGGTACTCTATTAAAAGGAGTACCTTAATATCCAGTAGATTCCTAAGATGTTGTGCAAGTTTCTCATTGCGAGCACGTACGACTATATATGGAACACATGCCTATGGATTGCTTTGTACTTGGACACCGTTTTATTATTATCTGCAAATGCCCTGCTTTGATTGTTACATGAGTTTCTCTCATCCATGCAACGCCCGTCATCCATCCCCTGTGCCTACGTATTTTAATCCTGCTGTTTACTATAATTACTACTGCTGTCTCGTTACTCTGCTGCTGTTATTTCACTATCGCTATCGCTATAAAACCGTTACTATCGATAAACTCTTGCGAGCAAGTCTGTTTCCAGGTGCAGCTGAATTGACAACTCCGCTGTTAAGGCTTTCAAGTATTCTTTGTCTCCCCTTGTGTCGAATCAATAAATTGGGTTTTACTTCCTGCGAAGACTGTTGCGATCCCCTATACTTGTGGGTTATCACTGTGGTATAACTTTGATGCTTTTATCTTTGACAATCTCTATTTCTAGTCTTTCCATGAACTTCAGAGGTGCCTGGGCAATTATGTTTTGCTGTTCAAATACGGGCAAGCGAGATATCACTTTATCATATCATTTTATGAACATTGCAATCCCGCTGATAGACATGATTCATGATGCTTATTATTAATTTGTTGGTACCTTTCCATGATTGACATAGCTATTAGATGATCTTATTTGCATGTATCTTATTATGAATTGCCTAAGTACTTGTCCATATCATGAGAATATTTACATCATATGAACAAATGTGTTCGTGAAAGTTCTTTTATCGCACTCGCTTGTTAACCGAATTGCTTGAGGACAAGCAATAAGCTAAGCTTGGGGGAGTTGATACGTCCAAAACGTATCTACTTTCCCGAACACTTTTGCTATTGTTTTGCCTCTAATTTGTGTATTTTGGATACAACTAACACGGACTAACGCTGTTTTCAGCAGAATTGCTCCGGTGTCTCGTTTTTGTGCGAAATTCAACTTTCAGGAAAATCCCCGGAATTTATGTCGAAGGGCTTATTTTTCCAGAAGAATCACGGAGCCAGAAGGGCAGGCCTGGGGGAGGCCCAGGGCCCCCACACACTAGGTCGGCGCGGCCTGGAGGGGGGCCGCGCCGCCCTAGCGTGTGGCCCCCTCGGCCAGCCTCCGACGCCCCCCTCTGGACTACTTAACGGTTTCGATCTAAAAACGCGAGACGAGAAGTCGAAGTCGCCGTAAACCATCCGAGCACGCCGCCACCGTCGCGAAACTCCGTCTCGGGACCAGAAACTCCGTTCTGGCACTCCGCCGGGACGGGGAATTGGAGGAGATCATCGCCATCATCACCACCGATGCCTCTCCATCGACCAGCAATGTTTCCCCCATACATGTGTGAGTAATTCCCCCGCTGTAGGCTGAAGGGGATGGTAGGGATTGGATGAGATTGGTCATGTAATAGCATAAGATTGTTAGGGCATAGTGCCTAGTGTCCGTAATTGGAACTTTGATGATATTGTTGCAACTTGTTATGCTTAATGCTTATCACTAGGGCCCGAGTGTCATGATCTCAGATCTGAACATGTTATTGTTTCATGATGATATGCATTGTTTTATGATCTTACCTGCAAGTTGTATACACATGTCGCTGTCCGGAACCCGAGGCCCCAAAGTGACAGAAATTGGGACAACCGGAGGGGAAGGCAGTGATGTGAGGATCACATGTGTTCACGGAGTGTTAATGCTTTGCTCCGGTACTTTATTAAAAGGAGTACCTTAATATCCAGTAGATTCCCTAGAGGCCCGGCTGCCACCGGCTGGTAGGACAAAAGATGTTGTGCAAGTTTCTCATTGCGAGCACGTACGACTATATACGGAACACATGCCTATGGATTGCTTAGTACTTGGACACCGTTTTATTATTATATGCAAATGCCCTCGCTTTGATTATTACATGAGTTTCTCTCATCCATGCAACGCCCGTCATCCATCCCCGTGCCTACGATATTTTAATCTTGCTCGTTTACTATAATCACTACTGCTGTCTTTGTTACTCTGCTCGTCGTTATTTCACTATCGCTATCGCTATAAACTGTTACTACTGATAAACTCTTGCGAGCAAGTCTGTTTCCAGGTGCAGCTGAATTGACAACTCCGCTGTTAAGGCTTTCAAGTATTCTTTGTCTCCCCTTGTGTCGAATCAATAAATTGAGTTTTACTTCCCGCGAAGACTGTTCCGATCCCCTATACTTGTGGGTCATCATCGTCCCAACAAAGCGTGATACTGTGACGGGAAGTCTACGACTTCAAACTCCAACCTCTATGTTCTGTAATTTTCGCGGGTTCCAAACTGAACGTCGAGGTTGATCTTTCTCAGTGGGTAACTCGGCTTCTCCGGTGTGATACCATGGAAACGCATATCCGTTGGTAATAAGTTTGCCAGGGATATGTTCATCTTCCTCAATGTATCTGCGTACATGAGGTTTAAGCTACTTCCGCCATCAATGAATAGTCGCGAAACGTCGAATCCTGCGAGATAACCGCGGGTAAGATCAAAGCAGACTGTCCTGGTCGTGGAACCTGTTGCGGGTGGTCGGCTATAGTGAAGCCGATATCTTGCCCTGACCAGTTCAAGTACTCAATTGTTGGTGGTGGCATCTTTTCTGCCATAAAAACTTGCCGCGGTATTACTTTCTGAGCTCTGTTGGATGGTCTGCCTATCTGAATCATCGAGACCGCACCACTGGTGTCGATATAAGGGCCTGGTTGTGGAGCTGCCGCCAACTGGAACTGGTGTCGATTTGCATCCGTAATTGCGGGTGGAGCTGGAAGGTGGATTTCACTCCTTGGCCCCTAGGGGTTTCTATTCATTGCATGTGTGTTGGTATGCCCTACAAATCTATGTGGTGGTAGAAAAGTTCGACAGTCCTTCTGCAAATGCCCTGACTGCCTCTTTCCATTGTTGTCGAGGTAGAAGTTCATTTGGCATGGTCCGTTTAAGAGGTCATCGGGTGATATATACGGCCTCTGAAACCTTGGTCCATTATTTTGTCTATTGGGACGGGAGCCGTCCTTGTAGTCGCTGCGCTGCTCGCCACTTTTTTGATAATCATCTCGATTGTTTCCTCCGCCGTTTCCTCGAAATCCAGCCGATATTTGGCCGGGAGCATCATAATCTGAAAACTATCAAGGGAATCGTCGCCTATTTTGAAAGTTTCGGTTGCGGTCCTCCTCAGGCGACCTATGCCGCTTGTTGTGAACAACATCTTCTCCATCCGCCCACCGGTTCGCTATTTCCATGAGTGCTGCTATTGTCTTTGGGTTGGTTCTTCCCAAATCCTCGACAAAGTCCCTCCTTCGAATACCAGCAACAAATGCATCTATTGCTCTCTCATCATATATATTCTCCGCCGAGTTTTTGATGATGTTCCACCTCTAGATATACGTCCTCATTGATTCGTCGTATTTCTGCCTGCAAGCCCTCAACTGCTCCAATGATGCAGGTTTCTTGCACGTGGATCGGAAATTTGTCACGAATATATCCTCGAAACTTTCCCAGCTGTCGATAGACCCAGGAGGCAACTTCTTTATCCACGATTGTGCGGCTCCACTCAAGTGTACTTGAATGCTCTGCATGGTTGTTGCTCTAGTTCCACCCATCAGCTTTACCGTCTCGAGATAATCAACTAGCCAATCCTCAGGATCTTGTAAGCCATCGATTTTTTTGTAATTATCGGGTAGCTTAAACCCTGATGGAACTTGAGTTTTGCGGACTCGTCTCGTAAAGCACGGGAGCCCGTACATATCCTCTTCGTCAACCTCTGGTGAGTGCCGATGTTCCCTTCTTTCCTGTCGCGCTCTGTCCACCCTTGCTTGCGTCGCTGTGTCTCTTGCCCCACTCGTTCTCGCAGGATCTTGCACCATTGCAGTAGGTCGTGGACTATCTTGCCTTGCGGATCCTTCGGGAGGCGTACCTGCGAACGCTGTTCCCATGGCTCCAACTCCCGCCATGGCCATGTTATAAAGCGCTTCTCTTGGATCTCCAGGAGGTGGTCTGGACGCTAGAATAAAAGCTTGTGTCGCCATATATCCAGCTTCTGGTGTTTTTGGAATAATATCTCCCCTTGTATCTATCGACATAAAGGACATATCGAGGTTTTGAACTAAGTTCTCCCTCTCAGCCTCAGGTATATGTCGCAGTCGAGACCTTGCCCTATTCCGAGCTGCTCTGTGACTATCTCCTGAAGTACCTGATTGTCGGCTCAACTCCGCTCTTCGCCTGCTTGACATGGAAGCCACGGCTTGCCTCCTATCCAGCTCAACTTTCCGTTTTTCGAGCTCCCGTCTGGCATGGGCGAGTCTATATTGATATGCTTGTAACTCTTCAGCTGTCGCAGTTACAGTCATTGGCTCTGTGCCATCAATAGCTCTTGCAACTCTATCCCACACTGCCTGCGGAAATTGCACCATCTCTCGTGTTCCAGGTCCGACATATTTGGTTCCCAAACCTCGCGTAAGATCAGCGGGATCGACGAAAGGATTTCCCACGTTATCGAAGTCCTCTGATGTCTCCTCCTGTGGTCGGCTTTGTATCTCCGATTGCATAGATTTGATGGTATTTTGAATTTTGACCTTTGTCAGGATTGGTGACACCGTCATATAGATCGGCGAAGACCTCTCCAACAATAGTGGACTTGTCAATGAAGCTGAAGTTGTCGATGTTGTCCGAGTCGCTGCTTATATTGGAGTCCGTAGACAACTCGAAGGACATGTCGCTGAAGATCTTGGCGAGCTTTTCGCTTGTCGTAGTTCTGACGAAACGTGGCGGCGAAATCTCCTCATCGCCTGTCTCGAACGATGACGACGAGTCCGAAAAAATCGGAATCGACCGCCGACAATCCCGACGAAGTCGGAACCTCGAGACGATACAATCCTTCTTTCTGGACGCGGAAGTAGAACCTTCCGAACGTCATCTCCATAGGCTCCTCCAGATACGCATATGCATCCAAATGGGAGGGTGGGTGAGGAACAAAATCGACTAGAATAGTTTCGATTTGTTTACCTCTATCCATCGCGTTGCTTGCTACCGAAGAAGTCGATGATCTTGAACGTGCCATCGAGATCAGCTCCTTGTCGCCTCTAATTTTCACAGACGGCACCAATTGACAAGGGATTAACTTGTCAATGCCTATAGATTGTAGACTAGGGTTTAGTTGGAAGTAGAGGGCAAGTAGATCTCGAGGGTTTCAGCCGGAAAAGTACTCGACTGCTAGAAAACTAGGGTTGTGTTGACAATGAAATCGATCCTCTCTTCGTCCCTCGACTCCCCCTTATATAAGAGGCGGAGCCGAGGGTTTCGTATTACACAAGTTTACATATTTCAGGAGACTCTTTGAATTCAACCCGTAAAGTTACAAATCTCTCTTTCCTAATACAATCCTATCTTTCCTTATCAATAACTAATTGGGCTTCCGAGCTCCATATTCGTCGACTCGTGGGCCTTCAGTAAACCCCGGGTACCTTCGTCGGCAGGCCCATTGGGGATGCCTATGTCAGGAAGTTCGTATACGTTTGAAGGGGTGTGGTCGCCATAAAGTCCTAACCAACACCACGAAGGCCTCACCCAGGTCTCCTGTGAGCAACGCCACAAAGGCTTACCCCATGATGACCCACAAGTATAGGGGGTGTATCGTAGTATCTTCGATAAGTAAGAATGTCGATCCCAACGAGGAGCAGAAGGTGTTGACAAGCAGTTTCGATGAAGGATTCACTGTAAATGCTCACAGACAAGTATTCAGGGGGTTTTGATGTAGCGAGTTGAATAAAGTACGAGTAAGTAAAGTGCGAGAGTAACAATTGCAGCGAGTGGCCCAATCCTTTTTAGCACAAAGGACAAGCCGGTTTGTTTACTTATAATGACCAAACGTTCTCGAGGACACACGGGATTTTAGTCTAGTGCTTTCGCTACATACGGCTAATTAATCTTCATTGTTTTGATAAGTGTTGTGTGGGTGAACCTGTGCTAATGTACCGCCCTTCCTAGGACTAATACATACTTGTGATTATACCCCTTGCAAGCATCCGCAACTACAAGAAAGTAATTAAGATAAATCTAACCACAGCCTTAAACTCTGAGATCCTGCTATCCCTCCTGCATCGATATACCAACGGGGGTTTAGGTTTCTGTCACTCCGGCAACCCCGCAATTGGCAAACGAGTACAAGATGCATTCCCCTAGGCCCATAAAGGTGAAGTGTCGTGTAGTCGACGTTCACACGACACCACTAGAAGAATAGCACCACAACTTAAATATCATAACATTTAATATTACTCAAGCATACTTCACTACTAACATTTAGACTTCACCCATGTCCTCAAGAACTAAACGAACTACTCACGAGACATCATATGGAACATGATCAGAGGTGATATGATGATGAATAACAATCTGAACATAGACCTTGGTCCAATGGTTTCACTCAATAGCATCAATAACAAGTAGAAATCAATACCGGGAGAGTTTCCCCTATCAAACAATCAAGATCAAACCCCAAATTGCTACGGCGGTGACGATGGCCAGCGGTGGAGATGGCGGTGATGATGGTGGAGATGATGATGATGGTGATGGAGATGATGTCCAGCTCGATGACGGTGACGATGGCGTCGATTTCCCCCTCTCGGAGGGAATTTCCCCGGCGGATCTCAGCCCGCCGGAGAGCTCTTTTCTCTCTGGTGTTCTCCGCCCCGCAGAGGCGGCTGTAACTCTTCGCGAGGTATCCTCTGTGGCTTAGGTCTTTGGGACGAAGGATTTCGCGAAGAAAAGGAGGCGAGAGGGGCTGTGGGCCCCCCTCCTCACAGGGCGGCGCGGCCAGGCCTTGGGCCGCGCCGGCCTATGGGGTGGGCCCACCTCGGGTCCCCTCAACTCCCCCTTCTGGCTCACTTCGTCATCTGGAAAAATAGGATTTTTGGTATAATTTCCGTCAACTGTTGATCTTCCGAAATATTGCATTCTGACGGTGCTTTTTCCAGCAGAATCCTGGCTCCGGTGCTCGATCCTCCAATAATCATGAAACATGCAAAATAGATGAAATAACATAAGTATTATGTCTAAATATGAAATATATCAATGAATAACAGCAAATTATGATATAAAATAGTGATGCAAATTGGACGTATCAACTCCCCCCAAGCTTAGACTTCGCTTGTCCCCAAGCGAAACTGAACTCGGTAAACTGGACCACATGTTTATAGAGTGAAGAGTCGATAAATAAAATACGGACAAGAAGCATCATATTCATTCACACTAGACATTCTAGTAAACAACTTCCTCATATAACTCAACTTGAAACAAGTATAAGGTAATATAGTTGGTGATGGCAAACTTCGTTCTTGGTCAGAGAACAATTAACAGGTTATTCTTATCTCATTGAGCAGCGCTCTCATGTTAAAGTTTATATGGCACAACTTGCATACTCAATCATAATAGTCTCCTCATAATCATTGATAACTTGCAAAGCTATATTCATTTAGATAAAACTTGTACTAAACAAGGAAGAGTAAAAGACATGATGAAGCAAATCATAATATAATGGTTTAATCACAACAAATCAAATGCTTGCTTGAGATGGAGGGAAATAGGTTTACTGACTCAACATAAAGTAAAAGACAGGTCCTTCACAGAGGGAAGCGGGGATTAAATCATGTGCTAGAGCTTTTTCAGTTTTGAAATCATATAAAGAGAATAAAAGTAACATTTTGAGAGGTGTTTGTTGTTGTCAACGACTGGTAGCGGGTACTCTAACCCCTTGCCGGACAAACCTTCAAAGAGCGGCTCCCATTTTATTTTTATTTTGTGTGGCACTCCTTCCAACCTTTCTTTCACAAACCATGGCTAACCGAATCCTCGGGTGCCCGCCAACAATCTCATACCATGAAGGAGTGCCTTTTTATTTTAGTTTTATTATGATGACACTCCCCCCAACCTTTGCTTACACAAGCCATGGCTAACCGAATCCTTCGGGTGCCGTCCATCAATCACATACCATGGAGGAGTGTCTATTTTTATTAATTAATTTGGGACTGGGAATCCCATTGCCAGCTCTTTTTGCAAAATTATTGGATAAGCGGATGAAGCCACTAGTCCATTGGTGAAAGTTGCCCAACAAGATTGAAAGATAAAACACCACATACTTCCTCATGAGCTATAAAACATTGACACAAATAAGAGATAGTAAATTTTGAATTATTTAAAGGTAGCACACGAAGTATTTACTTGGAATGGCAGGAAATACCATGTAGTAGGTAGATATGGTGGACACAAATGACATAGGTTTGGGTTAAGGTTTGGATGCACGAGAAGTATTCCCTCTCAGTATAGGTCTTTGGCTAGTAAGGTTAATTAGCAAGCATAAGAGTTGAAGGAAACAAACAAATATACATGTGATAGAAACAATCATGCATCTTCCTTGCAAGCACAAACAATTTTAACTTCAGAATAATAAGCTATGAGCTAACAAGAAAGAAAGAAAGACAATGAAACAACTACATGTATTTCTCTTTTCTACTTAAACCTCAAAGTGTTGTTGCTATTGACCAATGCTAAGTTTGCCAAAACCAAATAGATTTATTCAATGCTCCCAAAGTGATACCAATACTAAGAACAAGATAAATCATATAATAGAGATTGCAAACTAAAATAAGATGTGCAATGTGTAAATGATAAGACTTCTCATTAATATTCCATAACGATAACTCACACCAAGGGATACATAGACAACCAACTAAAGGAGAGATACTTCCAAACTGCAACCCATCTTATATGATAACTTCCCTACTCATGATATGACACTACTTTACAGTATAAAGTAAAAGGTAGTGATGATGTGATACCGCGGCACTCCCCCAAGCTTGGAACAAACCAAGGGGATGCCAATACCGATGATGAATTACTCCTTCGGCGATGGTGGTGATGAATTCCTGACAAGCTTCTCAACAAGCTCCTGAAGCTCATCAATCTTGTACGTGAGGTTGCGAATCATCTCCGAATTGTGCTCGACGCGGTTAAGAAGTATATCCGACGGCGAGTCCCAACTCTTGGAGTTATTTCCCCACTCTTCACCCTCAGGCTTCATCCTTCCTGCAGTGTTAGAACGATCTATATCCCAATTGCTAGGCAATGCTGCCCTGGGAGTCCTTTCAATTTGACTATTGAAAATTAGATTGCGGAAGGGATGGTGAGTGCCTAAGAAGGATGTCTTCGGAGCTAGGTAATGATGTGGAACCCCTCCTCCGGTGCGAATTCTTGCGCTCTTGTTTGCACTAAAAGGGTTGTCCACCACCTTGACGCTTGCAATGGTAGCACGCGGGTGTGCGCGCGAGTCTTCCTCCACCTCTTCTTCATCCTCTTCCTTGACGGCTTTGTCCACCTCTTTCCATTCGGGATCTTGAATATCTTCATCCGAAAGCTCCTTGCCCTTGTTCTTGGAGACCATGGTGCTTCTAGACTGAGAACAGATCCTGGCAGAAACAGCTCGAAACAAAACACGTCGAGAAAATGATATACGGACCTCCAGGGGTCCGGGGGATTATATAGCAAAAAAATTCACGACAAAAGAAAAGTACCAGGTCGAACCAGAGTCGGAGAGGGGCGACGAGGCGGCCAGCTCATAGGGCGGCGCGGCCTGGCTGGGGCCCGCGCCGGCCTATGGGGGCACGCCCTCGTGCGTCTCCTCCACTCCGTTTCGATCTCGTAATTTTTCATATTTTCCAAAAACAACAAAAATATTGTTCGGAAAGTAAATCGCGAACTTTTCATTACCAGTACTGTTACCTATTCAAAGTCGAGTTCTGGCGGACTGTCAATTTGTCCTTTGATGAAGGCCTCCGGTGTTTCCACTCGAATAATATCAACATCTACATTATAAGAATCACCTGAGATATAATGCTTGAGTCTTTGTCCATTCACCACTTGTGTGGCATTGCCTTGGAGAGAGCTAATTTTAATTGCTCCTGAACGATACACCTCCTCAACAACATATGGTCCTTCCCATTTCGAGAGTAATTTCCCTGCAAAGAATCTGAGACGAGACCGATACAATAGGACTTTATCCCCAACATTAAATTCTCTTTTGATAATCCTTCTATCATGCCATTTTTTAACTTTCTCTTTAAAGAGTTTAGCATTTTCATAAGCTTCACTTCTCCATTCATCTAGAGAACTCAATTGCAACAACCTCTTATTACCGGCAAGTTTAGGATCTTTATTAAATTCTCTAACTGCCCAATAAGATTTGTGCTCTAGTTCTAAAGGTAAATGACAAGCTTTCCCATAAACCATTTTATCAGGTGACATTCCCATGGGGTTTTTATAAGCAGTTCTATAAGCCCATAGTGCATCCTTCAATTTACTAGCCCAATTCTTTCTAGTTTTATTAATAGTCTTTTGCAAGATAGATTTAATTTCTCTATTTGATAGTTCTACTTGCCCACTAGTTTGAGGATGATAAGCGGAAGCAATTCTATGATTAATACCATATTTAGCAAGAGTTTTTCTAAAACCACCATGAATAAAATGAGAACCTCCATCAGTAATAATATATCTAGGAACTCCAAATCTAGGAAAAATAATATCTAAAAGCATTCTTAAAGAGGTCTCACCATCGGCACTTTTTGTAGGTATGGCTTCCACCCATTTAGTAACATAATCCACAGCAACAAGTATATGAGTGTTACCTTTTGAAGAGGGAAAAGGTCAAATGAAGTCAAATCCCCAACAATCGAACGGTTCAATAACAAGAGTATAATTCATAGGCATTTCATTGCGTCTGGAGATATTACCAACCCTTTGGCATTCATCACAAGATAAGATAAACTTCCTTGCATCTTTGAAGAGGGTTGGCCAATAAAAACCTGATTGTAGAACCTTTTGCGCGGTTCTTTCTCCGGCGTGATGTCCTCCATAAGCACTACCATGACATTTACTCAATATCTCTTGTTGTTCATACTCGGGAACACATCTTCGCAGAATACCATCCACCCCTTCTTTATATAAGTGTGGGTCATCCCAGAAATAATGCCTCAAGTCATAAAAGAATTTCCTCCTTTGCTGAGCTGAAAAGGTTGGAGGCAAGTACTTGGAAACAATAAAGTTAGCATAATCAGCATACCAAGGACTGTCTCGCGAGCTCACCTTTATTACAGCCAATTGTTCATTTGGAAAACTATCATTAACGGGAACAGGATCATAAGCAATATTTTCCAATCTAGAAAAATTATCAGCAACAGGATTATCAGCACCTTTCCTATCTACAATATGTAAATCAAATTCTTGCAACAGAAGTACCCATTTAATAAGCCTTGGCTTAGCATCTTTCTTTTGCATAAGGTATCTGATTGCAGCATGATCAGTATGAATAGTAACTTTTGAATCAACAATATAAGATCTAAACTTATCACAAGCAAAGACTACAGCTAACAATTCTTTTTCAGTAGTAGCATAATTTCTCTGAGCAGCATCAAGAGTTTTACTAGCATAATGAATAGGGATTTCTATTTTCGTGCCCTCGGGTCCTTAGTTGTACTCAGTTTTCCCCAGCTCCTTAGTTTTTCCTCAGTTTTCCCCAAGCCCTTGTCTGAACCCGCAGAAGGAGCTCGGACGGAAGGAATCCGTTAAGTTGACCGTTCCGTGCTGACGAGTGGGGTCGTGTCGTTTGTGGGGTCGCGTCGTGTGGCACCGCGTCGTGTGGGGCTGGTAGGAAGGGACCGCGTGGGACAGGATGAGACCATGTTTGTGGGGCCGTAGCGTGTGGAGCCGTGTGGGTCCGGGACGGGAGCACGAGTGGTTTCTGTCTCTTTCGCCCAGATTAGCAGTTTTCAATGTACCTTTTTCCTCTCTCTCGCTCGATCTCATTCATATTTGATAGCCCAAATTGGTAGCAAATCTAGAGCAGCTTGTCCTTCTGTTTTTTAACGCCATTCATTTCTTTATGCCTTCGTTTTTACCCAATCAGGTAGGAAATCTAGGGCACAAATCCAGAGAGAAAATATAGGATAAGCTTCATACAGCAACCAACATAGCATAGATATATTCAGGATAGATCCAAAAGTAGTACCGATAGATCCAACATAAGCTACATTTTACATGAATTTAAGCTGCTTTACAGATAGAGCAGTCACATACAGAGAGTGCAGTAGGCACGTTCAACGCCTCCAGGTAGCGCGTGCGACTCGCTTGGAGGTTGCGCAGGTGAATCCCAAGTGCTTTGTGTTTGGCCATGTACGCATGCACGTTCACGGTCCTTCCAACTCTAGCGCCACATCCGCCAATGGATTCAGCATGGTTCACCAGGGAGTTGAAGTCGGTGGCGCGGAGCTTCCTGTTGCAGAAGGGGCACTTGTAAATGCCTCGAGCAAAGGGGCCATCGTAATGGCCGGACTGCAGCCTCCCGAGGACGTGACGAGTCTTGGTGTGGAATGACTCGTCGTCGCTGTCGACGTCGTCGTCGACGTCGCTGCTCCGCACCTGTCACGTAGCACCAAAGATCGTGCAAAAAAACGGAGTCAATTGCAACGATGATGGAACAGAGAGTGAACAAAAAATCATGCATGATAATATGGGCTCGAAAAAAAGAGGTAGCCTCGGTTACATTGGACACACTTATATCCAGGATTTGAGTCAGCAAACCAAAGATCATGCACAACAAATTTGTACACACCAATTGTTTATCGACCAAACCCTGAATCAATTTATGCCCAAATATTCATCATCATCGGCACAAATCTTAAACAAAAGCAAATCACAAACACTAATAACGCAAGATCTAACACAAAAGGATCGAACTAGGAACGGACGAACGAGTAATAACGCAAGATCTAACACAAAAGGATTGAACTAGGAACGGACGAACCGTAATAACGCTAGATCTAACACAAAATGATTGAAATGAGATAAGAACAAGGGAACAAAGGGTTACCTCCGGCTCGTTGTCGACGATGCTCGGTGTCATAGGGGTTCTCCGGCGCGTCGTATTGCACTCGGTTCGTACGGGTCCCAAGCGACGGGGACCGGACGGTGGCGGCGGCCGATGCGCCGGCTGCTACGTTGGAAGCAGCGACGGGGGCCCGGACGGGGGCGGCGGCCGATCCGCCGGCTGCTACGTTGGAAGCAGGGACGGGGGCCTGGACGGGGGCGGCGGCCGATCCGCCGGCTGCTACGTTGGAAGCAGCGACAGGGGCCTGGACGGGGGCGGCGGCCGATGCGCCGGCTGCTACGTTGGAAGCAGCGACAGGGGCCTGGACGGGGGCGGCGGCCGATGTGCCGACAATGGGCATCTCATTCTTCTCCATCGCCGGCGGTTTTCTTCGGGGTTTTTTCTTCGGTTGTGGAGAAGATGATGGGACAGGAGAGGCGGTTGCAGTGAGCCAGTGAGAACGTGCGTCGAGGGAGAGAAAGAGGGGCTCTATAAAGACGAAGGTGGCGTGTACCGCAACACGCATCCGCTATGCACGGCTGCAGCGTGCACCGCTACACGAGTCTAACCCTGGGACGTTTGGTGTACTCAGTTATAACGTCAGGCCTTATACAGAAATTTTATCTGTACTCAGTTTTCCCCTCGAGGACTTAGACCGGCAAGTGCAATATACTCAGTTTTACCCTCAAGTAGCTGGTCAACAGAGAGTCAACAAATGAGATTAACATAGCTAATTGAGTCATTTCATGCGCAAAAAAATCCAAAAAAATAAAAAGATAGTGGCAACTACTCATGGAGTCTTCCTACGCAACCTCGCCACCTAGAAAACCTTAACAAACATATATAAATCAAGTTTTACCACAAATTGCCACTTCTCGAATCACTAGTGTAGCTATGAAGATGATTGGTTTTCCACCCAAACCCCTTTGCAAAACATCTTTCCCAAAACATAGTTTGTCTAAATGATGCCATAATTGTCACACTCATGTATATTTGAATTGCAAATAATTTGATGTAGCCCAATATGAATTATATTGTACAAAACACACATTTTTCATTTTGTAATTATTTTGTTTGAATCCCTTAGTCTATTTACTATTTATGTGCCCTTGGATTCTTAGTACTACTCAGTTTTGCCCTCAAGTACTGTCACAAATGCTCTGAGAAGCCCAAACTTATCCTGATTGGTTGAGCCGTTGTCACACGGATCGACTCCACGAACCGTTGATCCACTGATCTAACGGGCAGTATACCCCTATCCGTCTCTTCGTGGCAACCTCTCTCTCTCTCTCTCTCTCTCTCTCTCTCTCTTCGTGGCCACCCCTCTCTCTCTCTCTGTCGGTGGAGAATGCCCACCCCTCTATTTATGTGCAATAACGAGTTTGCCACTTAATACAGTATTGGTATAAACATGAGGCATACATATTTGCGGATTTCGGTGATTGCATTATTTGTCACCCCTCTAACAATTATCAACTATCTTTAGCTGTCCTTTTCTTTTAGGGAATATAGTTTGGGATATAGTATTGGTATTTTGAAACGGCCTAAAAGTGGTATAATTTTGTTATAAACATGAGGCATACATATTTGCGGATTTCGGTGATTGCTATCAACTATCTTTAGCTGTCCTTTTCTTTTAGGGAATATAGTTTGGGATATAGTATTGGTATTTTGAAACGGCCTAAAAGTGGTATAATTTTGTTATAAATATGAGGCATACATATTTGCGGATTTCGGTGATTGCATTATTTGTCACCCCTCTAACAATTATCAACTATCTTTAGCTGTCCTTTTCTTTTAGGGAATATAGTTTGGGATATTGTATTGGTATTTTGAAGGGACCCTATTTTGAAAGGGATCCCATTTTGAAACGGCCTAAAAGTGGTATAATTTTGTTATAAACATGAGGCATACATATTTGCGGATTTCGGTGATTGCATTATTTGTCACCCCTCTAACAATTATCAACTATCTTTAGCTGTCCTTTTCTTTTAGGGAATATAGTTTGGGATATGGTATTGGTATTTTGAAACGGCCTAAAAGTGGTATAATTTTGGTATAAACACGAGGCATACATATTTGCGGATTTCGGTGATTGCATTATTTGTCACCCCTCTAACAATTATCAACTATCTTTAGCTTTCCTTTTCTTTTAGGGAATATAGTTGGTAATTTCGGTGAATGCACACACTAACTTTGAAAACAACTACAAGTACATGTAATCGAATAATGGATTTGTAAGGTATCCCTTGTAACAACTTCTAGCGCCTGGTGAGCAATGATAAGAATCCGATCGTAATTATACAACAAAAAAAAAACTAGCCATCAGGTTAGCTTGCTTCTTCAACTTGATCAGCTTCCTTAACTGCTTGTTCATTTTCTTCAGTTCTCCCTTCACTTCCACCAGTTCTGCATTGGGAGCATTAGGCATAATCGGAACGGCTCCTCTCTCCACCGCATTCTCTACAGCAAGTCCCCCCCTCCCAAATTGTGCCCCCAATAGCGCCAATTGATTCCTGCAACTGAAGCCTCTGAACGTACACATCGATCCACTCGAAATGCCCGCATTTCTTCAAGATCCGAAAACAACAACGTGAACCCTAAATCCCAAATTCGAGGGAATAACAAGAAAATCGAGAGAAAACAGAGAAATTGGAGCGAGATCTAACCTTATCCCCCTCTCTATATGGCAAGCTCTCGCATGCAACGAACTCACGTCCACGGTTGCCGTTCTCGTCCGTCTTACGGATCGACCGCTTCGGAGGCTCCCGGCGTGGGCGGTCGGGGCATCTTGTCAAAGGCACGGGTCCATACCGCGGCCATGAAGAACGGGAGGTCGAAGAGAAACTAGACATCACCCGCCTGTCGGAGAAGGGCTGCCGCCGGCGGAGAAGAAGAACAATGGGGCGCGGGGAAAGAAAGGGGAAGCAATGGCACGGGCACGGCGCGGGGCTGGCTCGGGCTCCCATTTTGCAACGGTCACCCGGGTAAGCTGTGGGTCCGGCGCACTTAACATGGACAAGTTGTGGGTCCCACGATGATCCGGATAAGTGAAAACGTGTCCACCGCGGGGCACCAACAGCGGCCCCACTTGCCGGCACCAACCAACGTCAACTAACGGGATTCCTTCCGTCCGAGCTCCTTCTGCAGGTTTCAGACAAGGTTTTGGGGAAAACTGAGGAAAAACTAAGGGGCTGGGGAAAACTGAGCACAACTAAGGAGCCAGGGGCACGAAAATAGAAATCCCTAATGAATAACATTCAATTTCTTATTTACTCGCTGTCCAAGAACAGCGCCTACAACAAAATCACTAGCATCACACATAATTTCAAATGGTAAGTTCCAATCAGGAGGTTCAACTATAGGCGCAGTTGTTAAGGCTTTCTTTAGAGTTTCAAAAGCTTCCTTACAATCATCATCAAAAACAAAAGGTACATCTTTTTGAAGAAGATTAGTAAGAGGCTTCGAAATTTTGGAGAAATCTTTGATAAACCTCCTATAAAACCCAGCATGACCAAGAACACTACGAATACCTTTAACATCCCTAGGATAGGGCATCTTCTCAATTGCTTCGACTTTAGCTCTATCAACTTCAATACCTCTCTCGGAAATTTTATGTCCCAATACAATTCCTTCATTAACCATAAAGTGGCATTTCTCCCAATTAAGAACAAGGTTAGTTTCTTCACATCTCTGCAAAACTTTATCAAGGTTCCGCAAGCAATTATCAAAAGAATTCCCATAGACAGAAAAATCATCCATGAATACCTCTACAATACTCTCGCAAAAGCCATGAAAAATAGCAGAAATGCATCTTTGAAAAGTAGCAGGAGCATTACATAAACCAAAAGGCATACGTCTATAAGCATAAGTTCCATAGGGACAATTGAAAGTGGTTTTCTCTTGATCCTTAGTTTTAACAGCAATTTGTGAAAACCCAGAATAACCATCAAGAAAGCAAAAGTGAGTACTTTTAGATAACCTTTCTAACATTTGATCAATAAAAGGCAAAGGGTAATGATCTTTTTTAGTAACTTTATTAACTTTTCGATAATCAATGCACATTCTATACCCTACAACTACTCTTTGAGGTATGAGCTCATCATTATCATTAGGCACAACAGTCATTCCTCCTTTCTTAGGAACACAATGCACAGGACTAACCCATCTACTATCAGCAATAGGATATATAATACCAGCTTCAAGAAGTCTTAATACCTCATTTCTTACCACATCCTTCATCTTGGGAATTAGACGATGCTGAGGTTCAACAACAGGCTTCGCATCATCTTCCATATTAATGGCGTGTTGGCAAATAGAGGGAGAAATCCCCTTCAAGTCATCAAGAGTGTAGCCAATAGCTCCTCGGTGTTTCTTCAGTATTTCCAATAACCTTTCTTCTTCAAACTCTGTAAGCTTAGAACTAATAATAACATGATATATTTTCTTATCATCAATATGAGCATATTTAAGATTATCAGGCAATGTTTTAAATCAAAGACAGGATCTTCCTTTGGTGGCGGTGTTGTACCCAGATCTTCCACCGGTAAATCATGCTTAAGAATAGGTTGGCGAAGAAAAATTTCATCAAGCTCATCTCTTTCTTTCCTAAAAACTTCACTCTCGCTATTCTCCAAATGTTGCTGCAAGGGATTATTAGGAACAAGAACAATAGATGCACACTGTTCCATTTTAAAATCATTATTAGGCAAATCAGCTTTATAAGGAGTTTTGGTAAATTTAGAGAAGTTAAACTCATAAGATTCACCAGCAAATTTAGTCAAAATTTTCTCTTTCTTGCAATCTATAATAGCTCCACAAGTATTTAGAAAAGGTCTACGAAAAATGATAGGACAATATTCACTAGCAGCAGAACCAAGTACCAAAAAGTTAGCATGATATTTAATCTTGCCGCATAGAACTTCCACATCTCGAACAATACCAATTGGAGAAATAGTTTCTCTATTAGCCAGCTGAATAACCACATCAATATATTCAAGTTCACAAGAACCAATTTCGTGCATAATCTCCGTGTAAAGCTCATAAGGAATAGCACTAATACTTGCACCAATATCACATAAACCATAATAACAATGATCACCAATTCTAACAGATAGCATAGGAACACTAGCTTGTTTGGGTTTATTGGGATGTGAAACAATATTAGAAGCATCTTCACAGAAAATAATATGACCATCCTCCACATTTTCAGTCACAAGATCTTTAACTATTGCAACAACGAGGTTCAACTTTTATTTGTTCTTCGAGGTTCTATAGGTTTCTTTTCACTTTTATGAACCGCACTATTTATAACAGAGTACTCCTTCATTTTAGCGAGAGAAAGGAGTTTTTTCAATATAAGCTTCGGGAATAACATGATCAACAGTTTCAACTACAACGCATTTATTAATAGATGAATCAATTTTATCTTTATACGGTTCATGATACTTATCAAAATTCTTCTTAGGCAATTCATAATGAGAGGCAAAAGCTTTATAAAGATTTGCAGCAACTTGAGAATCAAGACCATAAGTAGCACTCATATTACGAAATTTATCAGTATCCATAAAAGCTTCAATGCATTTATAATCATAATTTATACCTGATTCTCTATCTTTGTCGTTCTCCCATCCTTCAGTATTTTCCTGGATCCGATTAAGAAGGTGCCTTTTAAACTCTTCCTTGTTGCGCGTAAATGATCCAGAACAAGAAGTATCTAGCAAGGTCTTGTCTTCAAAAGAAAGTCTTGCATAGAAATTATCAATAATAACATTACCAGGAAGCTCATGAATAGGGCATTTGAGCATTAAAGACTTCAATCTCCCCCACGCTTGGGCAATACTCTCTCCATCATGAGGCCAAAAATTATATATGCGATTCCGATCCTTGTGAATTTCACTTGGAGGATAGAACTTAGAATAAAACCGGGGCACAATATCATTCCATTCAAGAGAATCCCCATTATGCCAGTAATTTATACCAATGCGCCGCTTTACCAGACAGCGATATAGAGAATAGTTTCTTCCTCACTTCATCCATAGCAATACCTGCACACTTGAATAAACCGCATAATTCATGTAAGAACAGTAAATGATCTCCAGGGTGGACAGTTCCATCCCCTGTATAACGGTTACCCACTACGCGTTCAATAATTTTCATAGGTATTTTGTATGGTATATCTTCCTCACCTGGCGCCTCATCCACTACCTTTGCAGTAGTAGCAGATTTTCCAAATAAACATTCAAAAGGAGATCTCTCCATAATGAATTATGGCAGCAGGCAGAAATAAAATCAGCACAAACAGTAGAAGTTTCCCTTACCAATTCCACTTACCAATAGCGCTTCACTCCCCGGCAACGGCGCCAGAAAATAGTCTTGATGACCCACAAGTATAGGGGGTGTATCGTAGTATCTTCGATAAGTAAGAATGTCGATCCCAACGAGGAGCAGAAGGTGTTTACAAGCAGTTTAAATGAAGGATTCACTGTAAATGCTCACAGACAAGTATTCAGGGAGTTTTGATGTAGCAGTTGAATAAAGTACGAGTAAGTAAACTGCGAGAGTAACAATTGCAGCGAGTGGCCCAATCCTTTTTAGCACAAAGGACAAGCCGGTTTGTTTACTTATAATGACCAAACGTTCTCGAGGACATACGGGATTTTAGTCTAGTGCTTTCGCTACATACGGCTAATTAATCTTCATTGTTTTGATAAGTGTTGTGTGGATGAACCTGTGCTAATGTACCGCCCTTCCTAGGACTAATACATACTTGTGATTATACCTCTTGCAAGCATCCGCAACTACAAGAAAGTAATTAAGATAAATCTAACCACAACCTTAAACTCTGAGATCCTGCTATCCCTCCTGCATCGATATACCAACGGGGGTTTAGGTTTCTGTCACTCCGGCAACCCCGCAATTGGCAAACGAGTACAAGATGCATTCCCCTAGGCCCATAAAGGTGAAGTGTCATGTAGTCGACGTTCACACGACACCACTAGAAGAATAGCACCACAACTTAAATATCATAACATTGAATATTACTCAACCATACTTCACTACTAACATTTAGACTTCACCCATGTCCTCAAGAACTAAACGAACTACTCACGAGACATCATATGGAACATGATCAGAGGTGATATGATGATGAATAACAATCTGAACATAGACCTTGGTCCAATGGTTTCACTCAATAGCATCAATAACAAGTAGAAATCAACACCGGGAGAGTTTGCCCTATCAAACAATCAAGATCAAACCCCAAATTGCTACGGCGGTGACGATGGCCAGCGGTGGAGATGGCGGTGATGATGGTGGAGATGATGATGATGGTGATGGAGATGATGTCCAGCTCGATGACGGTGACGATGGCGTCGATTTCCCCCTCCCGGAGGGAATTTCCCCGGCGGATCTCAGCCCGCCGGAGAGCTCTTTTCTCTCTCGGTGTTCTCCGCCTCGCAGAGGCGGCTGTAACTCTTCGCGAGGTATCCTCTGTGGCTTAGGTCTTCGGGACGAAGGATTTCGCGAAGAAAAGGAGGCGAGAGGGGCTGTGGGCCCCCCTCCTCACAGGGCGGCGCGGCCAGGCCTTGGGCTGCGCCGGCCTATGGGGTGGGCCCACCTCGGGTCCCCTCAACTCCCCCTTCTGGCTCACTTCGTCATCTGGAAAAATAGGATTTTTGGTATAATTTCCGTCAACTGTTGATCTCCCGAAATATTGCATTCTGACGGTGCTTTTTCCAGCAGAATCCTGGCTCCGGTGCTCGATCCTCCAATAATCATGAAACATGCAAAATAGATGAAATAACATAAGTATTATGTCTAAATATGAAATATATCAATGAATAACAGCAAATTATGATATAAAATAGTGATGCAAATTGGACGTATCACCCCACTTCCACTAAGGGATTTCCTCAAGGCGGAAATCGGGCCTTTACAAAGTTCTTGGGGCACACATCCACAACCGAATTGGAGGCTCCCAATATTTGTAACAACAACAACGATGACGACAACAACGACAACGATGAAAACAACAACAACAACAACAACAACAACAACAACAACAACAACAACAACAACAACAACAACAACAACAACAACAACAACAACAACAACCACAACAACAACACCAACAACACCACCAACAACACCACCACCAACAACAACAACATACAACTCTCTTTCCACATATTCAATGAAGGCTACACGGAGTATCTTGCTCCACAAGAGGACCACCATATGTTCATATAAAAAGGTACAAAGACCCAAGCGTGTGAAACAATGAACGGAAAGAACATTGTAACCAAGGGTCTTGACAAGGTCGGGTGTTACCACCACCTTGTCAAGGCCCAATACCTTTAAGATTGCTTGTGTTGTCGCCATAAGAAACGGTAGAACGATATAGCTCGAGGACGACAACAACTTCTTTGCCTCCGGTCAAAAGACTTGTGGCTTCAACATCAACCACCAATAACCACCACCGGAAGCAAAGCCCTTCATGGATCAAGACTTGGATATAGGAACCCGTTTTTCAATGGGTCCTATCATGATGTTCCTGTTTATCTTGATCCCCCTTCTTCTCTTCTTCTTTGGCTTGATAGCCACTCCTCCGTCATTGAAAGAGCCCTCATTGGTTCCACCTTAATGGTTGCAACAAATGTGGTCCTTGCTTGCGAGATGGTACTCTTTCAACGCTTCCTCTTGCATGGACTTGATCACCATAAGATTAGCCTTGCTTCTCTTCAAAGAGGCAATTTCTTCCTCATGGTCACAACAAGTAACCTCTTACTTGCTCAAGCGGATCCACTCCATCAAGGACTCATTTTGCATATTATTCACTTCCTTTAGCTTGGCCTTGTGTCTCTTTAGAGCGACAATCTCTTATTCATGATCGCAACATGGCACCTTCTCTTTGCTCACGCGATAGTACTCATCCAAGGCTTCCTCTTGGAGATAATTGATTTCCAAGAGTCTTGTGTTATGTCTTCTCAAGGAGCAAACTTCATCAAGTAGCTTATTGACACGCGTACAGCACGCGACCGTTGGGAACCCCAAGTGGAAGGTGTGATGCGTACAGCAGTAAGTTTCCCTCAGTTAGAAACCAAGGTTTATCGAACCAGTAGGAGTCAAGAAGCACGTTGAAGGTTGATGGCGGCGAGATGTAGTGCGGCGCAACACCGGGGATTCCGGCGCCAACGTGGAACCTGCACAACACAAACCAAGTACTTTGCCCCAACGAAACAGGTGAGGTTGTCAATCTCACCGGCTTGCTGTAACAAAGGATTAGATGTATAGTGTGGATGATGATTGTTTGCGAGAGAACGATAGAACAGTATTGCAGTAGACTGTATTTCAGTAAAGAGAATTGTACCGGGGTCCACAGTTCACTAGAGGTGTCTCTCCCATAAGATAAATAGCATGTTGGGTGAACAAATTACAGTTGGGCAATTGACAAATAGAGAGGGCATGACCATGCACATACATATTATGATGAGTATAGTGAGATTTAATTGGGCATTACGACAAAGTACATAGACCGCTATCCAAGCATGCATCTATGCCTAAAAAGTCCACCTTCAGGTTATCATCCGAACCCCTTCCGAGTATTAAGTTGAAAACAACAGACAATTGCATTAAGTATGGTGCGTAATGTAATCAATAACTACATCCTCGGACATAGCATCAATGTTTTATCCCTAGTGGCAACAGTACATCCATAACCTTAGAGGTTTTTGTCACTCCCCAGATTCACGGAGACATGAACCCACTATCGAGCATAAATACCCCCTCTTGGAGTTAAGAGTAAAAACTTGCCCAGAGCCTCTACTAATAACGGAGAGCATGCAAGATCATAAACAACACATAGATATAAATTGATAATCAACATAACATAGTATTCTCTATTCATCGGATCCCAACAAACACAACATATAGCATTACAGATAGATGATCTTGATCATGTTAGGCAGCTCACAAG
>NC_061508.1:195556325-195575405 GCF_022539505.1 Lolium rigidum
TGCCCATCTCAATAATTTTGTTGAATTGTGTGAAATGCAAAAGTATAAGGATGTAGATGGTGATATTATTAAATTGAAATTGTTTCCTTTCTCATTAAGAGGAAGAGCTAAAGATTGGTTGCTATCTCTGCCTAAGAATAGTATTGATTCATGGACTAAATGCAAGGATGCTTTTATTGGTAGATATTATCCCCCTGCTAAAATTATATCTTTGAGGAGTAGCATAATGAATTTTAAACAATTGGATAATGAACATGTTGCTCAAGCTTGGGAAAGAATGAAATCTTTGGTTAAAAATTGCCCAACCCATGGACTGACTACTTGGATGATCATCCAAACCTTCTATGCGGGACTAAATTTTTCTTCGCGGAATTTATTGGATTCAGCTGCTGGAGGTACCTTTATGTCCATCACCTTGGGGGCGGCTACAAAGCTTCTTGATAATATGATGATTAATTACTCTGAATGGCACACGGAAAGAGCTCCACAAGGTAAGAAGGTAAATTCTGTTGAAGAATCCTCTTCCTTGAATGATAATATTGATGCTATTATGTCTATGCTTGTGAATGATAGGACTAATGTTGATCCTAATAATGTTCCGTTAGCTTCATTGGTTGCCCAAGAAGAACATGTTGATGTAAACTTCATTAAAAATAATAATTTCAACAACAATGCTTATCGGAACAATTCTAGTAATAACTATAGGCCATATCCTTATAATAATGGTAACGGTTATGCTAATTCTTATGGGAATTCTTACAACAATAATAGGAATACACCCCCTGGACTTGAAGCTATGCTTAAAGAATTTATTAGTACACAAACTGCCTTTAACAAATCTGTTGAGGAAAAGCTCAATAAAATTGATATTCTCGCTTCTAAGGTTGATAGTCTTGCCTCTGATGTTGATCTTTTGAAATCAAAAGTTATGCCTAATAGGGATATTGAAAATAAAATTGTTGCTATAGCAAATGCCATCCAAGTTAGAATTAATGAGAATATAAGATTAATGGCTGAATTGCGTGCTAGGTGGGATAGAGAAGAAAATGAAAAACTAGCTAAAGAGAAAAATGTAGCTAAAGTTTGGACTATTACCACCACTAGCAATGCTAATGATTCACATGTTGCTGCACCTCCTACTATTAATGGTAAAATAATTGGTGTTGGCAATGTTTCTACTCCTAGTGCAAAGCGCGCAAAATTACCTGAAACTGCTAAAACTGCTGAAACTGCCTATGATAAAACTGCTGAAATTTTTTCCAACCTTGGGGATGATAATCCAATTGCTTTAGATTGTAATGATTTAGATTTTGATGATTGCCACATCTCTGAAGTTATAAAGTTCTTACAAAAACTTGCTAAGAGTCCCAACGCTAGCGCTGTAAACTTGGCTTTCACAAAACATATTACAAATGCTCTCATAAAAGCTAGAGAAGAGAAACTAAAACTTGAAACTTCTATTCCTAGAAAGCTAGAGGATGGTTGGGAGCCCATCATTAAAATGAGGGTCAATTATTTTGATTGTAATGCTTTATGTGATCTTGGTGCAAGTATTTCTGTTATGCCTAAGAAAGTCTATGATATGCTTGACTTGCCACCATTGAAAAACTGTTATCTGGATGTTAATCTCGCTGATAATGCTAAAAGAAACCTTTGGGGAGAGTTGATAATGTTCATATTATGGTTAACAATAACCTTGTCCCCGTTGATTTTGTTGTCTTGGATATTGAATGCAATGCATCTTGTCCCATTATATTGGGAAGACCTTTTCTTCGAACCGTTGGTGCTACTATTGATATGAAGGAAGGTAATATTAAATATCAATTTCCTCTCAAGAAAGGTATGGAACACTTCCCTAGAAAGAGAATGAAGCTACCTTATGATTCTATTATTAGAACAAATTATGATGTTGATGCTTCGTCTCTTGATGTTACTTGATTTACACTTTCTGCGCCTAGGCGAAAGGCGTTAAAGAAAGCGCTTATGGGAGACAACCCATGTTTTTACTACAGTATTTTAGTTTTATATTTGAGTCTTGGAAGTTGTTTACTACTGTAGCAACCTCTCCTTATCTTAGTTTTATGTTTTGTTGTGCCAAGTAAAGTCTTTGATAGTAAAGTGAATACTAGATTTGGATTACTGCGTGAGAAACAGATTTCTTTGCTGTCACGAATCTGGGTCTAATTCTCTGTAGGTAACTCAGAAAATTAATCCAATTTACGTGAGTGATCCTCAGATATGTACGCAACTTTCATTCAATTTGGGCATTTTCACTTGAGCAAGTCTGGTGCCTCAATAAAATCAATCTTTACGGACTGTTCTGTTTTGATAGATTCTGCCTTTTATTTCGCATTGCCTCTTTTGCTATGTTGGATGAATTTCTTTGATCCATTAATGTCCAGTAGCTTTATGCAATGTCCGAAGTGTTAAGAATGATTGTGTCACCTCTGAACATGTTAATTTTTATTGTGCACTAACCCTCTAATGAGTTGTTTCGAGTTTGGTGTGGAGGAAGTTTTCAAGGATCAAGAGAGGAGTATGATGCAATATGATCAAGGAGAGTGAAAGCTCTAAGCTTGGGGATGCCCCGGTGGTTCACCCCTGCATATTCTAAGAAGACTCAAGCGTCTAAGCTTGGGGATGCCCAAGGCACCCCCTTCTTCATCGACAACATTATCGGGTTCCTCCCCGAAACTATATTTTTATTCCGTCACATCTTATGTGCTTTGCTTGGAGCGTCGGTTTGTTTTTGTTTTTTGTTTTGTTTGAATAAAATGGATCCTAGCATTCACTCGTATGGGAGAGAGACACGCTCCGTTGTAGCATATGGACAAATATGTCCTTAGGCTTTACTCATAGTATTCATGGCGAAGTTTCTTCTTCGTTAAATTGTTATATGGTTGGAATTGGAAAATGCTACATGTAGTAATTCTAAAATGTCTTGGATAATTTGATACTTGGCAATTGTTGTGCTCATGTTTAAGCTCTTGCATCATATACTTTGCAACCATTAATGAAGAAACACATAGAGCTTGCTAATTTGGTTTGCATATTTGGTTTCTCTAAAGTCTAGATAATTTCTAGTATTGAGTTTTGAACAACAAGGAAGACGGTGTAGAGTCTTATAATGTTTACAATATGTCTTTTATGTGAGTTTTGCTGCACCGTTCATCCTTGTGTTTGTTTCAAATAACCTTGCTAGCCTAAATCTTGTATCGAGAGGGAATACTTCTCATGCATCCAAAATACTTGAGCCAACCACTATGCCATTTGTGTCCACCATACCTACCTACTACATGGTATTTCTCCGCCATTCCAAAGTAAATTGCTTGAGTGCTACCTTTAAAATTCCATCATTCGCCTTTACAATATATAGCTCATGGGACAAATAGCTTAAAAACTATTGTGGTATTGAATATGTACTTATGCACTTTATCTCTTATTAAGTTGCTTGTTGTGCGATAACCATGTTTTACGGGACGCCATCAACTATTCTTTGTTGAATATCATGTGAGTTGCTATGCATGTTCGTCTTGTCTGAAGTAAGAGAGATCTACCACTTTAATGGTTGGAGCATGCATATTGTTAGAGAAGAACATTGGGCCGCTAACTAAAGCTATGAATCATGGTGGAAGTTTCAGTTTTGGACATATATCCTCAATCTCATATGAGAATAATAATTGTTGCCACATGCTTATGCATTTAAGAGGAGTCCATTATCTGTTGTCCATGTTGTCCCGGTATGGATGTCTAAGTTGAGAATAATCAAAAGCGAGAAATCCAAAATGCGAGCTTTCTCCTTAGACCTTTGTACAGGCGGCATGGAGGTACCCCATTGTGACACTTGGTTAAAACATGTGTATTGCGATGATCCGGTAGTCCAAGCTAATTAGGACAAGGTGCGGGCACTATTAGTATACTATGCATGAGGCTTGCAACTTGTAAGATATAATTTACATAACTCATATGCTTTATTACTACCGTTGACAAAATTATTTCATGTTTTCAAAATAAAAGCTCTAGCACAAATATAGCAATCGATGCTTTCCTCTTTGAAGGACCTTTCTTTTTACTTTTATGTTGAGTCAGTTCACCTATTTCTCTCCACCTCAAGAAGCAAACACTTGTGTAAACTGTGCATTGATTCCTACATACTTGCATATTGCACTTGTTATATTACTCTATGTTCACAATTATCCATGAGATACACATGTTATAAGTTGAAAGCAACCGCTGAAACTTAATCTTCCTTTGTGTTGCTTCAATACCTTTACTTTGATTTATTGCTTCATGAGTTAACTCTTATGCAAGACTTATTGATGCTTGTCTTGAAGTACTATTCATGAAAAGTCTTTGCTTTATGATTCACTTGTTTACTCATGTCATTACCATTGTTTTGATCGCTGCATTCATTACATATGTTTACAAATAGTATGATCAAGGTTATGATGGTATGTCACTTCAGAAATTATCTTTGTTATCGTTTTACCCGCTCGGGACGAGCGAAACTAAGCTTGGGGATGCGATACGTCTCCGACGTATCGATAATTTCTTATGTTCCATGCCACATTATTGATGATATCTACATGTTTTATGCACACTTTATGTCATATTCGTGCATTTTCGGAACTAACCTATTAACAAGATGCCGAAGAGCTAGTTCGTTGTTTACTGCTGTTTTTGGTTTCAGAAATCCTAGTAACGAAATATTCTCGGAATTGGACGAAATCAACGCCCGGGGTCCTATTTTGCCACGAAGCTTCCGGAAGACCTAAGGAGAGTCGAAGTGGGGCCACGAGGCGCCGCCACACTAGGGCGGCGCGGCCTAGGTCTTGGCCGCGCCAGCCTGGCGTGTGGGGCCCTCGTGTGGCCCCCCGCGTTGCCCTTCCGCCTACTTATAGCCTCCGTCGCGAAACCCCCAGTACGGAGAGCCACGATACGGAAAACCTTACCGAGACGCCGCCGCCGCCAATCCCATCTCGGGGGATTCTGGAGATCTCCTCCGGCACCCTGCCGGAGAGGGGATTCATCTCCCGGAGGACTCTTCACCGCCATGGTCGCCTCCGGAGTGATGAGTGAGTAGTTCACCCCTGGACTATGGGTCCATAGCAGTAGCTAGATGGTTGTCTTCTCCTCATTGTGCTTCATTGTTGGATCTTGTGAGCTGCCTAACATGATCAAGATCATCTATCTCGTAATGCTATATGTTGTGTTTGTCGGGATCCGATGGATAGAGAATACTATGTTATGTTAATTATCAAGTTATTACCTATGTGTTGTTTAAGATCTTGCATGCTCTCCGTTATTAGTAGAGGCTCGGCCAAGTTTTCGCTATTAACTCCAAGAGGGAGTATTTATGCTCGATAGTGGGTTCATGTCTCAGTGAATGCGGGAGTGACGAAACCCCTAAGGTTATGGATGTGTTGTTGCCACTAGGGATAAAACATTGATGCTATGTCCGAGGATGTAGTTATTGATTACATTACGCACCATACTTAATGCAATTGTCCGTTGTTTTGCAACTTAATACTGGAAGGGGTTCGGACGATAACTCGAAGGTGGACTTTTTAGGCATAGATGCATGTCTGGATAGCGGTCTATGTACTTTGTCGTAATGCCCAATTAAATCTCACTATATTTATCATGACATGTATGTGCATTGTTATGCCCTCTCTATTTGTCAATTGCCCGACTGTAATTTGTTCACCCAACATGCTTCTATCTTATGGGAGAGACACCTCTAGTGAGCTGTGGACCCCGGTCCATTCTTTTATACTGAAATACAAATCTGCTGCAATACTTGTTTTACTGTTCTTGCAAATAATCATCTTCCACACAATACGGTTAATCCTTTGTTACAGCAAGCCGGTGAGATTGACAACCTCACTGTTTCGTTGGGGCAAAGTACTTTGGTTGTGTTGTGCAGGTTCCACGTTGGCGCCGGAATCTATGGTGTCGCGCCGCACTACATCCCGCCGCCATCAACCTTCAACGTGCTTCTTGGCTCCTACTGGTTCGATTAAACCTTGGTTTCTTACTGAGGGAAACTTGCCGCTGTGCGCATCACACCTTCCTCTTGGGGTTCCCAACGGACGTGTCAACTACACGCATCATTGTGCCAAGTAAAGTCTTTGATAGTAGGGTTGATACTAGATTTGGATTACTGCGCAGAAACAGATTTCTTACTGTCACGAAATTGAGCAGCCCTGTCTGTAGGTAACTCACAAAAATCTGCCAATTTACGTGCGTGATCCTCAGATATGTACGCAACTTTCATTCAATTTGAGCTTTTTCATCTGAGCAAGTTAAGTGCCCCAGAAAAATTCGTCTTTACGGGACTGTTCTGTTTTGACAGATTCTGCCTTTTATTTCGCATTGCTTTGTTTTGCTATGTTTGATGGATTTCTTTGTTCCATTAACTTTCAGTAGCTTTGTGCAATGTCCAGAAGTGTTAAGAATGATTATGTCACCTCTGAATATGTGAATATTTGATTATGCACTAACCCTCTAATGAGTTTGTTTTGAGTTTGGTGTGGAGGAAGTTTTCAAGGGTCAAGAGAGGAGGATGATACAATATGATCAAGAAGAGTGAAAAATCTAAGCTTGGGGATGCCCCCGTGGTTCATCCCTGCATATTTTAAGAAGACTCAAGCATCTAAGCTTGGGGATGCCCAAGGCATCCCTTCTTCATTGACAACTTATCAGGTCACCTCTAGTGGAACTATATTTTTATTCCATCACATCTTATGTGCTTTACTTGGAGCGTCTGTATGTTTTTGTTTTTGTTTGAATAAAATCAGATCCTAGCATTCCTTGTGTGGGAGAGAGACACGCTCCGCTGTTGCATATGAACACATGTGTTCTTAGCTTTACTTTTAATGTTCATGGCGAAGGATGAAACTGCTTCGGTCATCATTATTATGGTTGGAAACAGAAAATGCTTCATGTGGTAATTGGTATAATGTCTTGAATAATTTGATACTTGGCAATTGTGTGCTCATATAGATCGTGTTTAAGATCTTGCATCATGTACTTTGCACCTATTAATGAAGAACTACATAGAGCTTGTTAAAATTTGGTTTGCATGATTGGTCTCTCTAGAGTCTAGATATTTTCTGGTGAGGTGTTTGAACAACAAGGAAGACATTGTAGAGTCTTATAATGATTGCAATATGTTCTTATGTAAGTTTTGCTGTACCGGTTCATACTTGTGTTTGCTTCAAACAACCTTGCTAGCCTAAGCCTTGTATTGAGAGGAATTCTTCTCGTGCATCCAAATCCTTGAGCCAAAAACTATGCCATTGTGTCCACCATACCTACCTACTACGTGGTATTTCTCTGCCATTCCAAAGTAAATTACTTGAGTTCTACCTTTAAAATTCTATTCTTTGTCTTTGCAATATATAGCTCATGGGAAAATAGCCTTAAAAACTATTGTGGTAAAGAATATGTAGCTTATGTATCTTATTTCTTATAAGTTGCTTGTTGAGCGGTAACCATGTTTACGGGGACGCCACCAACTATTACACCTTTGTTGAATATCATGTGAGTTGCTATGCATGTTCGTCTTGTCCGAAGTAAGGGTGATTTATCATGATCAAATGGTTTGAGTATGCATATTGTTAGAGAAGAACATTGGGCCGCTAACTAAAGCCATGAATCATGGTGGAAGTTTCAGTTTGGACATCAATCCTCAATCTCTTATGAGAATATTACATGTTGTTGAATGCTTATGCATTAAAGAGGAGTCCATTATCTGTTGTCTATGTTGTCCCGGTATGGATGTCCAAAGTTGAGATCTATCAAAAACGAGAAATCAAATGCGATCTATCTCCTTGGACCTTTGTACATGCGGCATAGAGGTACCCCTTTGTGACACTTGGTTGAAACATATGTTATGCAATGATAATCCATGTAAATCCAAGCTAATTAGGACAAGGTGTGAGCACTATTGGTAATCTATGCATGAGGCTTGCAACTTATAAGATGTCTTATACATAACACATATGATTTATTACTACCGTTGACAAAATTGTTTCTATGTTTTCAAAATGAAAAGCTCTAGCACAAAAATAGTAATCCATGCTTCCCTCTGCGAAGGGCCTATCTTCTACTTTATTGTTGAGTCAGTTTACCTACTTCTTTCTATCTTAGAAGCAAACACTTGTATCAACTGTGTGCATTGATTCCTACATACTTGCTTATTTGCATTCATATTACTTTGTGTTGACACTTATCCATGAGATATACATGTTGAAGTTGAAAGCAATTGCTGAAACTTATATCTTCCTTTGTGTTGCTTCAAAAGCTTTCTACTAAGAATCTATTGCTTTATGAGTTAACTCTTATGCAAGTCTTATTGATGCTTGTCTTGAAAGTACTATTCATGAAAAGTCTTTGTTATATGATTCAGCTGTTTAATCATTGTCTTTACCATTGCTTCGAATCACTACATTCATCTCATATGCTTTACAATAGTATTGATCAAGATTATGATAGCATGTCACTTCAGAAATTATCTTTGTTATCGTTTACCTACTCGAGGGCGAGTAGGAACTAAGCTTGGGGATGCTTGATACGTCTCAAACGTATCTATAATTTCTTATGTTCCATGCTACTTTTATGATGATACTCACATGTTTTATACACACTTTATGTCATTATTATGCATTTTCCGGCAATAACCTATTGACGAGGTGCCGAAGAGCCAGTTGTTGTTTTCTGCTGTTTTTGGTTTCAGAAATCCTACAAAGGAAATATTCTCGGAATTGGACGAAATCAACGCCCAGGGTCTTATTTTTCCACGGAGCTTCCAGAAGACCGAAGAGGTTACGAAGTGGGGCGACGAGGCGCCGACACCACAGGGCCGCGCGGCCTGGGTGGGGCCGCGCCGCCCTATGGTGTGGGGCCCTCGTGCCTCCACCGACGCTGCCATTCCGCCTACTTATAGCCTTCGTCGCGAAAACCCCTGTACCGAGAGCCACGATACGGAAAAACTTCCAGAGTCGCAGCCGCCCCCAATCCCATCTCGGGGGATTCAGGAGATCGCCTCCGGCACCCTGCCGGAGAGGGGAATCATCTCCCGGAGGACTCTTCATCACCATGATCGCCTCCGGATTGATGTGTGAGTAGTTCACCCCTGGACTATGGGTCCATAGCAGTAGCTAGATGGTTGTCTTCTCCTCATTGTGCTATCATGTTAGAACTTGTGAGCTGCCTATCATGATCAAGATCATCTATTTGTAATGCTACATGTTGTGTTTGTTGGGATCCGATGAATATGGAATACTATGTCAAGGTGATTATCAATCTATCATATATGTGTTGTTTATGTTCTTGCATGCTCTCCGTTGCTAGTAGAGGCTCTGGCCAAGTTGATACTTGTAACTCCAAGAGGGAGTATTTATGCTCGATAGTGGGTTCATGCCTCCATTGAATGCAGGACGATGTGACGGAAAGTTCTAAGGTTGTCGATGTGTTGTTGCCACTAGGGATAAAACATCAATGCTTTGTCAAAGGATATTTGTGTTGATTACATTACGCACCATACTTAATGCAATTGTCCGTTGTTTGCAACTTAATATCTGGAAGGGGTGCGGATGCTAACTCTGAAGGTGGACTTTTTAGGCATAGATGCATGTTGGATAGCGGTCTATGTACTTTGTCGTAATGCCCTGATTAAATCTCATAGTAGTCATCATGATATGTATGTGCATTGTTATGCCCTCTCTATTTGTCAATTGCCCAAGCTGTAATTTGTTCACCCAACATGCTATTTATCTTATTGGAGAGACACCACTAGTGAACTGTGGACCCCGGTCCATTCTTTTACATCTGAAATACAATCTACTGCAATACTTGTTCTTTACTGTTCTTCGCAAACAAACATCATCTGCCACACTATACATTTAATCCTTTGTTTACAGCAAGCCAGTGAGATTGACAACCTCACTGTTACTTTGGGGCAAAGTACTTTGATTGTGTTGTGCAGGTTCCACGTTGGCGCCGGAATCCCTGGTGTTGCGCCGCACTACACTCCGTCACCAACGACCTTCACGTGATCCTTGACTCCTACTGGTTCAATAACCTTGGTTTCTAACTGAGGGAAACTTGCTGCTGTACGCATCACACCTTCCACTTGGGGTTCCCAAACGGGCGTGTGCTTTACGCGTCATCAACCCTCGCCACAAAGGCCTAGGTCACGGTTCCACTAAGGGATTTCCTTCGAGGCGGAAACCGAGCCTTACACAAATCTTGGGGCACGCGTCCATGATACGTCTCCGACGTATCGATAATTTCTTATGTTCCATGCCACATTATTGATGATATCTGCATGTTTTATGCATACTTTATGCCATTATTATGCGTTTTCCGGAACTAACCTATTGACGAGATGCCGAAGGGCCAGTTCTTTGTTTTACGCTGTTTTGGTTCCAGAAATCCTAGTAAGGAAATATTCTCGGAATCGGACGAAATCAACGCCTAGCATCCTATTTTTCCACGAAGCTTCCAGAACACCGAGAGAGGCCAGAGGGGGGCCACTGGGCCCCCAGATGACAGGCCGGCGCGGCCCTAGGGGGGGCGCGCCCCCCTAGTGTGTCATCGCCTCGTCGACCCTCCGACTCCGCCTCTTCGCCTATTTAGTCGTCCCTGACCTAAAACCTCGAGCACGTTTGACGAAACCAGAGAAAACCTTCCAGAGCCGCCGCCATCGCGAAGCCAAGATTTGGGGGACAGGAGTCTCTGTTCCGGCACGCCGCCGGGACGGGGAAGTGCCCCCGGAAGGCTCCTCCATCGACACCACCGCCATCTTCATCAACGCTCTGCTGTCTCCCATGAGGAGGGAGTAGTTCTCCATCGAGGCTAGGGGCTGTACCGGTAGCTATGTGGTTCATCTCTCTCCTATGTACTTCAATACAATAATCTCATGAGCTGTCTTACATGATTGAGATTCATATGATGATGCTTGTAATCTAGATGTCATTATGCTAGTCAAGTGGGTTTTACTTATGTGATCTCCGGAGACTCCTTGTCCCACGTGTGTAAAGGTGACAGTGTGTGCACCGTGTGGGTCTCTTAGGCTATATTTCACAGAATACTTATTCATTGTTATGAATGGCATAGTGAAGTGCTTATTTATATCTCTTTATGATTGCAATGTGTTTTGTATCATAATATATCTGCGTGCTACTCTAGTGATGTTATTAAAGTAGTTTATTCCTCCTGCACGGTGTAATGGTGACAGTGTGTGCATCGTGTAGTACTTGGCGTAGGCTATGATTGTGATATCTTGTAGATTATGAAGTTAACTATTGCTATGATGGTATTGATGTGATCTATGCCTCCTTTCATAGTGTGAAGGTGACGAGTGTGCATGCTATGTTAGTACTTGGTTTGGTTATGTTGATCTGTCATGCACTCTAAGGTTATTTAAACATGAACATTGAATATTGTGGAGCTTGTTAACTCCGGCATTGAGGGTTCGTGTAATCCTACACAGATTAGTGGTGTTCATCATCCAACAAGAGGGTGTAGAGTCTAGCATCTATCTATTTATTCTGTTATGTGATCAATGTTGAGAGTGTCCACTAGTGAAAGTATGATCCCTAGGCCTTGTTCCTAAATATCTGCTACCGCTGCTTGTTTCATTGTTTTACTACATCCGTACTTCCTGCAATATTACCACCATCAACCACACGCCGACAAGCACTTTTCCAGCGCTCGTTACTACTGCTCATACTTATTCATACCACTCGTATTTCACTATCTCTTCGCCGAACTAGTGCACCTATTAGGTGTGTTGGGGACACAAGAGACTTCTTGCTTTGTGGTTGCAGGGTTGCATGAGAGGGATATCTTTGACCTCTTCCTCCCCGAGATCGATAAACCTTGGGTGATCCACTTAAGGGAAACTTGCTGCTGTTCTACAAACCTCTGCTCTTGGAGGCCCAACACTGTCTACAAGAATAGAAGCACCCGTAGACATCAAGCACTTTTCTGGCGCCGTTGCTGGGGAGGAAAGGTAAAAGGCTCTCATACTTCGGTCCCAGGTAAAGTACTTTTCTGGCGCCGTTGTGTGTGTGCTCGAAGCTATTTCCTTTAGATCCTGCAATTGCATCTTTTTTGTTTCTTGTTTACACTAGTTTGGCATAATGGACAACAATGAGCTTCTTATTCTATTTCCTGATTTAAGACATGGATGGTTTGATGCGATTTTTTTTTAAAAAACCTATGGAACATATTAGTATGAACGCTTTGAACACCATTGTTGCTAATGATATGGAAAATTCTAAGCTTGGGGAAGCTGGTTTTGATGAGCATGATCTTTTAGTCCCCCAAGCATTGAGGAGAAAATTTACTTTGATGATACTTTGCCTCCTATTTATGATGATTATAATGATAGTAGTCTTTTAGTACCGCCTGTTATGGAGGATAAATTTGATTATGATTACAATATGCCTCCTATATTTGATGATGAAAATAATAATGATAGCTACTTTGTTGAATTTGCTCCCACTATTACTAATAAAATTGACTATGCCTATGTGGAGAATAATAATTCTATGCATGAGACTCATGATAAGAATGCTTTATGTGATAGTTATATTGTTGAGTTTTCTCATGTTGCTACTGAAAGTTATTATGAGAGAGGAAAATATGGTTGCAGAAATTTTCATGTTACTAAAATGCCTCTCTATGTGCTGAAATTTTTGAAGCTACACTTGTTCTATCTTCCTATGCTTCTTACTTTGCTCCTCATGAACTTGTTTATTTACAAGATTCCTTTTCATAGGAAGCATGTTAGGCTTAAATGTGTTTTGAATTTGCCTCTTGATGCTCTCTTTTGCTTCGAATACTATCTCTTGCGAGTGCATCATTAAAACTGCTTGAGCCCATCTTAATGGCTATAAAGAAAGAACTTCTTGGGAGATAACCCATGTGTTTATTTTACTACAGTACTTTGTTTTATATTTGTGTCTTGGAAGTTGTTACTACTGTAGCAACCTCTCCTTATCTTAGTTTTGTGCATTGTTGTGCCAAGTAAAGTCTTTGATAGTAAGGTTCATACTAGATTTGGATTACTGCGCAGAAACAGATTTCTTTGCTGTCACGAATTTCGACCTGCCTCTCTGTAGGTAGCTCAGAAAAATATGCCAATTTACGTGCGTGATCCTCAGATATGTACGCAAATTTCATTAAATTTGGGCATTTTCATTTGAGCAAGTCTGGTGCCTCAATAAAATCCATCTTTACGGACTGTTCTGTTTTGACAGATTCTGCCTTTTATTCCGCATTGCCTCTTTTGCTATGGTGGATGAATTTCTTTGTTCCATTAATGTCCAGTAGCTTTATGCAATGTCCAGAAGTGTTAAGAATGATTGTGTCACCTCTGAACATGTTAATTTTTATTGTACACTAACCCTCTAATGAGTTGTTTCGAGTTTGGTGTGGAGGAAGTTTTCAAGGATCAAGAGAGGGAGATGATACAATATGATCAAGGAGAGTGAAAGCTATAAGCTTGGGGATGCCCCGGTGGTTTACCCCTGCATATTTTAAGAAGACTCAAGCGTCTAAGCTTGGGGATGCCCAAGGCATCCCCTTCTTCATCGACAACATTATCAGGTTCCTCCCCTGAAACTATATTTTTATTCAGTCACATCTTATGCACTTTACTTGGAGCGTCGGTTTGTTTTTGTTTTTGTTTTTGTTTGAATAAAATGGATCCTAGCATTCATTGTGTGGGAGAGAGACACGCTCCGCTGTTGCATATGGACAAATATGTCCTTAGGCTTTACTCATAGTATTCATGGCGAAGGTTGAATCTTCTTCGTTAAATTGTTATATGGTTGGAATCGGGAAATGCTACATGTAGTAATTCTAAAATGTCTTGAATAATTTGATACTTGGCAATTGTTGTGCTCATGTTTAAGCTCTTGCATCATATGCTTTGCACCCATTAATGAAGAAATACATAGAGCTTGCTAAAATTTGGTTTGCATATTTGGTCTCTCTAAAGTCTAGATAATTTCTAGTATTGAGTTTGAACAACAAGGAAGACGGTGTAGAATCTTATAATGTTTACAATATGTCTTTTATGTGAGTTTTGCTGCACCGGTTCATCCTTGTGTTTGTTTCAAATAACCTTGCTAGCCTAAACCTTGTATCGAGAGGGAATACTTCTCATGCATCCAAAATCCTTGAGCCAACCACTATGCCATTTGTGTCCACCATACCTACCTACTACATGGTATTTCTCCGCCATTCCAAAGTAAATTGCTTGAGTGCTACCTTTAAAATTTCCATTCTTTACCTTTGCAATATATAGCTCATGGGACAAATAGCCTAAAAACTATTGTGGTATTGAATATGTACTTATGCACTTTATCTCTTATTAAGTTGCTTGTTGTGCGATAACCATGTTTCCTGGGGACGCCATCAACTACTCTTTGTTGAATATCATGTGAGTTGCTATGCATGTCCGTCTTGTCCGAAGTAAGGGAGATCTACCACTTTAATGGTTAGAGCATGCATATTGTTAGAGAAGAACATTGGGCCGCTAACTAAAGCCATGAATCATGGTGGAAGTTTCAGTTTTGGACATATATCCTCAATCTCATATGAGAACACTAATTTTTGCTACATGCTTATGCATTAAAGAGGAGTCCATTATCTGTTGTCTATGTTGTCCCGGTATGGATGTCTAAGTTGAGAATAATCAAAAGCGAGAAATCCAAAATGCGAGCTTTCTCCTTAGACCTTTGTACAGGCGGCATAGAGGTACCCCTCTGTGACACTTGGTTAAAACATGTGTATTGCGATGATCCCGGTAGTCCAAGCTAATTAGGACAAGGTGCGGGCACTATTAGTATACTATGCATGAGGCTTGCAACTTGTAAGATATAATTTACATGATACATATGCTTTATTACTACCGTTGACAAAATTGTTTCTTGTTTTCAAAATAAAAGCTCTAGCACAAATATAGCAATCGATGCTTTCCTCTTTGAAGGACCTTTCTTTTACTTTTATGTTGAGTCAGTTCACCTATTTCTCTCCACCTCAAGAAGCTAACACTTGTGTGAACTGTGCATTGATTCCTACATACTTGCATATTGCACTTGTTATATTACTCTATGTTGACAATATCCATGAGATACACATGTTACAAGTTGAAAGCAACCGCTGAAACTTAATCTTCCTTTGTGTTGCTTCAATACCTTTACTTTGATTTATTGCTTTATGAGTTAACTCCTATGCAAGACTTATTGATGCTTGTCTTGAAGTACTATTCATGAAAAGTCTTTGCTTTATGATTCATTTGTTTACTCATGTCATTACCATTGTTTTGATCGTTGCATTCATTACATATGCTTACAATAGTATGATCAAGGTTATGATGGCATGTCACTCCAGAAATTATCTTTGTTATCGTTTACCTGCTCGGGACGAGCAGAACTAAGCTTGGGGATGCTGATACGTCTCCGACGTATCGATAATTTTTTATGTTCCATGCCACATTATTGATGATATCTACATGTTTTATGCATACTTTATGTCATTATTATGCGTTTTCCGGAACTAACCTATTGACGAGATGCCGAAGGGCCGATTCGTTGTTTTCTGCTGTTTTTGGTTCCGAAATCCTAGTAAGGAAATATTCTCGGAATCGGACGAAATCAACGCCCAGCATCCTATTTTTCCACGAAGCTTCCAGAACACCCGAGAGAGGCCATAGGGGGGCCACTGGGCCCCCAGATGACAGGCCGGCGCGGCCCTAGGGGGGCGCGCCCCCCTAGTGTGTCGTCGCCTTGTCGACCCTCCGACTCCGCCTCTTCGCCTATTTAGTCGTCCCTGACCTAAAACGTCGAGCACGTTCGACGAAACCAGAGAAAACCTTCCAGAGCCGCCGCCATCGCGAAGCCAAGATCTGGGGGACAGGAGTCTCGTTCCGGCACGCCGCCGGGACGGGAAGTGCCCCGGAAGGCTCCTCCATCGACACCACCGCCATCTTCATCAACGCTGCTGTCTCCCATGAGGAGGGAGTAGTTCTCCATCGAGGCTAGGGGCTGTACCGGTAGCTATGTGGTTCATCTCTCTCCTATGTACTTCAATACAATAATCTCATGAGCTGCCTTACATGATTGAGATTCATATGTTGATGCTTGTAATCTAGATGTCATTATGCTAGTCAAGTGGGTTTTACTTATGTGATCTCCGGAGACTCCTTGTCCCACGTGTGTAAAGGTGACGAGTGTGTGCACCGTGTGGGTCTCTTAGGCTATATTTCACGAGAATACTTATTCACTCGTTATGAATGGCATAGTGAAGTGCTTATTTATATCTCTTTATGATTGCAATGTGTTTTGTATCACAATATATCTGCGTGCTACTCTAGTGATGTTATTAAAGTAGTTTATTCATCCCGCACGGTGTAATGGTGACAGTGTGTGCATCGTGTAGTACTTGGCATAGGCTATGATTGTGATCTCTTGTAGATTATGAAGTTAACTATTGCAATGATGGTATTGATGTGATCTATGCCTCCTTTCGTAGTGTGAAGGTGACAGTGTGCATGCTATGTTAGTACTTGGTTTGGTTATGTTGATCTGTCATGCACTCTAAGGTTATTTAAACATGAACATTGAATATTGTGGAGCTTGTTAACTTCGGCATTGAGGGTTCATGTAATCCTACACAGTTAGTGGTGTTCATCATCCAACAAGAGGGTGTAGAGTCTAGCATCTATCTATTTATTCTGTTATGTGATCAATGTTGAGAGTGTCCACTAGTGAAAGTATGATCCCTAGGCCTTGTTCCTAAATATCGCTACCGCTGCTTGTTTACTTGTTTTACTACATCCGTACTTCCCGCAATATTACCACCATCAACCACACGCCAGCAAGCACTTTTCCGGCGCCGTTACTACTGCTCATACTTATTCATACCACCTGTATTTCACTATCTCTTCGCCGAACTAGTGCACCTATTAGGTGTGTTGGGGACACAAGAGACTTCTTGCTTTGTGGTTGCAGGGTTGCATGAGAGGGATATCTTTGACCTCTTCCTCCCTGAGATCGATAAACCTTGGGTGATCCACTTAAGGGAAACTTGCTGCTGTTCTACAAACCTCTGCTCTTGGAGGCCCAACACTGTCTACAAGAATAGAAGCACCCGTAGACATCAGTCCACAACTTAATTGGAGGCTCCCAATAAATCGCCACAAAGGCCTCAAATCCGTATAGGGTTCCAAGAACCCAAGAGTAACAACTTTCTTGCTCTCACTTCCACGAATCACCATGGAGAACTCAAACCGATGCACCAAATGCAATGGCAAGAACACCACAAAGATGCTCAAGTCCTTCTCTCTCAAATTCCAACAAAGCTACAAAAGCTATTGGAGGAATAAGAGAGGAAGAAAAAAAAAGAGAAGGAACACCAAATTTCTCCAAGATCTAGATCTAGTGGATTCCCCTCACAAAAAGAGGGATTTGATTGGTAGGAATGTAGATCTAGATCTCCTCTTCCTTTTCCCTCAAAAAGATTCAAGAAGCATAGGAGGAGTAGAGGAAAAGGGGTAGCTCTCAAGGTCAACAATGGTGGAGAGCACAAAGGGGAAGATGTGACAGCCCAAGGAGGAAGAAGGGGGGCTTAAATACCCCCTCCCATCGAAATATGACCGTTTGGGTAGGCTCTGGCCGGATTATCCGGGGCCGGATATTTGCAAAAATCTGGCCCCCAAAAGACGGCTAAGAACCAGAAAAAACGTGTCCCTGGATGGGGGCCGGATATCTGGCCGGATATTTCGTTTGGGCCGGATAATCCGCCCCAAACTTGGGCCGGAATATCCGCCCCCTCGAAAACTGGCAGAAACAACAAACTGAAACGGGCATAACTTTAGCATCCGGACTCCGATTTTGATGAACTTGGGCTTGTTTTGAAGCTAGGTACAAGCTCTACAAGATCATGCAGGGAACCATTATAGCCCAACAAGGGAGGATAGAAATAAATGATGAAAGGTTTGACCTATCTAAGAAAGACATACCGGTAAAACCTCCAACCTTGAAAATGCAATAAGTTGCCCGTGCAAAAACCATTCTCGATGAACTAGAGCTTGTCATTAGAATAAGCACAAGATATAAACCATCACATGGATAAGATCCAAATAAAAACCAAGAAAGATGATGCAAGGATGCAAAGGTTTGAGCTCTCTCCGAATGATACGATCGAGTTACTCACTCGAGAGCCCTCTTGATAGTACGGCAACTAAACTATAAACCGGTCTCCAACTACACCATGAGACCGGTGAGAAAGAAAGCATATCAAGAGCAAACCTTAATCTTGCGCATTCCACTTGAGCTCGATGATGACGGTCTTGACCGCAACAAGATGGAATGTCTTTCTTGGTTGTGCTTGCTTGATGAAGTCATGCGAATTGCTCCCCCATACTCCACTATGGGAGAGCTTCTTCTTCGGCGCATCTTCACATATCCATGATCACCATATGGGTGATAAAACTTAAGCAAATGATCTATTCGAGATGGCTTGTCTTGAACTTGCACTTCATTTCTTCATTCTTCATCATGTTGATGTCTTGAAGTAACTTGAGGGCTCACTTCATATTCATCTTCAAGACATACTTGACACTTGATATCCTTCATCAATTTCTTCTTATTGCAACCTTGAAGCCAACATATGGTTCAAGCATTGCCTATGGACAACTTCTACAAATATAACTCAATGCAAATATTAGTCCATAGGGATTGTCATTAATTAACAAAACCACACATGGGCGCTCCATGCACTTTCACCTACGCCACAGTGGCATCACACGCGGTTTCCCATAGGTTATGAATTTTTTTATTACGAAAATCAAGTTGTTGTGCCGCGGTTCCCCATTTCACAACTTATTGTACTAATTTGTACATTAGCTGCAAGTTGTTGTACTGCGCGTGTAATTATCTCATCATATTTAGCAACGTGAACGCTCCCCAGAGTGAAGACAACCCTAAATGGGCCACATTGATACGGCCTAATAACAAGTGAGTTGCTAAATATGATGTACATGAGCAGAGTGATCTT
>NC_061508.1:195575505-195729283 GCF_022539505.1 Lolium rigidum
ATGATTCACTTGTTTTCTCATGTCATTACCATTGTTTTGATCGCTGCATCCACTACATATGTTTACAAATAGTATGATCAAGGTTATGATGGCATATCACTTCGTAAATTATCTTTGTTATCGTTTTACCTCGCCTGGACGAGCGGAACTAAGCTTGGGGATGCTTGATACGTCTCCGACGTATCGATAATTTCTTATGTTCTATGCCATATTATTGATGATACCTACATGTTTTATGCACACTTTATGTCATATTCGTGCATTTTCCGGAACTAACCTATTAACAAGATGCCGAAGTGCCGGTTCTCGTTTTCTCGTCGTTTTTGGTTTCGTAAATCCTAGTAACGAAATATTCTCGGAATTGGACGAAACGAAGACCCAGGGGCCTATTTTTCCACGGAGCTTCCGGAAGACCGAAGAACACACGAAGTGGGGCCACGAGGTGGCGACACCACGTGGCGGCGCGGCCCGGGGGGCCGCGCCGCCCTATCGTGTGGCCCCTCGTCCGGCCCCCGAACCCGCCCTTCCGCCTACTTAAAGCCTCCGTCGCGAAACCCCCGAGGCGAAAAACCACGATACGGAAAACCTTACCGAGACGCCGCCGCCGCCGATCCCATCTCGGGGATTCCGGAGATCTCCTCCGGCACCCCGCCGGAGAGGGGATTCATCTCCCGGAGGACTCTACACCGCCATGGTCGCCTCCGGAGTGATGAGTGAGTAGTTCACCCCTGGACTATGGGTCCATAGCAGTAGCTAGATGGTTGTCTTCTCCTCATTGTGCTTCATTGTTGGATCTTGTGAGCTGCCTAACATGATCAAGATCATCTATCCGTAATACTCTATGTTGTGTTTGTCGGGATCCGATGGATAGAGAATACCATGTCATGTTAATTATCAAGTTATTACACATGTGTTGTTTATGATCTTGCATGCTCTCCGTTTCTAGTAGAGGCTCTGGCCAAGTTTTTACTTTTAACTCCAAGAGGGAGTATTTATGCTCGATAGTGGGTTCATGCCCGCATTGACACCGGGACAGTGTGACGAAAGTTCTAAGGTTGTGTTGTGCTTGTTGCCACTAGGGATAAAACATTGGCGCTATGTTCGAGGATGTAGTTGTTGATTACATTACGCACCATACTTAATGCAATTGTCCGTTGCTTTGCAACTTAATACTGGAGGGGGTTCGGATGATAACCTCGAAGGTGGACTTTTTAGGCATAGATGCAGTTGGATGGCGGTCTATGTACTTTGTCGTAATGCCCAATTAAATCTCACTATACTTATCATGTCATGTATGTGCATTGTTATGCCCTCTCTATTTGTCAATTGCCCGACTGTAATTTGTTCACCCAACATGCTTTTATCTTATGGGAGAGACACCTCTAGTGAACTGTGGACCCCGGTCCATTCTTTAATACTGAAATACAAATCTGCTGCAATACTTGTTTTTACCGTTTTCTCTCGCAAACAATCATCTTCCACACAATACGGTTAACCCTTTGTTACGAGCAAGCCGGTGAGATTGACAACCTCATCTGTTTCGTTGGGGCAAAGTACTTTGGTTGTGTTGTGCAGGTTCCACGTTGGCGCCGGAATCTCCGGTGTTGCGCCGCACTACATCCCGCCGCCATCAACCTTCAACGTGCTTCTTGACTCCTACTGGTTCGATTAAACCTTGGTTTCTAACTGAGGGAAACTTGCCGCTGTGCGCATCACACCTTCCTCTTGGGGTTCCCAACGGACGTGTCAACTACACGCATCACCTACCTACTACATGGTATTTATCCGCCATTCCAAAGTAAATTGCTTGAGTGCTACCTTTAAAATTCCATCATTCACCTTTGCAATATATAGCTCATGGGACAAATAGCTTAAAAACTATTGTGGTATTGAATATGTACTTATGCATTTTATCTCTTATTAAGTTGCTTGTTGTGCGATAACCATGTTTCGGGGACGCCATCAACTATTCTTTGTTGGATATCATGTGAGTTGCTATGCATGTCCGTCTTGTCTCGAAGTAAGAGAGATCTACCACCTTTATGGTTGGAGCATGCATATTGTTAGAGAAGAACATTGGGCCGCTAACTAAAGCCATGATTCATGGTGGAAGTTTCAGTTTGGACACATATCCTCAATCTCATATGAGAATAATAATTGTTGCCACATGCTTATGCATTAAAGAGGAGTCCATTATCCGTTGTCCATGTTGTCCCGGTATGGATGTCTAAGTTGAGAATAATCAAAAGCGAGAAATCCAAAATGCAAGCTTTCTCCTTAGACCTTTGTACAGAGCGGCATGGAGGTACCCCATTGTGACACTTGGTCAAAACATGTGCATTGCAAAGATCCGGTAGTCCAAGTTAATTAGGACAAGGTGCGGGCACTATTAGTATACTATGCATGAGACTTGCAACTTGTAAGATATAATGTACATAACTCATATGCTTTATTACTACCGTTGACAAAATTGTTTCATGTTTTCAAAATAAAAGCTCTAGCACAAATATAGCAATCGATGCTTTCCTCTTTGAAGGACCATTCTCTTTACTTTTATGTTGAGTCAGTTCACCTATATCTCTCCACCTCAAGAAGCAAACACTTGTGTGAACTGTGCATTGATTCCTACATACTTGCATATTGTACTTGTTATATTACTCTATGTTGACAATTATCCATGAGATATACATGTTACAAGTTGAAAGCAACCGCTGAAACTTAACCTTCCTTTGTGTTGCTTCAATGCCTTTACTTTGATTTATTGCTTTATGAGTTAACTCTTATGCAAGACTTATTAATACTTGTCTTGAAGTACTATTCATGAAAAGTCTTTGCTATATGATTCACCTGTTTACTCATGTCACTACCATTGTTTTGATCGCTGCATCCACTACATATGTTTACAAATAGTATGATCAAGGTTATGATGGCATATCACTTCAGAAATTATCTTTGTTATCGTTTTACTCGCTCGGGACGAGCGTAACTAAGCTTGGGGATGCTTCATACGTCTCCGACGTATCGATAATTTCTTATGTTCTATGCCATATTATTGATGATACCTACATGTTTTATGCACACTTTATGTCATATTCGTGCATTTTCCGGAACTAACCTATTAACAAGATGCCGAAGTGCCGCTCTCGTTTTTCGCTGTTTTTGGTTTCGTAAATCCTAGTAACGAAATATTCTCGGAATTGGACGAAACGAAAACCCAGGGGCCTATTTTTCCACGGAGCTTCCAGAAGACCGGAGAACATACGAAGTGGGGCCACGAGGTGGCGACACCACGTGGCGGCGCGGCCAAGGGGGGCCCGCGCCGCCCTATGGTGTGGCCCCCTCGTCTGGCCCCCGACTCTGCCCTTCCGCCTACTTAAAGCCTCCATCGCGAAACCCCTGAGGCGAAAAACCACGATACGGAAAACCTTACCGAGACGCCGCCGCCGCCGATCCCATCTCGGGGGATTCGGAGATCTCCTCCGGCACCCCGCCGGGAGAGGGGATTCATCTCCCGGAGGACTCTACACCGCCATGGTCGCCTCCGGAGTGATGAGTGAGTAGTTCACCCCTGGACTATGGGTCCATAGCAGTAGCTAGATGGTTGTCTTCTCCTCATTGTGCTTCATTGTTGGATCTTGTGAGCTGCCTAACATGATCAAGATCATCTATCCGTAATTCTATATGTTGTGTTTGTCGGGATCCGATGGATAGAGAATACCATGTCATGTTAATTATCAAGTTATTACATATGTGTTGTTTATGATCTTGCATGCTCTCCGTTTCTAGTAGAGGCTCGGCCAAGTTTTTACTTTTAACTCCAAGAGGGAGTATTTATGCTCGATAGTGGGTTCATGCCCGCATTGACACACGGGACGATGTGACGAAAGTTCTAAGGTTGTGTTGTGCTGTTGCCACTAGGGATAAAACATTGGCGCTATGTCCGAGGATGTAGTTGTTGATTACATTACGCACCATACTTAATGCAATTGTCCGTTGCTTTGCAACTTAATACCGGAGGGGTTCGGACGATAACCCGAAGGTGGACTTTTTAGGCATAGATGCAGTTGGATGGCGGTCTATGTACTTTGTCGTAATGCCCAATTAAATCTCACTATACTTATCATGTCATGTATGTGCATTGTTATGCCCTCTCTATTTGTCAATTGCCCGACCGTAATTTGTTCACCCAACATGCTTTTATCTTATGGGAGAGACACCTCTAGTGAACCGTGGACCCCGGTCCATTCTTTTAATACTGAAATACAAATCTGCTGCAATACTTGTTTTACTATTTTCTCTCGCAAACAATCATCTTCCACACAATACGGTTAATCCTTTGTTACAGCAAGCCGGTGAGATTGACAACCTCACTCGTTTCGTTGGGGCAAAGTACTTTGGTTGTGTTGTGCGGGTTCCACGTTGGCGCCGGAATCTCCGGTGTTGCGCCGCACTACATCCCGCCGCCATCAACCTTCAACGTGCTTCTTGACTCCTACTGGTTCGATTAAACCTTGGTTTCTTACTGAGGGAAACTTGCCGCTGTGCGCATCACACCTTCCTCTTGGGGTTCCCAACGGACGTGTCAACTACACGCATCAGGTGTGAGTACCACATCTTGGGGTGAGGCCTTTGTGGCGTTGGTGTGCATCGAGCAACCACACCACAAGGTGAGCCTCTTGTGGCGTTCGGGAGCACTAAGCCACCGCACCTCTCCAACGGAGATTAGCACTCGCAAGAGTGTGAACTTCGGGATAAATCATCGTCTCCCGCGTGCCTCAGTTATCTCTATACCCGAGCTCTTTACTTATGCACTTTAATTTGTGATAGCCATCGTGCTTGAAGTTATATATCTTTCTATCACCTAGTTTCTTATATTGCTTAGCATAAGTTGTTGGTGCACATAGGTGAACCATAATATATAGGTTGTGGGCTTGACAAAGTAAACGCTAGTTTTATTCCGCATTTGTTAAGCTCATCTTGTAAAAGTTTTAAACCGCCTATTCACCCCCCTCTGGGCGACATCCGTGTCCTTTCAGCTGGGCAGGCCGCTCTTCCTTAGGATTCTTGCAAAAACCTCCCTGCTTGTTTTTAACATTATGTTGGGGTCCTTCTTTTGATTAGTCAAGAGATCCTAAGAGAGATGCGGCGTGACCACCGCGGAGTCCCCAATCATAATCCTAGACCACCGCGATGACGCCTACGATGGCGGCCGAGCTAAGCGGTCGGCTAAGCGACTGCGGTGAGCTAAGGGGTAGTTGATACATCGTTCGCAGCGAGAGGTCGCGTATACGATGTCGAAAGCGAGGGAGCTATTGCGTGATGGCAGCGACCACGTTTAGGTCTGAATCGGAAGCCGCCGCTTCCATCGTCGGCGGTGGGGGAATCAACGACGGCGAGGAGTGGAGGGGTAACTGGTGAGATGTACTGGCCTAAGGCGACGATGACGACCAGGGTTGGTACTGGAACACTGGTGAGCTGACGAGCGGCGCTCCTCTGTTTCACTGAAGTTTGGAATGCATTGACAAGTTTCTTATAATTATTCTGTGTATGTTTTTTGATTGTAGTGCCAGTACCAGAACCTGAACTAGCAAGCCAGAAAAAGGAACTACAAAGATTTAGAAGAAGAAAATGTGAATCTTGTTAGGAAGATTATTGAAATGGAGATGTAGTTGCAGGTAGTGAAGGGTTCTATGAAGAATCTGAAGAAATTTCAGAGAGAGGTCAGAAGTAGAGACTAGAGGGAGATGATCATTCTTGGTTCAGTAGCAGCAATTGTAGTATTGTATGCAGTTAGTGCCTTGCTTGTTAGGGGGTTTGTGTGAATAAAATGGCATTGTACTGTTCTATTTAGTAGCAGCAACTCAGTAGCCTTGTAATATGGGGCACAAGCTTCAGCAACATTAGTTAATGCTTGAAACAATATCACAGTGCACAAATTCAAGCTTCATTACTTAATGCTTGAAACAACATAGAAATAAAGTAGCACACTATCAATATCATTTTGCACAAATTCAATACTCATTGAAATAATAAAGAGCTAGCTCCATCCAGTAGCACTATAACTCATATATCTCAAGTATTACAGTAGCATCAAAACTGATTTACTCAATGATCGAAATGATAGCCCTACTCTGCATCATCACGAGGCAGTGCGTTCTAACTTAGTGTAAACTCTTGCACATTTAGGTCATGAACCACTTAAGCATTAAGGTCTGGCAATCCTGTTGGTCTTGGTTGAGCTACAGCCTTCCTTTTCCCTCTTCCTCTGCCTCTACTATTACCACCCTCTCCTATTGGTTGCTTTCTCTTTAATGGTTCTCTTGTTGCGCAACTCCTTCCTCTACCTTTTCCCCTCAAGTTGCCTGTAGTTGAGGCAATGGTTACCTCACAGCTCGCTCTGGTATATTGTCCCTTGCAGCTGCAACAAATGCATTTTCTGGCAAAGGGCATAGTACTCTTGACATAGGCACATTCTTTCTTGCCTGGAAAAATGGAGGAACATTATAATGCAAAATGTAGGATTATAGAAACTTTTAAACAAATATAATGCATTAAATATTACCTTCTGTCCTAGTCTATAAACCATGCTTTCCGCTTGGTGTGTAGGATCCCTAGTAGGATCTGGAGTGTGAGGGTTCACATGCTGCATTATTAAATGGGAAAGGAAAATTGTGATCTATAAATCAAGAAAAGTAAAAAGCAAAATGTGACATCTATAAATCATGTTATTATTTACCTCTAGAATCTCTGGAATATCAATATCTCCATCATCACCATGAATTTCTAATTGTTCCTGGAGTTGCCTTTCAACAAATTTGGCATGTCTTTTTTTATGATTTGGATTTCCACAGACAGAATAGTGCATAGTGACACCAACTTTTGTTAAAATTGTAACATGTTTACTTTCTCCTCGGGTGCATTTTCCTATTTTTCTTGGGCCTGTCCATAACATTTGTGAACAGTGGTGGATGAATTTTCACTCCATTCATTTTTTCCCCAGAAAACTTTGCCTTTAAGTGGAGCTAAATTGTAGGCATATTCTTTATTGTAGGTGTCAACTGTGTAGAAATTGTGCACTAAGTTTTCAGGATTAATCTTGTTATTTCTGCAACATGCTATCACATTGTGACATGGAATTCCAGTTAACTGACATCTCTTGCAGTCTCATGTCCTTGTTTTCATGTCAACACTGAAAGTTTTTTCATGTTCATGTGTACTGACCAAGTACAAGTAGTTTCCTGCAGGTTTTACACCACACTCTTTGCTCCACTCAGTGAACTTTTCAAGTTTCTTCTTTATTTTTGGACAGATTCTTCCAGTCCATTTTTTGGAATCCTTCTGCTTCCCAACAATCATTTGCAGAATCTTGTAGAAAATTGATTCTAGCATGGATGAGAAAGGAAATTCTCTAGCTTCTACAATATAATTGCAGTTGTCCAAGAACAAATAGCACGTTAATTATTAAAACTATGAGAGGCAACACATGAACCAAAACAAATAACCTTGAATTATTTAGTACCTGTTGAACATCTCTGAATGATTGTTGAGAAGCATGTCAGATTTGGAGAAATCTTAAAAAAAAAAAAGCCTTTATCCATGTATTGGGAACAAGTTGCTCCACCTATTCATGGGCAGAGGGACCATCATCCAACAACTTGTCCATATGTTTCTGCCATTTGGGAATACTTGTTGACCTGGCAATGACCCATAAATCATTTTTCAGAGTTTCTCCTCTATGACCAGCCTTCTGAAAGTTTTGGAGCAGATGCCTAACACAAAATCTGTGTTCTGAGTCTGGCTATATATTCTGAAGTGCATTTATTAGCCCATGTAACAACAAGACATTCACATTTAATTTTCCTATTGGCAAGAAATGTAGGAAACAAAGCAATAGCAACATATTAAATATCTATTTGCACAATTACTTCTGCTTATCACTCATAACAGTCCATGGTGATGTGTTGGTTATGTTTAAATCTTCCTTCAAATTGGTGAGAAATCATTCCCAGCTGCTTGTACATTCCACTTGTGCCAACCCAAATGCAATATGAAAAATACAATCATTTGGGTCAATCCTAACAGCTGTCAGAAACTCACCTTTGTACCTTGTTTTGATGTGGAAACCATCAATGCAGATAAGTGGACTACACCCTCCTAGGAATCCTCTCTTACATGCATCGTCAAATTGACTTTGTCTCTATCCGCGTCGGCGGTGGAACATCTGACGGCAACACCATCGAAACACACCCAATTTGGACATCAAACACCACGAAAAAACTCAGCAGTTGCTACAATCGTGAAAAAACGACACCTTTATGCTTGCCCATGCCACAAAGTATTGGACAACGACGCCGATCACAATGCGACTACCACAGCGGAAAAATTACAGGAAAAACGAGTGGAAGTGCTCCCGGTGACAGAGTGGAAGTGTAGGTCCAGCGGAGGCATGTCGCTGGAATCGTCGCCGCGGACGACGCCCGAGCCCAACCGTGGCCGCCGACTTCATGAACGAGAAGAAAGGAAACTGAATCCCAATCACGATAGTTTCGTTCATTTATGCCAAAAATGTAAGGACCTAGACAAAATAAATGTAAAAGCACCGGGTGGTTTCCATAAAATACCCATGGGCCATAGACGTGGGAGGACCAAAAATGGAAATAAACAACCTCAGGGACCTATTTGCAATACTGTAGATTGGGAGGAAACTCCACTGTGGCCCAGTTTTGGTCAATTTAGACTTTTTTAGGGTAGTTGGTCAATTTAGACTTAATTGATTCAGAATGACCACTTCATGTACCCAAACTTCCTATTTTGCAACTTATTGTACTAATTTGCGCATGAGGTACAAGTTGATGTACCACGCGTGTAATTATCTCAAATATGATCTACATGAGCTCCCTTCTAATTTTTAAAGCACCCAAGGAACAAGGAGAAGAAAAAAGGGGATTATACGAGAGTACCTAAACCTATCTACCTCTAAAGATTCCTTATTCGTTCTTCGTTGCTCCCCTTGGTTTCGGTGGAAGATCTAGTGCCCTAAGACGATGGGAACCACAGATCTACGTCTTATTTATAGTTAAATTTTATTCATTCTTAGGTTTTTGTTGGTGATGATGTCTAGACGGAGAACTTGGCATTGGACTGAATAAGATCGAGGCCATTGGCTCCATCTCCGTCATGGTGTTGTTGATGTGGCCGACGCGACTCACATCAAGGGAGCCCGTGGTATTTTGTTCTTGCATATCGTAAGGTCTATATATGTCGTTATATCGTGTGGCTTTTCCCCCAATCTTGACGGTGGTGTCAAGTTTTATTGTGATTCAATCTTTGATGCTAGTGGAGTTCTTCTCAAGCAGTAGCAGTAGCGTTAGTCAAATAATGGATCGACAGGTTGCATTGCAGGAGGTGTGTCCGCGACCGCATTGTGTGCAACAAAATTATGTTCTCGCCTATTGAGGTGGATGACTCACGCATCTTTGAAACCTTTGAGGTTAGTGCAACCTATGCAAGTTTTGTCTTTGTGTGATTTGATATTCTTACTCTTGGAGGAATGTCAACATGCTAAAATATGAGCTAGAGACAAGGACCTTGAAGATATTTTATGTAACTTTTAATTTTATGAAATTCTAGAGTGAAATCCACTGTTTACTCTCTAGTTTTGCCTTTGTGACACTAATTACCCCATTGAGTAAAAAATCTGTGTTGATTGCCCATTTTCAAAGCTTTGGACCCTTGTTTTTGTGTATGTACATTGGGCAAGGTGTTAGGTGATAATCGGTGTCCAAAACTATCAAAACGATCGTGATAGATGAAACATATGGATTATAAAAATTTGGACATAATCGTTCATTAGGCCCTCCGACATTTACATATTTTGCCGCTCCACATCGACGTATCATGCCTATCCTATATGATATTAACAAGCAATATGTAAATTGGGGGCTAAACCATGTTTAATGTCTCTTAAATGGGGTATTTTGGTAGAATTTCCAGTAAATGGTGTAATATTTGTCACAAATGCACAACTACAAGGTAAAAAGTGGAATTCACTCCAAATCTTTAATGTTCACATGTATTTTACGTTTTTTATGTTCTATACTATGTTTAATTGATCAAGAAAGTCAAATCTTCTTTAAAAAAAGAGTTCCAACCTAGATTCTCAGGGAGCTTCTATACACAGCTCTTGGCGGCGAGTGGTGTTGATACCGCCTGTAGGAATACTAGTTGGCCCGCATTAATGTATTTTAATAAATCTTAGGGAAAAATTACTATTAATTCACTAGAATAAGTTTACTAATGTAAATAAATTCAAACGCATGATAAACACCTGATAAATATTTTTGAAATTATTTTAACTATTTTAGAAACCCATTAACATTTTTTCGAGTGTGGTGAAGATTCTTTTAACCACATGAACATTTCTTGTGTACTGCATGAAAATCTTTTTCAAATACACGAGTCTTTTCTAAAAAATCTTGAATAATTTTTGAATACATAATTTTTTTAAGTTGTGAGAATTATTGAATTCATGAATGGTATTTAAGGGACAAAAAATAGAAATACAGAAAAGGCAAGAAAGCAGAGAAAAGAAGCAGCTGAAGGAATGAGCGAAACTGGGCCAGGCCCATAATTCAGGCGGGGTGCGCGGCAGGAGCGAGCCATGCCGCAATGCAAGCGTGATTTTCAGACTCGGCTCTATCCGAGACGTGCTGGATCAGTCAGTGAGGCCCCTAGCAGGCTACCGTGGGCAGCTCCTGAAGAAGGCCTATTTCTGCACTTTCCAGTGTTCCATCTCACTGTTTTTTGTTTTAAAACAAAACATCTCACTGGTTTCATTGCATTATTCGGCTCAGTTCTGCCATGGCATCGGTAGAGCAAACAAAGTGGTCCGGCTATGAAGGTCTCGTCCCGGCTGCTCATCAAAGTTCCTATTTTTGAAACCCCGAACCAACCAATGTTCTCAAACAGAAAAAAACACAACCATTGCCATTTTACACCATCTAAAGAGAACCTTGCCATTTTTTTTCTAAAAAATGGTACTGATCGGCTTAATCGTCATGTTGTTGTGCGCCAAATCCTGTACATGACTCAGTCACGCGCGCCCTTGGTCACTCCATGGCTAGAAAATATGAAATACACCTCTCATCCAAAATAGATATTCTAGATTTGTCTAAATCTAGATGTATCTAGATACATCTAAATTTAGAAATGAAAATAAAAGTCGTTTGGTTCGCTCCAAACTGGCGTCTCAGGCAAAACCCTAGCCGCCGGGCTCCACCCCTCCTCCCCGATAAAAAATAATTTATCTTTTTAGGTGAAAATCCAAGGTCTCGTCTTAATTGGTTGTGAATGACAATGATCTTGTTAAGACATTGTTTTGAGAGGACGAACTTGCTCCATGTTGAAAATTCAAGGTCTAGTCTTAATTGGTTGTGTTTGATAATGACCTTGTCGAAGGCATTATTTTAGGAGCGCGAACTTCGAGTGTTGTCTTAGCGGCGGTTCGTGTTGCAGCTACAAGATTTTGATCACTGTAGTGTGATCTTTTGTTTTTCTTCTTATTTTTGTAGTAGGGTTGTTTTGCATCCCTAATGTCTATAGGACATTTCGTGGTTGCGGAGTGTAATTGGTATCTTCGTAATATTAATATACTCTATTTTTCAAAAAACAAATCCACATTGAGAAAAATCTAAAACGTTTATTTATGGACATAGGTACTCCCTTCGTCCATAAAAGCATGTCTTAGATTTATTTAAAGTTAGATGTATCTTTTTTCGATAAAGGAGCATAGCCCCAGGATCTGCATCAATAGATGCACACGGCTTGCTTTATTAAAAACGAAGTATCAACTCACAAAAGATCCATTATCACTTATTACAATCACGGAAAAGCTAGGATCGATACATGAATCAACCAACTGAAAATATGACAAATAGAGAAGCTATGCATTTGCTATTCTATTAAGATGCCGCCACCCAGTAGCCTGGAAAAACAAGTCCCGAGCAACCGCTAGCATCTGGTTGCATCCAATAACCATAGCCTCCCGATGTTCCACTGGGAGGAGTAAAACCCATTGCTGAATTGAATGCGCAGCTCACCGGATAACCTGCAAAAAATTAGTTCCATTTTGTTATTAAAGATAATATCATTTCTAGTTCTCCAAATAGCCCAACAAAGGGCGGAAACACCAATTCGAATTTTCTGTTTATCCTCTTTCCTCACCCCATTCAGCCATCTACCAAACATATTAGTAATATTAGCCTCTTTCCTCACCCCATTCAGCCATCTACCAAACATATTAGTAATATTAGCTGAGGGAGGAATGTTATAAGAAAGGTACATCATGCGCCAAACTATCTTCGCATAAGGGCATTCAATAAACAAATGATTAACGGTTTCCATGGAATCACAAAAACAACAATTTTGACATCCCTTTCACTTCCGTTTAGCTAAATTATCCTTAGTTAGAAGCACCTTATTACTAAGGAACCACATAAAAAAAAATTAATTTTCAAGGGAATCTTTAACTTCCATAGATACCTGCAAAGATAAACAGTATGGTCATTCATCCAAACAAGGTACATAGACTTAACTGAAAAAATGTCGGAATCCGTAAGCTTCCAAATAAACTTATCAGGTTCAGAAGTTAACTCAATTGTAATTAATCGTTGGCATAGATGTAACCATTGCACCCACTTATTATCATTCAACCCTCTTCTAAAAGAAATATTGATAGGTTCAGTAGCAAACACAGTCGATACTAACACATTTTTATGTTGAATGATATTATACAGTGTCAGATATTGATGAGATAATGGCGTGTCTCCCAGCCACACATCCTTTCAGAACCTAACAGATGTTCCATCCCCCACTCTGAAATAACCTCTCTGGAAGAAATCCTCTTTAACATGCATGAGACCCTTCCGAAAAGGTGAATCAGTCAGTTTGACCTCTATTTGTGATAGTGTTTTATTTTTAAGGTATTTGTTACTTAAGAGTTGTTGCCATATACCCTCCTCTGAAAGAAGTTCAAATAGTCATTTTCTTAATAAGCATTTGTTTTTTAATTCCAATACCTCAATACCCAACCCACCTTGATCCTTTGGTCAACACAAAATATTCCATTTAGATAATCTATATTTCTTCTTATGTTCATCAGATTGCCAGAAAAAATTTGATCTATAGTAATCTAACCTCTTCCTCACCCCGATTGGGATTTCCAAGAAGGAGAGCATAAACATAGGAAGGCTTGTAAGAACCGAATTAATCAGGACCAACCTATCACCATAAGACAATAGTTTACTACGCCAGCACCCCAATTTGGAGGCAAACCGAGTTTCAATAGGGTTCCACTCCGCATTCCGTAAAGTCCTATAATGTACCGGAATCCCCAAGTACCTCAAAGGTAAGGTTCCGGACTCACACCAAAAAATGTGCCTATACCGTTCCTCCATATCCTTTGCCTTACCAAAAGCAAAAAAAATCACTCTTATGGAAGTTAATTTTTAAACCCGATAATTGTTCAAAAATGCATAGGACTAGTTTCATATTAACAGCCTTAGTAATATCGTGTTCCAAAAACAAAATTATATCATCTGCATACTGTAAAATGGAGATTCCACCATCAATCAAATGTGGCAGCAAACTCCCCACTTTACCTTCATCCTTAGCCCTAGCAATAAGAATCGCTAACATATCAGCGATAATATTAAAAAGTATTGGGGGTAAAGGATGTCCCTGGCGTAATCCTTTCCTAGTTTGAAAATTATGCCCAATAACATCATTAACTCTTATACCGACACTCTTACCTTGCACAAATTGCTTTATTCTATCACACCAAATAGGATCAAATCCCTTCATACGAAAACTTGTTGCAGAAAGGGCCATTTATCCTTATCATACGTTTTTCAAAGTCATTTTAAAAATCACCCCATCTAGTTTTCTTCTATGCATTTCATGTATTGTCTCATGTAGAACTACCACTCCTTCTAAAATGTGTCTTCCAGGGATAAAATTCGTCTGTGTTGATCTAATTACTTTTTGAGCAACCTCAGAAATACGGTTTGTCGCAAATTTAGTAAATATCTTAAAACTCACATTGAGCAAGCATATGGGCCTATATTGTTGAATCTGAGTTGCATTTTCTTTTTTAGGTAATAAAGTAATCACCCCAAAATTCAGCTTATACAGAGGCAATTCTCCCTTCTGAAAGCTCTCAAATAAAGCCATGAGATCATTTTTAATAACCCCCCTGGTCCAGGTGATTTATTATGTTCCATCTGAAAAATAGCATCATGAACCTCCTCCATTGAGAAGTTTGCAATTAGCACTGTATTCTCCTCCGCTGACAACTATGGGATATCTTCAGTTCTGTCTTCATCCAACGAGACCGAACTAGGATCTGGATTACCAAATAACTTTTTATAATACTCCGAAATGTATACCCTTAGATTATCATCCCCAACAATGGTACCCTCATCCTATTCAAGTTCATAAATTTCCTTTTTCTATATTTACCATTTGCTATGAGGTTGAAATATTTGGTATTATCGCCCCCTTCCTGGATGTACTTTACTTTACCCCTTTGTGCCCACTTAATCTCTTCCTATCGATGGAGCTTATTTACATTTTCAATGGCTTGTTTTTAACTCATTGCGCTCAACAAGTGATAACGGCATCGTTTCCGCCTTAATATCCAATGTGTCTATAATGTTCAAAAGCCGTTGCTTCTCCCTCTTGTATTTTCCACTTAAATTCTTTGCCCAACCACATAAAAATTGGTGCAAATGCCTTATTTTATTTTGCCACATTTGAATTGGAGTCTTTCCAATGGGGCCGGCTGCCCATTCATTTGCAATAAGCTCATAAAACCCCTCATGTTCTAACCATGCCAACTCAAACGAAAAACGTGGTTTATTCCCTACATGTGCCTGGGTCCCCGCATCAATCAAAAGCGGAGTGTGGTCAGATCCAGAGCAAGTCAAGGCCCAGACAGTGACCAAAGGGTATTTTTGTTCCCATTCAACACTTGCAAGTACCATATCCAATTTTTCGTATGTAGGATTTTCTCTTCTACTTGCCCAGTTAAATTGACGCCCAGACAAAGCAATTTCTCCTAGATTAAGATTCTCAATAATCGCATTAAAAATAAAAGGCCAGCGGGGATTGAAGTTATCATTATTTTTATCCTTTGGTTTTCTCAAAATATGGAAGTCCCCTGCTAATAACATAGGCATCGTCAAGTCCTTACTAATTCTGCAAGAAACTCATATTTATTTTTATCTTGTGCCGCACCATACACCGATACAAGCATTGAAAACCATCTTTTTTAGAAGTGATAGACAGGTTCACACAGTAGTCTCCAGTATCTACCCTATCAACCACCAAAGTAGTCATGTTAATCCCTAGAAGAATTCCTCCCGACCTCCCATGTGGCGGCAAACAAAACCATGCAAACTCCTTACCCGCTGCTAAATCTCGTAAAAATGTACCGCAAAATTAGACCGTCCTGTCTCTAGCAAAGCGATAAAATCTAGATCATACTCCCTTATCGACTCCTTAACAAACAAATGTTTTCCTGGATCTTTAAATCCTTCACTATTCCACGTCAGTCCTTTCAAATTTGACATTGTAATTTTGATGGTTTGATTCTAATACGGTTACTCCTTCTAACATTTTGCTTAGCATACGATTTCTTTTTGCGCTGTTTTCTCTCCCTAGTAACCACCCGAGGAATCTGCACATCGACATCACTCAAAAATTTCTCCTCCGCTTCCAAATCATCACATAGGTCAGACGCACATGAAACCGCTAGACAAAGAGAAACATTTTCATGATTTTTTCCAATTGATCATTACATTTTAACATAGTGAGTAATCTCTGTAGCTCATAATCTTTTATTATCTTAGTTGACTTAATGCAATCGGAATGAGAAACACCCAAAGAAACCCCCAATGAAATAGCATTATCAATAATTTGATCCTCTGAAAAAGACATAATGGAGGTTGGTTTCGAGGTATACGTACCTATCACTAGCGTCTATGCACGTTTCTTTGCGATCATCATCGCCCTCTCCATTTGCGTCATATCGGCATTTGGCTGGGTACACAGTATTCCACTCGACCGCACATCCCGCCTCGCCTCCTCCTCAATCCCCCCAAAAGCAACAATTTGTCTTGAGTATACTGCAATGTCCTCGGCCCCTCCTTGATCAAACCAACCGGACTAGATGGAGTTACTGAACCTCCCTGTAAAGCATGGTTTGTTTGCTTAACATTTGAATCACACTTATTTTGAGCAAAACATACATACGGTGACTTTTTCACCTTTATTTGCTTGATCGACGTGATCGTCGTCGTTGCATCAGGCGTTTGCATGGCGCTATCACTTCCATGCAAAACAGGCCGCGATGCAGCCGGGCCGCCGCCCACCGGCGCTCCTGTGCCGTGCGACGGAACAGCGAGCGGCCGCTCAGACGCCCCTGGGCCGCGCGGAGAAACAGCGAGCTGCCGCCCTGGCGGTGTGCCGCATACCGGCCGGCCCAGCTCTGCATGCCCCGGGGTGTGTGCACCATGCAGCTGGGCGTGATCGACGTCTGCCTCGCCACACAGTCGCCGGCACTCCGATGGGTTGGCTCATACGCCATGTTGAGCATCTCGGCAGGTGCAGAATTACGACTATTGAGAGGAGAGGTCGGCACATACTCATCGACCTCCTCCACTACATAACTGAAAAAATGAAATAAATGTTTAGGACTAATACATGCTTTATATGAACTAAATAATACATCATCATACCTTGGTGTATTTTTAGAACCAAACACAACTTTGCTCATACTTTCCCCAACACCATCCTTACTAGACTTGGACCCTTGCACACCCACTGACTTTGCATTTACATTTTGCTGAGAATTAGATGCTCCTTTTTCATCATTCTTCTCCCCGGTGTTCTTAGTTCTCTTAACATTATGATCAACATCAGTATAGCCTGGCTTGTCATGGAGATGGGTGTGAGAGTCATCATCTCCCCCATCCCCAGGAGCCTCCGACATAGTGACATCATGATTATTGGTGGGTTGCTCTCCCTCCACCTCAAACCTTAGATGAAAAAATCATGCTTGATCTTAAAATCCCATGTGTCAGGTATAAGAGTGGTGTCAAGACAAGTAATAAGCATACGCAGAACATTATTTTGCCTTGTAAATGTGATATCAATATCCTTAGTCTTACCCAAAACATCACCAAGTGCCCAAAGAGCTAGATAATCATCAAGAGTTACAGGTGGCAGGCCATACACCCTTACCCACACATCTTCAGGTACCCAACCAGGTTAAATCTCCTTCTTCCAAAAATCAAATAAGAGAACAATACTTGAGTCTGGAACATGAAACCTTCCAAAATGTTGCACTCTTACCAACTCGACTTTACTTGGGAAATTCACTCCGAACACATTCTCTTCCATCTGCTCTACCTCCCACTGATATCACTCTGAACACATCCTCTTCCATCTGCTCTACCTCCCACTGATAGTGAGGATCGGGGACAATCCACTACAAATGGTTGATAAATTATTCAACAAAAAGCTCACCACCAGACACTTCCACTCTACGCAATCTAGTATTTTTCACCCTTGGCCTAACAGAGGCAGACAGAGGTAATTCCCAAAAAGCTAAGTCTGGGTGACCCATACCATACATAGAAAGACGAGGTCTAGGAGCACGGAGTAGTGGACAATCCTTTGAAGCATGCTCCGGTCGTTGACAACATTCACATAGCACCGCCTCACAATCATTGAGGAAATGCCCCACCTTGCGACATTGAAAACTACTTGGACCTTTCTTTTTAGTGGCTGCGACAAACCCATCCTCTGTTAGATCCTCCAAATCCCCACCAGTTGCACATCCATCCACTGCCATAAGCACATCTTCGGCCCTATGAACCCCCAGTTGTTGCTGCCCTTGCACGTTAGCACTATTTTGTATGCGGCACATACACCGGCGGCGCCCTGGCAAAACCAGGCTGACGCCCCACCGCTGTCCCTGAAGGCAATGTAGCCTCCTTGTTGTGCTGTTGGACTACCGACTGCGAGAGGTCCGGGCGGCCAGCCAACTGGCGAGCAAAAGCCTCCGCCGCTTTAGCCACCATCTTTTGTTCCAGATCAGTCAAGCCGACCGGATGAGCAGCATACCTGCCATTACCATTGCCAACCCATCCAATTGTGTTACTATTTGGTGCAAAGTGACGAACATTGTTGTTACCATTGTATCCAACATTGCGACGAACATCCACACGATTATTGTACCCCTGGTAATTCCGATTACCTCCGCCCGAGAATTGTCGACCTTGCCCTGCACGGAATACACCATCCGCAATCACGTTGCTCGCTTGGTATCCGCCATGGCCAGAACCAGAGCCATCCCCAGCAGTACCACTTGGGCCCCCCTCATGGTAATTTCCACCGCGGCCACCACGCCCTCCTCCACAAGCAGCATAGCCATCCTGCCAACCCGCGCCACCACGTTCGCCATGCTGGCCACGGCCACAATGTGGGAACCCTCCCCGATTCTCCATGGACAGAACAGAGGGAGAAGCGATCGGAGGCACGACCTAAGCCGGCGGCTTGTGGTTTGGAAACCCTAAGCGGTACGAATGTCTACGAGCAAATTGTGGGATTCGCTGCTTAACTCGTTTATCGGAGACCGGATCATGGCCCATACGACCATGTTGATCCAGCTCACCAATCAAAGGAACCGAAGACAGCGAGCCCAAATGGCCCAAAGTCTGAAAATTTTAAAAACTATGATCTGTGTCCAACCGTTGTACGTGCGATGAGTTAGATCTGGCCGACCGACAAGCTCGACGGCGCCGCCAAGCCAACTGTGTCCTCCTCCTCCGTTGCACTTGGATCCATTCATCCGCATCAAAGGACTCGAGGAGAAAGGTTGTCGGCGTTAACACAGGTGTGACGATCTTGCATCTCCTCCCCGGCTGACCTGCAAAAGAATGAACGACAGAGGAAATTGGTGAAGAAGAAAACGAAGACAAACCTGATCGGAGAAGCATCGCCGCCTCTCGCTGGCGCTGCCGTTTCTGTTCTCTGCGGGCGATGGCGGACAAGGCCGACGGCACCAAAGTGCAGCTCTCCTCCAACGGTGTTCTACAGAACTCAAATCGGAGACGGAGTAGCATGCGCGGCCGGCGTCGATGGCACTTCCTCGTCGGAGTCATCATCGGGAGAGATCGCCCATAATCGTCCCCTAGTCGCCCCCAACGGCCCTCCGGAAAACACGGTCATAGAAACCCTAACCGGAATGGGGAAAACGCGGTCATAGAAACCCTAACCGGAATGGGGAAAACTCAGACGTCTTCCAAGGCTAAGATCCAATTATAGAAAATGCTCCAAAACACTTTGTGATTGCAACTAGATACTATCTAAACACTTTGGGATCTAAACACTTTGTGGTTAGATGTATCTATCCACTAAATAATATCTAGATGCATCTAAATTTAGATAAATTTAAAATATTATTTTATAAACAACGATAATAGTATTAGCATGGCAGCACAACCACACACTTGTGTATATTCTTCCACCGAAATAAACCGTAGTCCCTCACCACTGGATCAGACTTGCAATGCCCATTTCCCACCGTTAGCGCCAAATTAGCCAGTATTTTTTCGAGAGCTTGCTAACTCCTACACGTCAGTTCATTAAGCCATGAGAAATGAGCCAATATTAGTACTCCCTTTATCCATAAAATATTTTAGATTTTTCTAAAGTAGATGTTATCTTTTTTTTTTGAGAACATAAAGTAGATGTTATCTATATACTATTTAGTATATATGTACATCTACTTTTTCTAAAGCTGGATGTATCTGTATACTAAATCTAACTTTAGATGAATCTAAGATATCTTTTTATAGACGGACTATTGTTTAGAATCTTCTTCTACTGGAAAACCTAACGGTATTGCAGAGGGCACTTGCTTGGGCGTTTTTTTTTCACGATAAAGATCAAGAGTGTGTGTCTAAAACTATGAATTCCTTAGGCTGGTGCCAACGCGGGCTGGAGGCGGGGCGGTACCGCCCGCGTCGGGGCGAGAGGGAGGCGACAGGCGGGCGAGACGGCAGCGCGGGGCGGTGGATCCACTGCCCGGCGGTAGCGCCCGCTACCGCCCGGCTGCCGCCCGCGCTAGGGGCGAGAGGGGGCGGCAGCGTTGGCACCACGGGGCGAGAGCGCGGGCGAGAGGGAGGGGGTAACGGCTAGCTGACGTGGCGCGATCTGATTCGTCCACGTCAGCTAGCCGTTGGGGTAGCCGTTGCTGGCTCAAAAATTTCAAAAAAAAAGCCAAAAAACCCCAAAATTTCATCCCACCCCCTATAAATACCCCCCATATGGTTTCACTCACTACACACCCATTTCATCTCATTCATCTCCTTCACTCTCTCAAATCTTCTCCACCATGTCCGGTTGGACTCCAGATTTGGCCTCGTTCACGGATCTCTTGCAGCCCGATGGGTCACCAATACACCTAGATGATGTCTCTCCGACACATCGTCGCTCCAATGTCGGTTCTTCGCCGCTTCCCCAAGTTTTATACTCCTCCGGCACACCACCTCCGGGGCCATATGGGCCATACGCTCCACCTTCGGCGCCATATGGTTCATACCCTCCGCCTCCGTATCCATACCCCCACCACCTCCACATGCTCCACCTACAGGTAGCGGGAGTGGGACTGTACCTCCTTACCCCCCACCACCGGCGCCATATGGTTCATACCCTCCGCCTCCGTATCCATACCCCCCACCACCTCCACATGCTCCACCTACAGGTAGCGGGAGTGGGACTGTACCTCCTTACCCCCCACCACCGGCGCCATATGGTTCATACCCTCCGCCTCCGTATCCATACGCGCCATATGGTCCGTACCCCCTACCACCTCCTGAAGCCAGTGCTCCAAACTTGCAGTCCGATGCCGCGGAAACAATCGTACCAACGCGTCCAAAGAGGCTTGACTGGACAACTACGGACGAGGAAAAACTGGTACTTTACTTACCCATCACATATTTATTTCGGGGTTGGTTCTTGCTTGGATTTTTCACTAACAATATCTATTTCGGGGTAGGTTCATGCTTGGATTTTTAACTCCAAGGACTCTGTCGCCGGTAATTGCAAGACCGGCAATAGTTTTTGGGGTCAGATAGCTGCAACCTTCAACTCTACCTCGGATCCTGCCCGTCATCGGACCTCGAAGCAACTGAAGGATCATTGGAACGCCTACAACAAGGAGGTGTCCCTGTTCAATGCATACCACATCCAAGAAGAAGCGTTAGGTCAGAGTGGAGCAGACGATGCAATGGTCATGAAGGCGGCAATGGAGAGGTACGCGAATGACAAAAGAGTGACTCGGCCGTTCGGAGCGGCACCAGCGGTGGGAAGGCTGTTCGCAATGAAGCGAAGTGGAAAGGACAACATGGTCACGGTAGTGGAACCGATTCCACTGCCAAGAGAAGTCGTGCAGGAGTTTACGGTGAGTACAGCTCTAGCGAGGCGACGACGGAGGAGGAGCGTCCAACGGGCCGCGATAGGGCCAAGACCGCGACACGTAAGGATAGGAGGAAGGGGAAGGAATCCTCATCAAGCAGTGAGGTAGCAAGTAAATCCTTCGCGATGAAGAACATGTGGAATGGTTTAGTGAAGGCTAAGCTCCTCAAGCAATGGAACAAAATGAAAGACCAATCAACCGCCGACATGAACGAAGCAGAAAAGCGCAAACATGCGAAGGCCATCCAGATGGTGGAAAAAAAGCTTGGTCTGGAAGATGATGACGACGAGGAGGAGGAGGAGGATTGGAATTTATTTTTTATTTATTATGTAATTTTTAAAATTTATTATGCAATTTTATTAATTATTATGTAATCGGTGACATTTTGAGTTGAATAAAATAATTTTCTTGCATTATTTTGAATGTCTAAAAAAATCGAGTGAAATAACTTGATCTGAAAAAGAAATGGTGATGTGGAGGAGAGAGAGCGAGAGAGTGCAGCTTATAGCCCGTGCTTGCTGGAGACCGTGGGGTGAGAGTGGGGTGAGAGTGAAGGTAAAAGCTGACGTGGCGGGTGAGAGTGGGGTGATGCATTGGCACCAGCCTTATATATATTCAACAGTAACTCATAAAGCTGAGGTGATCGCTACATATATGTTGATTAAATTCTGAACTAGTTCAGTGAGCTGTTCATTCGAAATTTTCAGCTATGCGAGACGCTAGATTCCGTTGGAAAGAGAAATGGCCAGGTGCGTTGTACAGATGGGAGATGGCTAATGGCTAATGGCCAACTTGTCTACAGGCACACGTTCGTTGCCACGCGAGGCTGGTCCATGCTCTAGCACACGCACACACAAAACAGCCTGGAAACTGACCATTGCACGCGCGCGCACTGGGAGCTAGTGCAGACCACCACCGTCGTGACGCGTACAAAAGCGGACATAGGTTTAGCCTCTAGGGTCCTTCCCAAATGCTCCCGAGGCTTTTGAATCATTGCAATATGTCTGTCCTAGCGAATTGTAATATGTTTTTGATATTTCAACATGGGAGTGATGTTTTGGCTCCTGGCTGCGTATGCTCCCTTTAGTTTGAATTGCAACTTTGATATATTTTGAAATGTTAAAAAAATTTAAACAAAAAATTCATGTGTAGATCTTCAAACGCTAAATGCGCACAAAGTCTTTGCATGAAAAATCAACTTGCCGTTTGGGCCGTGTAAACAAGATAAAATTTAGTGCTAAAAATAAGTCTTTTTGTGAGACTTGTTTTGTCTTTTTTACATCGACCACAAAAAATATCGTTTTTTCGCGAAACTGCACTAACGCACATAGATTGCCAAGATGTACATACGATTTTTTTTGTTAGAACTTTTTGAAAATCAGAAATATGTTTTTTGGGTGGAGGGAGCCTATGCATCCAAGAGCTGAATTGAATTTCCGATTTCAACATGAACTATATACAAACTAAAATAAGAGAATGTGCTCCCTCCGTCTCATGAAATTTCTTCGAGATTTATCAAAATTTAGATGTAACTAGATACTATTTAATATCTATATACATTCATATTTAGACAAATCTTAAATAACTTTAATGGAACGGAGGGAGTACACATACTAAAATACTTTGGTGTTGCAGTGGGCGGTGGTGCGAACCACAATAGACAACAATGCACAATCCAAATGATAATTATGTCTGTGTTAGGTCGGTGTTGGTGGCGATAGTGCCCGTGGGTGTTGTTTTCCTTCTCTAAGCGTCACCGAGGTGTGTCGGCATTCCGAGTAAATTACATAAAACTACCACAATTCAGGCTAGGGTGACAAGTCAGCATCCCCTTCTTCCTCGCTTGGTTTGTTGTCTCCGGGCGAGTGCCTAGGTTCTTTTTCGGGCAGGCAATGGCAGCATCCTAGACTTTTGGAGACAATGCTTGGAGGTTCTGCGTTCTGGTTCTTCTAATGCTTGCCGCTGTTTCGGGTGGATCTTCATGGGGCTCAATGTTCGTCGTCGCCGGTGCATCCAAGATGATGACTTTCCCGGGACCGACCGAGTCCCGCCACCCACTCGCCGACTCCTTTGGGAATTTACGGGTGGTTGGCGCGTCAACAGGGAAAGTTTAGCAGGGAGTCCTTGATCTTCAGAGGCGTCCGGTGTGGTTGAGACGCGGCTTTGTTGTTCCTCATAGGGCAGACCCTTTCCTTTGTGGTTGTAATGTTTGTGATGGTTCTTTGTATTAGCTCGGACGTGGAGTTACATTATCAGAGACACCTTTGTTATTCGCAGTAAGAGCCACTGTCTTGTATTTTTTGTCTGCCTTCTATAAAATTATGACACGGTACACCTTGGCGTACTCTCAAAAAATCTAAAGCGATTTTCCTGATTCGGAAAGAATTCCAGGCCAAAATTTTGTGTTCGTCACAAATATGCTTTGAACAGATTTAGATACAGATCCCTCAATCCCTGGGAACACAATGAAGCTAACCACACTTTTAGCTGTTAGTTACTAACCCCCGTCCATTAATTTATGGCGCAGACTCGCCACTGCCAACAGCAACACTGTCGCAGGAGGACGATAGTGGTTTGGCTCTTCTCGCAGGACAGACAGACAAAGATGCATGATTGATTGCGATGCCGGGCAAAGCAAAGCTAATCCGACAAAAGAAACGCAACGTTGTTATCTCCATTAGACCTAATCCATGTCCTTGGTTTAGCTCCGCTTAATTAGTTTAGTTGGCAGCAGGCCAGCATTGGCCAATGGCCATCAGATGTGCTATACCTAAATATTCTTCCGTTGCTGGGACCGACTAAATTTGGTTTGCTTTACGTCTCCGCGAGGGAAAGAGACGTCACTGAAACTGGAGAGAGAGAGAGGCTTCTGTAATCAAGAAATGGTTCTATTCGCACATAAACCATGATGACTTTTTTTTTGGTCGAAGCATCTTTCATTTGAAGCGTTTACCGTAGAGATTCCCAGAGTGAGCAGGACCATTTTATTTGAAATGTTCATATACTCTTCTCTTCAAAAAAGTTATCCCTCCATTCACAAATAAGTGGATTTTAGCTTTAAACTTTGTCCACTAAAACGTGTCCTTCTCTCTTTGTAATGCATTTTAGAGTAGAAAAAACAGTGCTATATGAGAATCAAGCCCAATAACATGATCTGCACATAGACTATTCATAATGGGGTCTAACATATATACCCATTTTAACTTCACCGCTCTTCTCTCCTCTCCTCCCGCGGCGCACCCCAGGGCGCCACCGGGGGATCCGATCCCACCGTCCCAACTCTCCCTCCCCCTATTCCCCTCCTCTTCGCCGCTGCCGCTGGCGGCGGCCCCTGGTACCGAACGGTGCTAGGGGAGGTGGACGTGGCGGCCCACTCCTCGATGCGGTTGGGGCTGGGTCGTCGGGGATGGACGCGGGCGGTGGTCGGGGCGGTGTTCCCCAGCCAGGCGGCGGCAACAGTCTTCATCGGGCCTTCGTGGCTGCAAGTGGAGGAGGTCCGCCGTGGGTCTAGGCTGCCCACCTAGACCAGTCGTCTTCCCAGCGGCGCGAGCGGGCGTTGGGCGTCGTGCCCAGGTCACTGGTCTGGCCGGCGCGCACGGGCAGAGCGGCCTTGTGGAGACGGTGGTGAATCTCTGGTAAGGACTTCGATCCGATCGGTGGGGATCTGGGCAGCCGGTCAAGATGGGATTTAGGTCCAAGATATGGGCCGGAGTGGTCCATCAAGGGAGATGCAGGTTCCGATGTTGGCTTCGCCACGCCGACAAAACATCACTCTAGATTACCATCTCTTAGATAAACTTTGCTCGAATAAAGGAGGTGCTCCTAGGGTTCCTGCTCAACGCATATGGTGATGATCTGTTGGATGCTTGTCGCCATTGATCTGGATGAAGTGCCGTGTTCCGGAAGGCTCCGTCGGCGAGCTCCACTGGGCGCATCATGCCTGGAGTTTCTTTGGTTCGGAAGGGATTTGGATGTGCGCACCCACGTTTTACTCTGACCGTTTGGTTTCAGAGAGAGCGCTTCGAAGCTCTGCTGGGTGTTAATATCGTGGGGCATGTTCTCGTTTCATGGTGCTGGCGGAGAATGTCATGGAAGCCAAGATCTGAGGTATGACAATGACGGCTCAAGTCTGGGCGGCGATGAGGAATTAGCGTGGTGTTTCAGGACTTGGAACAGCGACATAATAGTGGGGGCAACGGCACAGGATAAGTTCATAGTCTTATCGTTCAGGGTGAAAATCCAAGGTATGACCTGAATTGGTTGTTCCTGGCAATATCCTTGTTGAAGGCATTGTTTTGAGCGAGAGGACTTTCTTCAGGGTGAAAACCTAAGATCTATGATCGGGCGAAGACGGTGCTTGTGCTATGTTCCCTTTTTGGAGGCATTGTTTTGTTTTGAGAACTTGAACTTTTGGTGTTGTCCTAGTGGTGTTTGCACTGTTGTTCGAACGAATTGATCATTATAGCCGGACTTTTCTTTTTTTAATTCTTTTTTTTGACAGTGTGCATCTGTAATATCGCTATGGAAATACGTTATTACAGAAACTAGGTGTAATTGATATCTTCGTGATATTAATATATGCTCTTTATCGAAAAAAATATGATATGATACTACTCTACGTTATCACCTCGATAGACTATAGTGCATAGTATATGAATGGTCAAAATTTTCTACGTTGTGTGTATTACCCTAATAGACCGGTATGGCCGGGGAGTAACAGAGTGCCTCATTTATTGATTTGTAGAGTAATTTTTTTTTTGAAAAATATAATGTTATAGTAACGTAATATGTTACCTCAAGAGTCTGTTTCTTCATATGAGGACATGTTGTGGTGCATAATAGTTTCACTATTTTTTTGAAGGAATGTGGTAGGGGGATGCCCCTGCAACAATTGGTTTTAAAAATAATAAGAACCCAAATCTGTTTTCGTGAGAACTTGAACCTGGTTCTGGATTGTACATCTACTTTCATAATCAAGCAAATTAGTTCCACTATTAGTCTTATATTATCTCATTGGAGGTGGGAGATTAAAGAGAAGAGAGGTGGTGTGTGGCACCTTCATAATGCAAAATACTACCTCCGTTCGTATAAATAAGACGCATGCGCGTTTCAAGATGAACTTAGACCGACTAAATTGGACAAAAAAACATCTCGATTATATAGTACATAACTGATATTGTTGGAATCATATTGAAACATAGTTTTTTATGACAGTAGTTTTATATTAAATATTATATATTTATACAAATTAATTTGTGCCAAAGATAAAATACTAAAAACGAGAGGCCCTTATTCAATGGAGTAGGGGTAGTAGTTATTTTATCTCGAAAACCCATACGCCCACTCTTTTGTTGACAGATTCAGTATAATTTGCGACGGATATCCCGATACTACTAAATTGATGTGATAAATGTTGTTACTTTTTTTCATATAGTTGATCAAAATTTTAAAATCTTTAACTTAGGATGTTATAGTGGGTAGTACCATATATTAATATCATGCATATGATACTAATATATGATACTGTCTCTATAGTCATAGTATCATGTAGTACTCAATGCAAAATTATATGCAAGATCTGTTTAACATTAAATCTTCTAGTTTTCTCGATCACACTATGGCTAGTATTAGGACGAAAGCTAAACATACACCTATTTTTGAATTGAGAGAATGAAATACACTTACTTACGGACGGAGAGAGTATTCTTGATGGTCCAAATTCAGGAATGATTGTAAAAGGAGTCAAATCTAGAAAGATTCGTTGCCTCACAAAGCCTCCAGTCGGAACCCCTACATCTCTGGTTGACCTCCTGCCAACCTAGATGATGGTTTAGTAGCGGTAAGTTCGTGTTAGTCGGCTGCGTTCCGGCGTGTCCGAATGTCTTCGTGTTGGTCTTCCCTTATGTGAAGTCGAAGCTACTTTTGGGTAGTATACGATGATTTACGAGGGGCGGTCTGGTCTTGAAGGTCCTACTCAGCGTAGGACTCGCGCATCTCTTCTCAAGGGCTCGTCTTCAGAATCGGAGCTGCCGGTCTCTTCTCGGTGAGCCATCTGTTGGCATAGGCCGACTTGAACTTCGCGTTTGTGTAGCTTTTGTGGGTAGCCAGGGTAACTCGGTGTGCGCCTGCAGTGGTGTGTGGGTGGTTGTGGGTGTGGCCCGTGTGGGCTCTGCTCTGTTGTTGAAGGTTTTCGTCTAGCTTTCTCCTAAAAACTAGACACTCTCTGTAATTAATGGATGAGGCAAAAAAAAATTTAATGGATGAGACAAAGGTTTTTTTTTTGAGAACACAGTACAACGCAGACGCTCACAAACACGCACGTACAAACACCCCTATGAACGCACGCACGCACACCCTACCCCTATGAGCACCTCCGAGGGACCGAGCCGGCATATCTTGAGGTTGGCGAAGTCACCAGCTGGCGCCTCGTTGTTGACGGGCACGTCACCTACTACTGAAAGCATAGCGCCGGTTAAATCACGGAATAAATCCACGTAAATGCAAGCACACGTGTCAAGTCTAGGACTTGAACACTAGGTGAGCTGGATCCACGCATGAGGACCTAGCCACAGAGCCAAGCTCTGTTTGCGAGGCAAAGGTTTTTGGCTCCGTTTAAAAAAAATAAGTAGAAGGGGATTAAAGAAGGGTGTGAGTGAGTCTACGGAGAGGAGTACATTAGTCAAGCACACACGGATCTGTCCCTAGACCCTAGCTAGAATCATTGGAGTGTTTGCACGAGTCTGCGTGATAAAATTATTCGCGGGCTAGGGTGACAAGGCCGATGGGCATGGACGACGATCCTGGTGGGCCCAGGTCGCCACGACGTTGTGTCGAGCAAAGGAGAGGTGGGCACCGGCACTAGTCGAATCAGAATAATTATGGCTTGTTTTAGTGCTGATTAAGGTGATGAACTGACGATATAGCTAGCTGGGTGCGTGATGGGCTTTATGCCCAGCTTTTGCGAGGCACGGGGTGCAGGATTAAGAACGGGTTTACCCCACCGCGCCTGCTCCACGATCGGACGAGGTGAAAATCATGTTTCTTGTTGCATGTCCGAGTGAAAGTGGAGACATGCGCTGTGTAGGTAGAGTTGCAGGATTGCAGCACTGTGCTTGGTATGCTCGGAGAATCGGAGGATCTGATGCAAGCAGACGGAGCGCCGGCCTGCGATGCCACGGCCGGAGTGGCACCCGTCTACGGCGACGGCAGAACATTCATGGCCGTGACGCCGGCCCTTGGCCCGTTGCTTCCCGTGATGGCCGGCTTGGGCAACGACCTGGCTGTTTAGAGCCATCTCCACCGGGGAGCCCACCGCCCCCATAGTAATTTGGGGGCCGTAGGTAAAATTGGGTCCACGCCGGTCTAATAAAGTGCCGACGCTATTTTGAGCCAATAAAATCGTCGGCAACCCTATGCCGATCCCTTTGCGCGCGGTGCTGAACGGACGCACCGGCGCCACATCGGACTTCGTCCGCGGGCCCGCCATCAGCGAGGCATGGTTGCCGGTCATGTTTTTAAAGGCGCGTAATGACGGTCGTCGCCGAAAACCGAGGAGGCCAGTCGTCGCATAACGCCCACGCGGCGGTGGCCCAACTCCCCGCGTGGCATCAATGTGTGCCGGCGCAGCTACTTTAAACCCCCATCGATACCACCATCTCCGCCCAACCCTAGCCACCGTGACACAAACCCATCGACGCCTGAAGAGACACACCGCTCGAATCCATGGCGGACAACTACGAGGCCGGCTGAAGCGGCGCCGGTGGCGAGCGCTCCCACCAGTTTACCCTCGACGAGGCGAACGTGCACTACAAGCACCAGGCGAACGTGCACTACTGCACTATAAATAATGTAATTATATACTTGATTAAAAGGTTTCATTGAGAATTAACTTTAATGAAAGGATATGGACTGAAACAAATTTTGTGTCAACATCTATAAAGATAGATAGAAACACATAATAAGTTTAAGTCAAAGTACATAGAATAGATATTGAAATAGTTCAATATAGAAATATTAAGAAAATATTCTTGTCATGTGAAGGTTTAACAAGACTTGAGTGTATCTGACACTCAATGAGTAAAAACACATGAGTGATTATAGATCACGAATAATATGTACACAATCAGATGTCCTGTGCTATAAAGTGTTATGAGCATATACCAGAATGATTCATATGATGATCATTGGACGACGGTAAGAATATCCTTGAGTACTTTAGAAGAACTAAGGATATATATATATATAGTTTTGTATGGGGTAATGACAAACAAATCGCTGTAAAGTGTTGCACCGATATTAGTTTGATCACATATAAAAATAAAATTCAAATCTCAAATTAGGCTAAGTGTTATTTAAAAGGTAGCACAATGAGATAGAAGTTGTATATGCTAGATTTAGAAGAGTTCTAAATATTGTGACGGATTCTACAAAAGAAGGCAGAGTGTGTCATTGTTTTGACAATGACATAGGATGTTAAGTCAAGAGGTTCTTTGAGAACTTGGTGTAGTTACGACGAGTAGAACTTTGAAGCTATATTGTGTGTGACAATATTAGTGACATATTTCAGACCGCGGAATTAAGGTTCCACCAGAAGACCAAACATATTTAAATGACGACTCATTTGGAAATGAGTGATGCGTTGAGACGCAAATGAATTACAAAATACATACGTTTCTGAGCAAGTCAGATCCGTTGACTAAAACCTCTCCTGTGAGCAAAACATGATAAAGCACCGGAAGACCAAGGTGTTATATCTTTACAAATGTAAACTAGATTATTGACTCTAGTGCAAGTGGGAGACTCGTTGGAGATATGCCCAAGAGGCAATAATAAAATGGTTATTATAATATATCTTTGAGTTTATGATAATGTTTACATACCATGCTATAATTGTATTAACCGAAACATTGATACATGTGTGTTATGTGAACAACAAGGAGTCCCTAGTAAGCCTATTGTATAACTAGCTTGTTGATTAATAAATGATCATCGTTTCATGATCATGAACATTGGATGTTATTAATAACAAGGTTATGTCATTATGTGAATGATATAATGGACACACCCAATTAAGCGTAGCATAAGATCACGTCATTAAGTTATTTGCTATAAGCTTTCGATACATAGTTACCTAGTCCTTATGACCATGAGATCATGTAAATCACTTATACCGGAAAGGTACTTTGATTACATCAAATGCCACTTGCGTAAATGGGTGGTTATAAAGGTGGGATTAAGTATCCGGAAAGTATGAGTTGAGGCATATGGATCAACGAGTGGGATCTGTCCATCCCGATGACGGATAGATATACTCTGGGCCCTCTCGGTGGAATGTTGTCTAATGTCTTGCAAGCATATGAATAAGTTCATAAGAGACCACATACCACGATACGAGTAAAGAGTACTTGTCAGGAGACGAGGTTGAACAAGGTATAGAGTGATACCGATGATCAAACCTCGGACAAGTAAAATATCGCGTGACAAAGGGAATTGGTATCGTATGTGAATGGTTCATTCGATCACTAAGTCATCGTTGAATATGTGGGAGCCATTATGGATCTCCGGATCCCGCTATTGGTTATTGGTCGGAGAGAAGTCTCAACCATGTCTACATAGTTCGCGAACCGTAGGGTGACACACTTAAGGTTTGATGTCGTTTAAGTAGATATGGAATATGGAATGGAGTTCGAAGTTTTGTTCGGAGTCTCGGATGGGATCCAGGACATCACGAGGAGTTCCGGAATGGTCCGGAGAATAAGATTCATATATAGGAAGTCATTTTCTAGGTTTAAAAATGATCCGGTATTTTTCCAGGAAGGTTCTAGAAGGCTCTAGAAGAGTCCGGAAGAAATCGGCATGGAAGATGGGACTCCACCCACCTTGGACGGCCAGCCTAAGGGAGGAGGAGTCCCAAGTGGACTCCCCACCATGGTGGCCGGCCACCCCACCAAGGAAAGGGGGGAGTCCCACTCCCCCTAGGTTTGGTCGCATGGAAGGTTTATGTTGGGGTCTTATTCGGAGAATTTGACCTAAACCTTGGGGCTTCCACCTATATACAGAGGGGAGGAGAGGGGCTGGCCGGCCACACCAACACCACCATGGCCGCACCCCCTCAAGGCTGCCCTAGCCGGCGCCCCCTCTCCCAAACCCTAGCGGTTCCCTCCTACCTCTCTCTCCCACATAGCTTAGGCGAAGCTCTATCGGAGTTCTCCACCACCACCGCCACCACGCCGTCGTGCTGCCGGGATTCCGAGGAGGATCTACTACTTCTGCTGCCCGCTGGAACAGGGAGAAGGACGTCGTCATCAACACCGAACGTGTGACCAAGTACGGAGGTGCTGCCCGATTGTGGCACCGTCAAGATCTTCTACGCGCTTTTGAAAGCGGCAAGTGATCGTCTACCGCAGCAACGAGAGCCTCCTCTTGTAGGCTTTGGAAATCTTCAAGGGTTAGTCTCGTTCATCCCCTCGTTGCTCCCATCTTCTAGATTGCATCTTGGCTTGGATTGCGTTCTCGCGGTAGGAAATTTTTTGTTTTCTATGCTACGAATCCCTACAGTGGTATCAAAGCCAGGTCTATGCATAGATGGTTGCACAAGTAGAACACAATTGTTTTGTGGGCGTTGATGCTTTGTTGTCTTTAGTTCGAGTACTTTGCATCTTTGTGGCATGGTGGGATGAAGCGGCTCGGGCTAACTTTACATGACCGCGTTCATGAGACTTGCTCCACGTTTGACATGCAACTTGTATTGCATAAGTGGCTTTGCGGGTGTCTGTCTCTCCCACCATAGTGAAGATTCAATTTATTATTTCTATTGACAACACTAGTATCACCGTTGTGGTTCATGTTCGTAGGTAGATTGGATCTTACTCGAAAACCCTAAACCACGTAAAATATGCAAACCAAATTAGAGACGTCTAACTTGTTTTTGCAGGGGTTTGGTGATGTGATATGGCCATGATGTGATGATGAATATGTATGAGATGATCATTATTGTATTGTGGCAACCGGCAGGAGCCTTATGGTTGTCTTTAAATTTCATGTTGAGTAGTATTTCAAAGTAGTTGTAATAGTTTCTACATGAGGTGAACAACCATGAAGACGGCGCCATGGACCTTGACGCTACACCGACGATGATGGAGATCATGCCCGTTGATGATGGAAGATCATGTCCGTGCTTTGGAGATGAAGATCGAAGGCGCAAAGACTAAAGGGCCATATCATATCACATATGAATTGCATGTGATGTTAATCCTTTATGCATCTTATTTTGCTTAGAACGCGACGGTAGCATTATAAGATGATCCCTCACATTAATATCAAGATAATATAGTGTTCTCCCTCGTATGCACCGTTGATATTGTTCGTCGTTTCGAAGCATCTCGTGATGATTGGATGTGATAGACTCAACGTTCACATACAACGGGTGTAAGCCATGTTGCACACGCGGAATACTTGGGTTTGCTTGACGAGCCTAGCATGTACAGACATGGCCTCGGGACAACGGAAATCGAAAGGTTGAACACGAGTCATATGGATGATATGATCAACATGTTGATGTTCACCATTGAAGCTACATCATCTCACGTGATGATCGGTTTTGGTGTAGTGGATATGGATCGTGTACCACTTAACAACTATGAGGGATGTTGTATTTAGTGGGAGTTCTTTAGTAATTAGATTAAAACATGAACTAATTATCATAAACATAGTCTGAATAGTATTTTGAATTAAATTTGTAGAATTGGCATCCGTTTTCTACCATGCGTTAGTCTTGTAATTGAGATTGAAATACTGTTAAATCTGACAAGTAACTTTACGGACTGGTACCGTATTGTTAAAGAATCAAGAAATGATTAAGTCCTATTGCAAACTTAGTAAACCTCACATTGTTGATTCAAAGAGCTATGGTTTCAATTAGTACCTAAAGTTATCTTGTCTCCGTGAAACTTGAAGTTCAAATCTGTTTGAAAAGTAAGGAGCTGAAAATTTAGTTTTCAGAAATAATCAAGGTATGAGATATATGTGATATCTAAGACCTTATTGCAAGATGATAGAATATAATCTAGTGAGACTACATAAACTCATAAGTTTTATGGGAATGTACGAAGGTTGAAGACGCCTGGCGTCCCAATCCTCCAACTAAGTTGGGCACTAACGATATTCGCATATCCATGAAGTGATTGTCCTTAGTATGCACCGTTGCTAAGACTCGTAGTTTCGAAGCATCACGTGATGATCGGGTGTTATAGATTCTACGTGTGCATACAATGGGTGCAAGCCAGATTTGCACATGCGAATACAGAGGTTAAACTTTACGAGCCTAGCATGTACAGACATGGTCTCGAAAAGTCGTCATGATATGATGGATAAAATTATGAGTGAAATTGTTCATCATATTAAAAGGTTACTAATAGTGAAATCCGGAACACTTGTCATATGATGATCAACTTCAAAGTAAGAACCTCAAGGTTATTGGTATTTGACCAACAAACCTAGAAGTTATTGATGTTGAAGTGTTTTTCTGAATAATGAGGAAAGCTAAAAGAGAAACTACAAAAGATTATTGGCGGAAAGAAAGAAAAGACTAGAAAGTCTAGCTCAGGTGTATATAAATGATATACATGTTATGAATGTATTCCTTGTTTGGTCACACAATAAAATTCTTGGGTACTAGTACCATATTGGTTGGTATGAAGTGTCATACAAAACAACGCAATACAAGAATACAATGGCCTAAGTGATCGACAAGGAATATGATAGGAATGCACGTCTGGAACAAAAATAAAGTGTTATTATGTTCGTCGTTGGCATTCTATCTAGCCCTTAGAATTTATAATAAAGAACTTAATAATTTTTATTTTGCTATGGTCAAATGAAAACAATGAGTTGTTCAAATTATGACATTACTCCATGTACGATGGATAAGTTATTATAAATCTTAATGGTGAATCACACATACATAATTACTGACACTAAAATGCCATAAGGCAAATGATTAAGAATTCCACTTATTTGTGGAACCGCCATTTAGGTCATGTTAGAAAGGAACGCATGAAGGAACTCCATGCAAATGGATTTTTGGAGTCATTTGATTTTTTGAATCGTTTGACGCTTGCAAATCTTTTCTAAAGAGAATGACTAAAATACCGTTCATAGGCTAAGAGTTGAACGAGCAACTAACTTAGTGGAAAAATACATGATGATGTATGTGGTTCACTGGGCATAGTTGTGTGCGGGAGATTCTTCTACTTCATGAAAACTTCCAAACGATGAATTGAGTATATATGTGTGGATATATCCAATAAGGAAGAAGTTTGAAACATTTGAATAGATTCAAATAAATTTCAGCATGAAGTGGAAATCATCGTAATAGAAAAATCAAATATCTATGATTGGATCATAGTGGAAATATTTGAATTACGAGTTTTTAGTGAACATCTAAGAGAGTTATGAAATTGTTCTACAACTCATGTTTCTTGGAGTATCATAGTGATGATGGAGTATCCGAGAGATGTATACAAACCTTGTTGGATGAATGATGAGATAAAATATTGATGCCATTATATTTTTGTGGATTATGCTTTAGAGACAACCGCTTTTACACTAAATAGAGCATCATCATGATCCGTTGAAATGACATCATACGAGTTATGACATGGGTATGAACCCTAATAGTTTTTTCTTAAATTTTGGTATGCATAGCATAAGTAAATAAGTTTACAACCAAAATCGGATGAATGTCTTTGTTGGTTATCCCAAAGAATTGATAGGGAATTCTTTCCACTATGAAGTAAAAGACAAAAGTGTTTGTTAATATTACTTGCTTATTTCCAAGAAATTGTTTTCTAGCGAAGTATTTGAGTGGGAGGACAATAGTACCTGATAAGGTTTATGAACCTGAGCAAAATGATCAGAGTAGTGCAGCATTGGAAATGGTTCCGGAAGCGGCCACGACGATCATGGCTCCCATGACTACAAAGTGTTTTAGCCATGGAGATCGAAGTACATATTGAACCTTGTAGGTATGGTTTACTTTGTGATCAAATAAATGATTTGTGGACAAAGTATTGATTTTGAAGAATGATAAACCAACTACAAACAAGGAAGTTATGATGGGCCCTGACTCCGTTAAAATGGCTATACGCCATGAAATCCAAGATAGATGAATACTTTTTGAAAGTAAATGGATCTATAAAATTGATGGACTTGGATGTAATATCCTTGAAGAAGTTCGACTTGTCAAAAAGTCATGTTTACGACAAAGTTCAAAGAGTTGACTACGATAAGATTAGATCTTCCGTAGCGATGCTTATAGTCTATGTGGATTATTCTAGTAATCGCTGCATATTTCTTTTATGAGATATGATAGTAGGATGGAAAAATACATTACTTAACAGAAGTGTGTATTAAAGGTGTATACAAGATACAACCAAGAGTTTTGCTGGTTCGTGGAATACTAGATAGGTATACAAACTTCAATTGGATGAAGTGAGTATCACGGAGTTGGAATCTTCACCAGATGAAATAGTCAAAGAGTTTTGATTTCATCAGAGACGATGAAGAGGCTTGCATTTGCAAGAAATTAAGTGGGAGCGACTGAGACATATTTATAATACTTTATGTAGATGACATATAGTTGGTTATAAATAATGTAATTATATACTTGATTAAAAGGTTTCATTGAGAATTAACTTTAATGAAAGGATATGGACTGAAACAAATTTTGTGTCAACATCTATAAAGATAGATTGAAACACATAATAAGTTTAAGTCAAAGTACATAGAATAGATATTGAAATAGTTCAATAGAGAGTGCATTTGCTACCCACGGGGGTAGCTACGCATGCATTGGTTGCTGTCCGATCTGTGTTGAGATTCCATTTTGCTACTTTGCATGTGTTGACCGTGTCATATAGCTGGTAGCTGATTGTTGGTGATTAAACGAGATACGGAAAAATCCCCCACCTAACCCCTGAATGACCGGACCTCGTCTCTACGCTCCTCCGCTTCCTCTCAACAACGGCATCCTATCGCGCTCGAACACCGGCGCCGCCATCGAGTGCTCGGCGACGCACCGGCAAACTCCTGATTCTGCTCGCCGTAGAGCGCTCTCCGCGGGCCGCACCTCCAATCCACCATTGGCGTCGAGATGGCGCGGCCGGTGCAACGCTGAAGCGGCATTTTCGAGGCTGGTGCGCGCTCGTGATGGAGCGGCCGAGCGGGGCAAGTGGAAAAGAGAGGCGGTGGTCGGTGGAGCACGGCCGGAGCAACGCGACTGCGCGCACGGACGGCTCCCACACGAGATGCCAACCTGCATGCGAGAAGCGCGGAGCACGGCTTGCTCGCTCGCGTAAAAATCCCCGGCCCGAGCTGCAAATCTCCCAAATTCCTCTTAACGGAGCGGCTCACGAGATCCCATGAAGGAAGCCAAGCCATTGGATAGAGCCTCCCCATCGGACAAGCACAACCGATATAGACCAATCAAATCGAATCGAATTGGCTCTCTAGCAAGGTGAAGATCAAATCGAATTCGCTCTCCAAATCAAATCGAATTTCCTATCTAGCAAGGTGAAGATCTCAAAATTTCGTCCTAGCAAGATGAAGATCAAATCGAATTTGCTCTCCAAATCAGTTGATATAGACCAATCAGCGGATAAATTTTTCGTTCTAGCAAGATGAAGACCACACTCAGCTTATACATGTCAATCCCCAAGCTCGACCGCCGCACCTCCGGCCAGCCCCTTACGCCCAGCACGCCCGCGAGCCACTTCTCGTCGAGCACCAGCGCCAAGACCGGATGATTTTGGAGCAGCTCGCAGGGATGGCCGCCGTCGTACCCCTCGTTCCCCACCCCGTGTCGTAGATAGCTATAGGAGGAGCGGAGGGTCAGCCGATTCTCGTAGAGCAGCAGCGCCAAGAGAGACGACCTGCCCGCTCGTCCTCATTCGATTTTGGAGAGGAGAGGGGGAGCACCGCTCAACCTCCTCTCGCCTGGAGCGGATCTCGGTGACCCGGTGGCCTGCGGGCCAGCTCGGCGGCGCTCGGATGCTTGTCCGGCAGGGGAGTAGGCGGCGGTGACCAAGACTCGGCGTCGGCGGTGATGGGGCTCCAGTGCGGCATTGGGCGAGCAATTTTTATTTCCATGATTTAGCACTTAATAGCCGGGAGACCAACTCGGATTAAATGTTAAGTACGTGTACAGTACCAGGTGGGAGGGGATAATGAGGTTTGACCAATGGGACACGTGTCAGCCCGTGGAGGGGTGTGCAGCTACCCCCGTGGGTAGCGAGGTTCATCCGTAGTTCAATATAGAAATATTAAGAAAATATTCTTGTCATGTGAAGGTTTAACAAGACTTGAGTGTATCTGACACTCAATGAGTAAAAACACATGAGTGATTATAGATCACGAATAATATGTACACAATCAGATGTCCAGTGCTATAAAGTGTTATGAGCATGTACCGAATGATTCATATGATGATCATTGGACGACAGTAAGAATATCCTTGAGTACTTTAGAAGAACTAAGGATATATATATATATAGTTTTGTATGGGGTAATGACAAACAAATCGCTGTAAAGTGTTGCACCGATATTAGTTTGATCACATATAAAAATAAAATTCAAATCTCAAATTAGGCTAAGTGTTATTTAAAAGGTAGCACAATGAGATAGAAGTTGTATATGCTAGATTTAGAAGAGTTCTAAATATTGTGACGGATTCTACAAAAGAAGGCAGAGTGTGTCATTGTTTTGACAATGACATAGGATGTTAAGTCAAGAGGTTCTTTGAGAACTTGGTGTAGTTCCGACAGAGTCAGAACTTTGAAGCTATATTGTGTGTGACAATATTAGTGACATATTTCAGACCGCGGAATTAAGGTTCCACCGTAAGACCAAACATATTTAAATGACGACTCATTTGGAAATGAGTGATGCGTTGAGACGCAAATGAATTACAAAATACATACGTTTCGAGCAAGTCAGATCCGTTGACTAAAACCTCTCCCGTGAGCAAAACATGATAAAGCACCGGAAGACCAAGGTGTTATATCTTTACAAATGTAAACTAGATTATTGACTCTAGTGCAAGTGGGAGACTGTTGGAGATATGCCCAAGAGGCAATAATAAAATGGTTATTATAATATATCTTTGAGTTTATGATAATGTTTACATACCATGCTATAATTGTATTAACCGAAACATTGATACATGTGTGTTATGTGAACAACAAGGAGTCCCTAGTAAGCCTATTGTATAACTAGCTTGTTGATTAATAAATGATCATCGTTTCATGATCATGAACATTGGATGTTATTAATAACAAGGTTATGTCATTATGTGAATGATATAATGGACACACCCAATTAAGCGTAGCATAAGATCACGTCATTAAGTTATTTGCTATAAGCTTTCGATACATAGTTACCTAGTCCTTATGACCATGAGATCATGTAAATCACTTATACCGGAAAGGTACTTTGATTACATCAAATGCCACTGCGTAAATGGGTGGTTATAAAGGTGGGATTAAGTATCCGGAAAGTATGAGTTGAGGCATATGGATCAACAAGTGGGATCCGTCCATCCCGATGACGGATAGATATACTCTGGGCCCTCTCGGTGGAATGTTGTCTAATGTCTTGCAAGCATATGAATAAGTTCATAAGAGACCACATACCACGATACGAGTAAAGAGTACTTGTCGGAGACGAGGTTGAACAAGGTATAGAGTGATACCGATGATCAAACCTCTGGACAAGTAAAATATCGCGTGACAAAGGGAATTGGTATCGTATGTGAATGGTTCATTCGATCACTAAGTCATCGTTGAATATGTGGGAGCCATTATGGATCTCCGGATCCCGCTATTGGTTATTGGTCGGAGAGAAGTCTCAACCATGTCTACATAGTTCGCGAACCGTAGGGTGACACACTTAAGGTTTGATGTCGTTTAAGTAGATATGGAATATGGAATGGAGTTCGAAGTTTTGTTCGGAGTCTCGGATGGGATCCAGGACATCACGAGGAGTTCCGGAATGGTCCGGAGAATAAGATTCATATATAGGAAGTCATTTTCTAGGTTTAAAAATGATCCGGTATTTTTCCAGGAAGGTTCTAGAAGGCTCTAGAAGAGTCCGGAAGAAATCGGCATGGAAGATGGGACTCCACCCACCTTGGACGGCCAGCCTAAGCGAGGAGGAGTCCCAACTGGACTCCCCACCATGGTGGCCGGCCACCCCACCAAGGAAAGGGGGGAGTCCCACTCCCCCTAGGTTTGGTCGCATGGAAGGTTTATGTTGGGGTCTTATTCGGAGAATTTGACCTAAACCTTGGGGCTTCCACCTATATACGAGAGGGAGGAGAGGGGCTGGCCGGCCACACCAACACCACCATGGCCGCACCCCCTCAAGGCTGCCCTAGCCGGCGCCCCTCTCCCGCACCCTAGCGGTTCCCTCCTACCTCTCTCTCCCACATAGCTTAGGCGAAGCTCTATCGGAGTTCTCCACCACCACCGCCACCACGCCGTCGTGCTGCCGGGATTCCGAGGAGGATCTACTACTTCCGCTGCCCGCTGGAACAGGGAGAAGGACGTCGTCATCAACACCGAACGTGTGACCAAGTACGGAGGTGCTGCCCGATTGTGGCACCGTCAAGATCTTCTACGCGCTTTTGAAAGCAACGAGAGCCTCCTCTTGTAGGCTTTGGAAATCTTCAAGGGTTAGTCTCGTTCATCCCCTCGTTGCTCCCATCTTCTAGATTGCATCTTGGCTTGGATTGCGTTCTCGCGGTAGGAAATTTTTTGTTTTCTATGCTACGAATCCCTACAGTGGTATCAGAGCCAGGTCTATGCATAGATGGTTGCACAAGTAGAACACAATTGTTTTGTGGGCGTTGATGCTTTGTTGTCTTTAGTTCGAGTACTTTGCATCTTTGTGGCATGGTGGGATGAAGCGGCTCGGGCTAACTTTACATGACCGCGTTCATGAGACTTGCTCCACGTTTGACATGCAACTTGTATTGCATAAGTGGCTTTGCGGGTGTCTGTCTCTCCCACCATAGTGAAGATTCAATTTATTATTTCTATTGACAACACTAGTATCACCGTTGTGGTTCATGTTCGTAGGTAGATTGGATCTTACTCGAAAACCCTAAACCACGTAAAATATGCAAACCAAATTAGAGACGTCTAACTTGTTTTTGCAGGGTTTGGTGATGTGATATGGCCATGATGTGATGATGAATATGTATGAGATGATCATTATTGTATTGTGGCAACCGGCAGGAGCCTTATGGTTGTCTTTAAATTTCATGTTGAGTAGTATTTCAAAGTAGTTGTAATAGTTTCTACATGAGGTGAACAACCATGAAGACGGCGCCATGGACCTTGACGCTACACCGACGATGATGGAGATCATGCCCGTTGATGATGGAAGATCATGTCCGTGCTTTGGAGATGAAGATCGAAGGCGCAAAGACTAAAGGGCCATATCATATCACATATGAATTGCATGTGATGTTAATCCTTTATGCATCTTATTTTGCTTAGAACGCGACGGTAGCATTATAAGATGATCCCTCACATTAATATCAAGATAATATAGTGTTCTCCCCTCGTATGCACCGTTGATATTGTTCGTCGTTTCGAAGCATCTCGTGATGATTGGATGTGATAGACTCAACGTTCACATACAACGGGTGTAAGCCATGTTGCACACGCGGAATACTTGGGTTTGCTTGACGAGCCTAGCATGTACAAACATGGCCTCGGGACAACGGAAATCGAAAGGTTGAACACGAGTCATATGGATGATATGATCAACATGTTGATGTTCACCATTGAAGCTACATCATCTCACGTGATGATCGGTTTTGGTGTAGTGGATATGGATCGTGTACCACTTAACAACTATGAGGGATGTTGTATTTAGTGGGAGTTCTTTAGTAATTAGATTAAAACATGAACTAATTATCATAAACATAGTCTGAATAGTATTTTGAATTAAATTTGTAGAATTGGCATCCGTTTTCTACCATGCGTTAGTCTTGTAATTGAGATTGAAATACTGTTAAATCTGACAAGTAACTTTACGGACTGGTACCGTATTGTTAAAGAATCAAGAAATGATTAAGTCCTATTGCAAACTTAGTAAACCTCACACTGTTGATTCAAAGAGCTATGGTTTCAATTAGTACCTAAAGTTATCTTGTCTCCGTGAAACTTGAAGTTCAAATCTGTTTGAAAAGTAAGGAGCTGAAAATTTAGTTTTCAGTAAATAATCAAGGTATGAGATATATGTGATATCTAAGATCTTATTGCAAGATGATAGAATATAATCTAGTGAGACTACATAAACTCATAAGTTTTATGGGAATGTACGAAGGTTGAAGACGCCCGGCGTCCCAATCCTCCAACTAAGTTGGGCACTAACGATATTCGCATATCCATGAAGTGATTGTCCTTAGTATGCACCGTTGCTAAGACTCGTAGTTTCGAAGCATCACGTGATGATCGGGTGTTATAGATTCTACGTGTGCATACAATGGGTGCAAGCCGATTTGCACATGCGAATATCGAGGTTAAACTTTACGAGCCTAGCATGTACGTACATGGTCTCGAAAAGTCGTCATGATATGATGGATAAAATTATGAGTGAAATTGTTCATCATATTAAAAGGTTACTAATAGTGAAATCCGGAACACTTGTCATATGATGATCAACTTCAAAGTAAGAACCTCAAGGTTATTGGTATTTGACCAACAAACCTAGAAGTTATTGATGTTGAAGTGTTTTTCTGAATAATGAGGAAAGCTAAAAGAGAAACTACAAAAGATTATTGGCAGAAAGAAAGAAAAGACTAGAAAGTCTAGCTCAGGTGTATATAAATGATATACATGTTATGAATGTATTCCTTGTTTGGTCACACAATGAAATTCTTGGGTACTAGTACCATATTGGTTGGTATGAAGTGTCATACAAAACAACGCAATACAAGAATACAATGGCCTAAGTGATCGACAAGGAATATGATAGGAATGCACGTCTGGAACAAAAATAAAGTGTTATTATGTTCGTCGTTGGCATTCTATCTAGCCCTTAGAATTTATAATAAAGAACTTAATAATTTTTATTTTGCTATGGTCAAATGAAAACAATGAGTTGTTCAAATTATGACATTACTCCATGTACGATGGATAAGTTATTATAAATCTTAATGGTGAATCACACATACATAATTATCGACACTAAAATGCCATAAGGCAAATGATTAAGAATTCCACTTATTTGTGGAACCGCCATTTAGGTCATGTTAGAAAGGAACGCATGAAGGAACTCCATGCAAATGGATTTTTGGAGTCATTTGATTTTTTGAATCGTTTGACGCTTGCAAATCTTTTCTAAAGAGAATGACTAAAATACCGTTCATAGGCTAAGAGTTGAACGAGCAACTAACTTAGTGGAAAAATACATGATGATGTATGTGGTTCACTGGGCATAGTTGTGTGCGGGAGATTCTTCTACTTCATGAAAACTTCCAAACGATGAATTGAGTATATATGTGTGGATATATCCAATAAGGAAGAAGTTTGAAACATTTGAATAGATTCAAATAAATTTCAGCATGAAGTGGAAATCATCGTAATAGAAAAATCAAATATCTATGATTGGATCATAGTGGAAATATTTGAATTACGAGTTTTTAGTGAACATCTAAGAGAGTTATGAAATTGTTCTACAACTCATGTTTCTTGGAGTATCATAGTGATGATGGAGTATCCGAGAGATGTATACAAACCTTGTTGGATGAATGATGAGATAAAATATTGATGCCATTATATTTTTGTGGATTATGCTTTAGAGACAACCGCTTTTACACTAAATAGAGCATCATCATGATCCGTTGAAATGACATCATACGAGTTATGACATGGGTATGAACCCTAATAGTTTTTTCTTAAATTTTGGTATGCATAGCATAAGTAAATAAGTTTACAACCAAAATCGGATGAATGTCTTTGTTGGTTATCCCAAAGAATTGATAGGGAATTCTTTCCACTATGAAGTAAAAGACAAAAGTGTTTGTTAATATTACTTGCTTATTTCCAAGAAATTGTTTTCTAGCGAAGTATTTGAGTGGGAGGACAATAGTACCTGATAAGGTTTATGAACCCGAGCAAAATGATCAGAGTAGTGCAGCATTGGAAATGGTTCCGGAAGCGGCCACGACGATCATGGCTCCCATGACTACAAAGTGTTTTAGCCATGGAGATCGAAGTACATATTGAACCTTGTAGGTATGGTTTACTTTGTGATCAAATAAATGATTTGTGGACAAAGTATTGATTTTGAAGAATGATAAACCAACTACAAACAAGGAAGTTATGATGGGCCCTGACTCCGTTAAAATGGCTATACGCCATGAAATCCAAGATAGATGAATACTTTTTGAAAGTAAATGGATCTATAAAATTGATGGACTTGGATGTAATATCCTTGAAGAAGTTCGACTTGTCAAAAAGCTGTTTACGACAAAGTTCAAAGAGTTGACTACGATAAGATTAGATCTTCCGTAGCGATGCTTATAGTCTATGTGGATTATTCTAGTAATCGCTGCATATTTCTTTTATGAGATATGATAGTAGGATGGAAAAATACATTACTTAACAGAAGTGTGTATTAAAGGTGTATACAAGATACAACCAAGAGTTTTGCTAGTTCGTGGAATACTAGATAGGTATACAAACTTCAATTGGATGAAGTGAGTATCACGGAGTTGGAATCTTCACCAGATGAAATAGTCAAAGAGTTTTGATTTCATCAGAGACGATGAAGAGGCTTGCATTTGCAAGAAATTAAGTGGGAGCGCTGAGACATATTTATAATACTTTATGTAGATGACATATAGTTGGTTATAAATAATGTAATTATATACTTGATTAAAAGGTTTCATTGAGAATTAACTTTAATGAAAGGATATGGACTGAAACAAATTTTGTGTCAACATCTATAAAGATAGATTGAAACACATAATAAGTTTAAGTCAAAGTACATAGAATAGATATTGAAATAGTTCAATATAGAAATATTAAGAAAATATTCTTGTCATGTGAAGGTTTAACAAGACTTGAGTGTATCTGACACTCAATGAGTAAAAACACATGAGTGATTATAGATCACGAATAATATGTACACAATCGGATGTCCCGTGCTATAAAGTGTTATGAGCATATACCAGAATGATTCATATGATGATCATTGGACGACGAGTAAGAATATCCTTGAGTACTTTAGAAGAACTAAGGATATATATATATAGTTTTGTATGGGGTAATGACAAACAAATCGCCGTAAAGTGTTGCACCGATATTAGTTTGATCACATATAAAAATAAAATTCAAATCTCAAATTAGGCTAAGTGTTATTTAAAAGGTAGCACAATGAGATAGAAGTTGTCTATGCTAGATTTAGAAGAGTTCTAAATATTGTGACGGATTCTACAAAAGAAGGCAGAGTGTGTCATTGTTTTGACAATGACATAGGATGTTAAGTCAAGAGGTTCTTCGAGAACTTGGTGTAGTTCCGACAGAGTCAGAACTTTGAAGCTATATTGTGTGTGACAATATTAGTGACATATTTCAGACTGCGGAATTAAGGTTCCACCAGAAGACCAAACATATTTAAATGACGACTCATTTGGAAATGAGTGATGCGTTGAGACGCAAATGAATTACAAAATACATACGTTTCTGAGCAAGTCAGATCCGTTGACTAAAACCTCTCCTGTGAGCAAAACATGATAAAGCACCAGAAGACCAAGGTGTTATATCTTTACAAATGTAAACTAGATTATTGACCCTAGTGCAAGTGGGAGACTGTTGGAGATATGCCCTAGAGGCAATAATAAAATGGTTATTATAATATATCTTTGAGTTTATGATAATGTTTACATACCATGCTATAATTGTATTAACCGAAACATTGATACATGTGTGTTATGTGAACAACAAGGAGTCCCTAGTAAGCCTATTGTATAACTAGCTTGTTGATTAATAAATGATCATCGTTTCATGATCATGAACATTGGATGTTATTAATAACAAGGTTATGTCATTATGTGAATGATATAATGGACACACCCAATTAAGCGTAGCATAAGATCACGTCATTAAGTTATTTGCTATAAGCTTTCGATACATAGTTACCTAGTCCTTATGACCATGAGATCATGTAAATCACTTATACCGGAAAGGTACTTTGATTACATCAAATGCCACTGCGTAAATGGGTGGTTATAAAGGTGGGATTAAGTATCCGGAAAGTATGAGTTGAGGCATATGGATCAACAGTGAGATATGTCCATCCCGATGACGGATAGATATACTCTGGGCCCTCTCGGTGGAATGTCGTCTAATGTCTTGCAAGCATATGAATAAGTTCATAAGAGACCACATACCACGATACGAGTAAAGAGTACTTGTCAGAGACGAGGTTGAACAAGGTATAGAGTGATACCGATGATCAAACCTCGGACAAGTAAAATATCGCGTGACAAAGGGAATTGGTATCGTATGTGAATGGTTCATTCGATCACTAAGTCATCGTTGAATATGTGGGAGCCATTATGGATCTCCAGATCCCGCTATTGGTTATTGGTCGGAGAGAAGTCTCAACCATGTCTACATAGTTCGCGAACCGTAGGGTGACACACTTAAGGTTTGATGTCGTTTAAGTAGATATGGAATATGGAATGGAGTTCGAAGTTTTGTTCGGAGTCTCGGATGGGATCCAGGACATCACGAGGAGTTCCGGAATGGTCCGGAGAATAAGATTCATATATAGGAAGTCATTTTCTAGGTTTGAAAATGATCCGGTATTTTTCCATGAAGGTTCTAGAAGGTTCTAGAAGAGTCCGGAAGAAATCGGCATGGAAGGTGGGACTCCACCCACCTTGGGCGGCCAGCCTAAGGGAGGAGGAGTCCCAAGTGGACTCCCCACCATGGTGGCCGGCCACCCCACCAAGGAAAGGGGGGAGTCCCACTCCCCCTAGGTTTGGTCGCATGGAAGGTTTATGTTGGGGTCTTATTCGGAGACTTTGACCTAAACCTTGGGGCTTCCACCTATATACAGAGGGGAGGAGAGGGGCTGGCCAGCCACACCAACACCACCATGGCCGCACCCCCTCAAGGCTGCCCTAGCCGGCGCCCCCTCTCCCAAACCCTAGCGGTTCCCTCCTACCTCTCTCTCCCACATAGCTTAGCGAAGCTCTGTCGGAGTTCTCCACCACCACAGCCACCACGCCGTCGTGCTGCTGGGATTCCGAGGAGGATCTACTACTTTCGCTGCCCGCTGGAACGGGGAGAAGGACGTCGTCATCAACACCGAACGTGTGACCAAGTACGGAGGTGCTGCCCGATTGTGGCACCGTCAAGATCTTCTACGCGCTTTTGAAAGCGGCAAGTGATCGTCTACCGCAGCAACGAGAGCCTCCTCTTGTAGGCTTTGGAAATCTTCAAGGGTTAGTCTCGTTCATCCCCTCGTTGCTCCCATCTTCTAGATTGCATCTTGGCTTGGATTGCGTTCTCGCGGTAGGAATTTTTTTGTTTTCTATGCTACGAATCCCTACACTCCGGTGATGATTCCCCTCTCCGGCAGGGTGCCAGAGGCGATCTCCTGAATCCCCCGAGATGGGATTGACGGCGACAACGTCACAGTATGTTTTCTCGTATCGTGGCTCTCGGTACTAGGGTTTTCGCGACGGGGAGAATAAATAGGCGAAGGGGCAGAGTCGGGGGGCGCCCGAGGGGCCCACCCCATAGGCCGGCACAGCCAAGGGCCCCACCGCGCCGCCATGTGGGGTGGCCGCCTCGTGGCCCCTCTTCATCTCCTCTTCGGACTTCTGGAAGGCTCCGTGGAAAATAAGACCGTGGGCTTTTGTTTCGTCCAATTCCGAGAATATTTCCTGTGTAGGATTTCTGAAACCAAAAACAGCAGTAAAACGAGAACCGGCGCTTCGGCATCCTGTTAATAGGTTAGTGCCGGAAAATGCATCAAAATGATACAAAGTGTATATAACACATGTGAGTATTGTCATAAAACTAGCATGGAACATAAGAAATTATAGATACGTTTGAGACGTATCAAGCATCCCCAAGCTTAGTTCCTACTCGCCCTCGAGTAGGTAAACGATAACAAGGATAATTTCTGAAGTGACATGCTACTATCATAACCTTGATCAATACTATTGTAAAGCATATGAGATGAATGAAGTGATTCAAAGCAATGGTAAAGATAATGACTAAACAACTGAATCATATAGCAAAGACTTTTCATGAATAGTACTTTAAAGACAAGCATCAATAAGTCTTGCATAAGAGTTAACTCATAAAGCAATAGATTCTTAATAGAAGGTTTTGAAGCAACACAAAGGAAGATATAAGTTTCAGCAGTTGCTTTCAACTTCAACATGTATATCTCATGGATAATTGTCAATACAAAGTAATATGATGAGTGCAAATAAGCAAGTATGTCAGAATCAATGCACACAGTTGACACAAGTGTTTGCTTCTAGGACAGAAAGAAGTAGGTAAACTGACTCAACATAAAGTAAAAGAAAGGCCCTTCGCGGAGGGAAGCAGGGATTACTCATGTGCTAGAGCTTTTTATTTTGAAAACATGGAAACAATTTTGTCAACGGTAGTAATAATTCATATGTGTTATGCATAAAACATCATATAAGTTGCAAGCCTCATGCATCGAATACCAATAGTGCTCGCACCTTGTCCTAATTAGCTCGGAATTCCATGGATTATCATTGCATTACATATGTTTCAACCAAGTGTCACAAAGGTGTACCTCTATGTCACCTGTACAAAGGTCCAAGGAGATAAATCGCATTTGATTTCTCTATTTTGATAGATCTCAACTTGAGGACATCCATACCGGGACAACATAGAAAACAGATAATGGACTCCTCTTTAATGCTTAAGCATTCAACAACGAATAATATTCTCATAAGAGATTGAGGATTAATGTCCAAGCTGAAACTTCCACCATGATACATGGCTTTGGTTGGCGGCCCAATGTTCTTCTCTAACAATATGCATACTCAAACCATTTAATCATGATAAATCACCCTTACTTCGGACAAGACGAACATGCATAGAAACTCACATGATATTCAACAAAGGTGTAACGAGTTGATGGCGTCCCCAGAAACATGGTTACCGCTCAACAAGCAACTTATAAGAAATAAGATACATAAGCGACATATTCTTTACCACAATAGTTTTTAAGCTATTTTCCCAATGAGCTATATATTGCAAAGACAAGCAATGAAATTTTTAAAGGTAGCACGCAAGCAATTTACTTTGGAATGTGATACGTCCCAAACGTATCTATAATTTCTTATGTTCCATGCTACTTTTATGATGATACTCACATGTTTTATACACATTATATGTCATTATTATGCGTTTTCCGGAACTAACCTATTGACGAGATGCCGAAGTGCCGCTCCTATTTTCTGCTGTTTTTGGTTTCAGAAATCCTAGTAAGGAAATATTCTCGGAATCGGACGAAATCAACGCCCAGCACCTTATTTTTCCCGGAAGGTTCCAGAGCATCGAAGAAGTACCGGAGAGGAGCCAGGGGGGCCCCACACGCCAGGGCGGCGCGGCCAAGGGGTGGGGCGCGCCCCCTAGTGTGTGGGCCCACCAGGGCCCCTCCGAGGCTTCCCTTCCGCCTACTTAAGGTCTCCGTCGCGAAAACCCTACAGGGAATGACAAAACCCGAGAAAACCTTCCAGAGTCGCCGCCATCGCGAAACTCCAATTCGGGGGGGGGGACAGAAGTCTCTGTTCCGGCACCCTGCCGGGACAGGGAATTGCCCCCAGAGTCATCTCCACCGCCATCTCCACCGCCATCGTTGTCTCCATGATGAGGAGGGAGTAATTCACCCCCGGGGCTGAGGGCTCTGCTGTAGCTATGTGGTTCGTCTCTCTCTTTGTGATCTAGTTGAATATCATCTATGTGCTACTCTAGTGATGTTATTAAAGTAGTCTATTCCTCCTCCATGGTGTAATGGTGACAGTGTGTGCATCATGTAGTACTTGGCGTCGGTTATGATTGTAATCTCTTGTAGATTATGAAGTTAATTATTGCTATGATAGTATTGATGTGATCTATTCCTCCTTCATAGTGTGATGGTGACAGTGTGCATGCTATGTTAGTACTTGGTGTAATTGCAATGATCTGTCATGCACTCTAAGGTTATTTAAATATGAACATCGAATGTTGTGGAGCTTGTTAACCCCGGCATTGAGGTGCTCTTGTAGCCCTACGCAATTAGTGGTGTTCATCATCCAACAAGAGAGTGTAGAGTGGTTTTATTATGTGATCAATGTTGAGAGTGTCCACTAGTGAAAGTAGGATCCCTAGGCCTTGTTTCCAAACATCGAATCTCCGTTTATTTACTGTTTTGTTGCATGTTTACTCGCTGCCATATTTTATTCAGATTGTTATTACCACTCATATACATCCATACTACTTGTATTTCACTATCTCTTCGCCGAACTAGTGCACCTATACATCCGACAAGTGTATTAGGTGTGTTGGGGACACAAGAGACTTCTTGTATCGTGATTGCGAGTGGTTGCTTGAGAGGGATATCTTTGACCTCTTCCTCCCTGAGTTCGATAAACCTTGGGTGATCCACTTAAGGGAAACTTGCTGCTGTTCTACAAACCTCTGATCTTGGAGGCCCAACACTGTCTACAGGAATAGAAGCGTGCGTAGACATCAAGCACTTTTCTGGCGCCGTTGCCGGGGAGGAAAGGTAAAAGGCACTCATACTCCGGTCTCAGGTAAAAGTACTTTTCTGGCGCCATTGTGTGAGTGTTCGAAGCTATTTCCTTTAGATCCTGCAATTGCATCTTTTTGTTTCTTGTTTTTATTTTTCACTAGTTAGGCATAATGGAAAACAACAATGAGCTTTTTAATCTATTTCCCGAGTTAAGATATGAATTGTTTGATGCGAAAATTAAAAAACCTATGGAACCTTATTTGCATGATAGTAGCAATGTTATTAGTATGAATGCAATTACTGCTAATGCTATGGAAAAGTCTAAGCTTGGGGAAGCTAGTTTATATAAAAATAATCTTTGTTGCTCCTCAGCTTTGGAGGAAATATTTTGCTCTGATAATGCTTTATCTCCCATATGCGATAACTCTAATGATGCTCCTGATATTTTAAATCCACCTGCTGAAAGAATTCCGTATAAAATACCTATGAAAATTATTGAACGTGTTATGGATAATCGCTATGAAGGGGATGGAACTGTCCATCCTGGAGATCATTTACTGCTTTTGCATGAATTATGCGGGTTATTCAAGTGTGCAGGTATCTCTATGGATGAAGTGAAGAAGAAACTATTCTCTATGTCGCTGTCCGGTAAAGCGGCGCATTGGTACAAACTGCTGAAGGATGGGCATTCTCTTGATTGGAAGGATATTGTGCCTCTATTTTACTCTAAATTCTATCCTCCAAGTGAAATCCACAAAGACCGGAACCGCATATATAATTTCTGGCCTCATGATGGAGAGAGTATTGCCCAAGCATGGGGGAGATTGAAGTCTTTAATGCTCAAATGCCCCAATCATGAGCTTCCCGGTAATATCATCATTGATAATTTCTATGCAAGACTTTCTTTTCAAGATAAAACCTTGCTGGATACTACTTGTTCTGGATCATTTACACGCAATGGAGAAGAGTTTAAAAGGGACCTTCTTGATCGGATTCAGGAGAATACTGAAGGATGGGAGAACAACAAAGGTAAAGAGTCAGGTATAAATTATGATTATGAGTGCATTGAAACTTTTATGGATACCGATAAAATTCGAAATATGAGTTCTACTTATGGTCTTGACTCTCAAGTTGTTGCAAATCGAAGATGAATATTGTATCCACCATATGAATGAAAAAACTAGAAAGTGGTCTAAGGCTCTAGATGATCTTGGTAAAAAGGTTTGTGCCATCTATCCTTTTATTTGCGAACTTTGCCATAGAGTGGGTCATTTTAATTTTCAATGCTCCTCCAATGATAATTCGAACCCCATGAGTGCTGCAAATTTGTATTGTGATGATGAAATTACTCCTAATCAGCATGATGAACTTACTTTATTTCTGTGGTGTGAAGAGTTATCAAGAAAAATCTCTTTGTTACATATGAGTGATCTTGATATTGATGATGTCCTGCGTGGGTGTTTTTCTTATTGCATTGATAATCGCCATACAAATACTTACATACAAAATATTTTAGAAGATGACACTTTGCCAAAATATGATAGGACCGCTGTGTGTTTTGAACTTGTTAATGAAAAGGAGGAATCCTCCCAAGTTTCTTCTATTGTTTCTGGAAACAGATCAGGTTATGTGGAGAAGCCCCTCATCAAGCTTCTCCCCGCTAAAGAAGGGAACGAGGAGAAAGAAAAGAAGAAGAAGAAGGGAACGAAAAAGAAGAAGAAGAAGAAGGGGAATAAAGAGAAAGAGGTAATGGCATATCCCCGCGTGTATGAGATAACTATAGGTAACCGTAAGTATGTTGCTCCTAATGATTATTATGATAATGAATCTGAGTACAATGATCTTCCTATGCCCTTTACCTACATTAGTGATCATGATTTGAAAGAGCACACTACTTTTGATATTGGAAATCTCTGGGAAACTAATTCTGAAAATAATGATGTTAATAATTGCCATAGTATCAGTACTATCCATGCTTCCTCCCATAATGATATAGAAAGCTCTAAGCTTGGGGATGAGGTGTTTGAAAATCCTTTTGCTACTGATCATTATGTGTTTGATACATCTCCTTCTAGTAACAACGATGGTATGGTCACAGATGAACATATTGTGAAAGATAACTATTCTATTTCTTATGATGACACTATGCCTCCAATCTTTGATGATTATTATAAAGAATGCTATGATATAGGTTATAATTATCCTTATGAAACTTGTCATAGTTATGATTGGATTGCTAAAAACAATTCCCTTAGTATGCAACTTGTTTACCATGTTCAAATTCTTGATAATAATCTTGCTCCAATTACTATTAATGAGAAGAACTCTTCTTATGCCAAAATTAATGATACCTTTATGCATATGAACCATGATAAGAATGTTTTAAGTGATGGTTATATTGTGGATTTCATCAATGATGCTACTGAAAGTTATTGTGAGAGAGGGAAACATGGTTATATGCATCTTAATAATATTAAGTTTCCCCTCTCTATGTTGAGAATCTTGAAGTTACTCGTGTTTTATCTTCCTATGCTTGTCACTTTGTTCTTCATGAATTCATTTGTGTACAAGATTCTTATGCATAGGAAGTGGGTTAGACTTAAATGTGTTTTGAACTTGCTTTTTGATGCTCTCTTTTGCTTCAACTCTTATGTCTTGCGAGTGCATCATTAAAATTGCTGAGCCCATCTTAATGGCTATAAAGAAAGCACTTCTTGGGAGATAACCCATGTGTTTATTTTGCTACTGTTTTGTTGTGTTTTGGAAGTTGTTACTAATGTAGCAACCTCTCCTTATCTCTATTTTATTGCAATGTTGTGCCAAGTGAAGTCTCTAATAGAAGGTTGATGCTAGATTTGGATTTCTGCGCAGAAACAGATTTCTTGCTGTCACGAATCTGGGTATGATTCTCTGTAGGTAACTCATAAAAATCTGCCAATTTACGTGAATGATCCTCAGATATGTACGCAACTTTCATTAGTTTTGAGTTTTCTGATTTGAGCAACGGAAGTACCTCTTAAAAATTCGTGTTTACTGGCTGTTCTGTTTTGACAGATTTTGTCTCTGTTTTTTTTGCATTGTCTCGTGTGGACTTTAAGTGAGGCTTTCTAGACGTGGAGAGCTGTAGCTAATGTTTTATTGAGTTCTTGCAATGTGTCACTACAGGGCCAAGGTGGATTAAAGTTTTTGAGTACTAACCCCTCTAATGAAGTTTATGAGAAGTTTGGTGTGGAGGAAGTTTTCAAGGGTCAAGAGAGGAGGATGATACAATATGATCAAGAAGAGTGAAAAGTCTAAGCTTGGGGATGCCCCGTGGTTCATCCCTGCATATTTCAAGAAGACTCAAGCATCTAAGCTTGGGGATGCCCAAGGCATCCCCTTCTTCATCGACAACTTATCGGGTTTCTTCTCTTGAAACTATATTTTTATTCGGTCACATCTTATGTACTTTACTTGGAGCGTCTCGTGTGCTTTTATTTTTGTTTTGTTATTTTCATTCTCTGAATAAATGCTTGTGTGGGAGAGAGACACGCTCCGCTGTTGCATATGAACACATGTGTTCTTAGCTTTACTTTTAATGTTCATGGCGAAGGTTGAAACTGCCTCGTTAATTGTTATATGGTTGGAAACAGAAAATGCTTCATGTGGTAATTGGTATAATGTCTTGAATAATTTGATACTTGGCAATTGTTGTGCTCATATAGATCATGTTTAAGCTCTTGCATCATGTACTTTGTACCCATTAATGAAGAACTACATAGAGCTTGTTAAAATTTGGTTTGCATGATTAGTTTCTCTAGAGTCTAGATATTTTCTCGGTTAAGGTGTTTGAACAACAAGGAGACGATGTAAAGTCTTATAATGCTTACAATATGTTCATATGTGAGTCTTGCTGCACCGTTTTATACTTGAGTTTGCTTCAAACAACCTTGCTAGCCTAGCCTTGTATTGAGAGGAATTCTTCTCGTGCACCCAAATCCTTGAGCCAAAAACTATGCCATTTGTGTCCACCATACCTACCTACTACATGGTATTTCTCTCGCCATTCCAAAGTACATTACTTGAGTGCTACCTTTAAAATTCTATTCTTTGCCTTTACAATACATAGCTCATGGGAAAATAGCCTTAAAAACTATTGTGGTGAAGAATATGTACTTATGTGTCTTATTTCTCAATAAGTTGCTTGTTGAGCGGTAACCATGTTTCTGGGGACGCCATCAACTCTTTTACCTTTGTTGAATATCATGTGAGTTGCTATGCATGTTCGTCTTGTCTGAAGTAAGGGCGATTTTCATGATCAAATGGTTTGAGTATGCATACTGTTAGAGAAGAACATTGGGCCGCTAACTAAAGCCATGATTCATGGTGGAAATTTCAGTGTGGACAACTTATCCTCAATCTCTTATGAGAATTTAACTGTTGTTGTATGCTTATGCATTAAAGAGGAGTCCATTATCTGTTGTCTATGTTGTCCCAGTATGGATGTCTAAGTTGAGAATAATCAAAAGCGAGAAATCCAATGCGAGCTTTCTCCTTAGACCTTTGTACAGAGCGGCATAGAGGTACCCCTTTGTGACACTTGGTTGAAACATATGCTATGCAATGATAATCCATGTTAATCCAAGCTAATTAGGACAAGGTGCGAGCACTATTGGTATACTATGCATGAGGCTTGCAACTTATAGGAGATCTTATACATATCACATATGCTTTATTACTACCGTTGACAAAATTGTTTCTTGTTTTCAAAATAAAAGCTCTAGCACAAATATAGTAATCCATGCTTCCCTCTGCGAAGGGCCATTCTTTTACTTTATTGTTGAGTCAGTTTACCTACTTCTTTCTATCTTAGAAGCAAACACTTGTGTCAAATGTGCATTGATTCTTATATGTTTACCTATTGCACTTGTTATATTGCTTTATGTTGACAACTATCCATGAGATATACATGTTACAAGTTGAAAGCAATTGCTGAAACTTAATCAACCTTTGTGTTGCTGCAATGCCTTTACTAAGAATTTATTGCTTTATGAGTAACTCTTATGCAAGTCTTATTGATGCTTGTCTTGAAAGTATTATTCATGAAAAGTCTTTGTTATATGGTTCAGTTGTTTACTCATTGTCTTTACCATTGCTTCGAATCCCTGCATTCATTACATATGCTTTATAATAGTATTGATCAAGATTATGATAGCATGTCACTTAAAAAATTATCTTTGTTATCGTTTACCTACTCGAGGGCAAGTAGGAACTAAGCTTGGGGATGCTTGATACGTCCCAAACGTATCTATAATTTCTTATGTTCCATGCTACTTTTATGATGATACTCACATGTTTTATACACATTATATGTCATTATTATGCGTTTTCCGAACTAACCTATTGACGAGATGCCGAAGTGCCAGCTCTCGTTTTCTGCTGTTTTTGGTTTCAGAAATCCTAGTAAGGAAATATTCTCGAATCGGACGAAATCAACGCCCAGCACCTTATTTTTCCCGGAAGGTTCCAGAGCATCGAAGAAGTACCGGAGAGGAGCCAGGGGGCCCCACACGCCAGGGCGGCGCGGCCAAGGCGTGGGGCGCGCCCTCCTAGTGTGTGGGCCCACCAGGGCCCCTCCGAGGCTGCCCTTCCGCCTACTTAAGGTCTCCGTCTCGAAAACCCTACAGGGATTGACGAAACCCGAGAAAACCTTCCAGAGCCGCAGCCATCGCGAAACTCCAATTCGGGGGGGACAGAAGTCTCTGTTCCGGCACCCTGCCGGGACGGGGAATTGCCCCCGGAGTCATCTCCACCGCCATCTCCACCGCCATCTTCACCGCCATCGCTGTCTCCATGATGAGGAGGGAGTAATTTACCCCCGGGGCTGAGGGCTCTGCTGTAGCTATGTGGTTCATCTCTCTCTTTGTGATCTAGTTGAATATCATCTACGTGCTACTCTAGTGATGTTATTAAAGTAGTCTATTCCTCCTCCATGGTGTAATGGTGACAGTGTGTGCATCATGTAGTACTTGGCGTAGGTTATGATTGTAATCTCTTGTAGATTATGAAGTTAATTATTGCTATGATAGTATTGATGTGATCTATTCCTCCTTCATAGTGTGATGGTGACAAGTGTGCATGCTATGTTAGTACTTGGTGTAATTGCAATGATCTGTCATGCACTCTAAGGTGATTTAAATATGAACATCGAATGTTGTGGAGCTTGTTAACTCCGGCATTGAGGTGCTCTTGTAGCCCTACGCAATTAGTGGTGTTCATCATCCAACAAGAGAGTGTAGAGTGGTTTTATTATGTGATCAATGTTGAGAGTGTCCACTAGTGAAAGTAGGATCCCTAGGCCTTGTTTCCAAACATCGAATCTCCGTTTATTTACTGTTCTGTTGCATGCTTACTCGCTGCCATATTTTATTCAGATTGTTATTACCACTCATATACATCCATACTACTTGTATTTCACTATCTCTTCGCCGAACTAGTGCACCTATACATTTGACAAGTGTATTAGGTGTGTTGGGGACACAAGAGACTTCTTGTATCGTGATTGCAGGGTTGCTTGAGAGGGATATCTTTGACCTCTTCCTCCCTGAGATCGATAAACCTTGGGCGATCCACTTAAGGGAAACTTGCTGCTGTTCTACAAACCTCTGCTCTTGGAGGCCCAACACTGTCTACAGGAATAGAAGCGTGCGTAGACATCAGAATGGCAGAAAAATACCACATAGTAGGTAGATATGGTGGACACAAATGGAATGATTTTTGGCTCAAGGTTTTGGATGCACGAGAAGCATTCCCTCTCAGTACAAGGCTTTGGCTACCAAGGTTGTTTGACGCAAACACAAGTATGAACCGGTACAGCAAAACTTACATAAGAACATATTGCAAGCATTATAAGACTCTACACTGTCTCCTTGTTGTTCAAACAATTTTACCAGAATATATCTAGACTTTAGAGAGACCAATCATGCAAACCAAATTTCAACAAGCTCTACGGTAGTTCTCCACTAATAGGTTCAAACTACATGATGCAAGAGCTTAAACAGATCTAATTGAGAGTTCAAAATAATTGCCAAGTATCAAATTATTCAAGACCATATACCAATTACTACATGAAGCATTTTCTGTTTCCAACCAAATAGCAATGAATGAAGCGGCTTTCAACCTTTGCCATGAACATTAAAAGTAAAGCTAAGAACACCAGTGTTCATATGAAACAGCGGAGCGTGTCTTTCTCCCACACAAGGAATGCTAGGATCCGAATTTATTCAAAAATAATAAAAAATAAAAGCATACAGACGCTCCAAGTAAAGCACATAAGATGTGACGGAATAAAAATATAGTTTCACTAGAGGTGACCTGATAAGTTGTTGATGAAGAAGGGGATGCCTTGGGCATCCCCAAGCTTAGATGCTTAAGTCTTCTTGAAATATGCAGGGATGAACCGCGGGGGCATCCCCAAGCTTAGACTGTTCACTCTTCTTGATCGTATTATATCATCCTCCTCTCTTGACCCTTGAAAACTTCCTCCACACCAAACTCAAGACAAACTCATTAGAGGGTTAGTGCATAATCAAAAATTCACATGTTCAGAGAGGACACGATCATTCCCAACACTTCTGGACATTACCCAAAGCTACTGAAAGTTAATGGAACAAAGAAATCCACTCAACACAGTAAAAGAGGCAATGCGAAATAAAAGGCAGAATCTGTCAAAACAGAACAGTCCGTAAAGACGAATTTTTTAGAGGCACTTAACATGCTCAGATGAAGAAGCTCAAATTGAATGAAAGTTGCGTACATATCTGAGGATTACTCATGAATTTTCGCAGATTTTTTTCTGAGTTTCCCGCAGAGAGTTCTACTCAAATTCGTGACAGCTAGAAATCTGTTTCTGCGCAGAAATCCAAATCTAGTATCAACCTTACTATCAAAGATTTTACTTGGCACATCAATGCAATAAGGTAAAGATAAGGAGATGTTGCTACAGTAGTAACAACTTCCAAGACACAAATATAAAACAAAAATTGCAGAAATAAAATAATGGGTTGTCTCCTATAAGCGCTTTTCTTTAACGCCTTTTAGCTAGGCGCAGAAAGTGTAAATCAAGTAACATCAAGAGATAAAGCATCAACATCATAATTTGTTCTAATAATAGAATCAAAAGGTAACTTCATTCTCTTTCTAGGGAAGTGTTCCATACCTTTCTTAAGAGGGAATTGATACTTAATATTTCCTTCCTTCATATCAATAATAGCACCAACAGTTCAAGAAAGGGTCTTCCCAAAATAATAGGACAAGATGCATTGCATTCAATATCCAAGACAACAAAATCAAAGGGGACAAGGTTATTGTTAACCGTAATGTGAACATTAACAATCCTCCCCAAAGGTTTCTTTATAGAATTATCAGCGAGATTAACATCCAAATAACAATATTTCAATGGTGGCAAGTCAAGCATATCATAGAGTTTCTTAGGCATAACGAAATACTTGCACCAAGATCACATAAAGCATTACAATCAAAATCATTGACCTTCATTTTAATGATGGGCTCCCAACCATCTTCCAACTTCCTAGGAATAGAAGTTTCAAGTTTTAATTTCTCTTCTCTAGCTTTAATGAGAGCATTTGTAATATGTTTTGTAAAGGCCAAGTTTATAACACTAGCATTAGGACTTCTAGCAAGTTTTTGCAAGAACTTAATAACTTCAGAGATATGAAAATTATCAAAATCTAAACCATTATGATCTAAAGCAACGGGATCGTTGTCCCCAATATTCTGAAAAATTTCAGCACTTTTATCACAAACAGTTTCAGCAGTTTCAGGCAATTTTGCACGCTTTGTACTAGGAGTAGAAACATTGCCAACACCAATTATTTTACCATTGATAGTAGGAGGTTTAGAAACATGTGAAGCATCAACATTACTAGTGGTGGTAATAGTCCAAACTTTAGCTACATTATTATCTTTAGCAAGTTTTTCTTCTCTTTCCCACCTAGCATGCAATTCAGCCATCAATCTAATATTTTCATTAATTCGAACTTGTATGGCGTTTGCTGTAGCAAATGACTTAATATCTTTATCTTCATTAGGCATAACTTTCAATTTTAAAAGATCAACATCAGCAGCAAGACTATCAACCTTAGAAGCAAGAACATCAATTTTATCAAGCTTTTCTTCAACAGATTTGTTAAAAGCACTTTGTGTACTAATAAATTCTTTAAGCATGACTTCAAGACCAGAGGGTACACTCCAACTATTGTTGTAAGAATTACCATAATAACTACCATAACCATTACCATTATTAGAAGGATATGGCCTATAGTTGTTGCCAAAATTATTCCTATAAGCATTGTTGTTGAAATTATTAATTTTAATGAAGTTCACATCAACATGCTCTTCTTGAGAAACCAATGAAGCTAAAAGAACATTATTAGGATCAACATTAGATCTACCATTAACAAGCATAGACATAATAACATCGATCTTATCACTCAAGGAGGAGGTTTCTTCAACAGAATTTACCTTCTTACCTTGTGGAGTCCTTTCAGTGTGCCATTCAGAGTAATTGATCATCATATCATCAAGAAGCTTTGTTGCGGCACCCAAAGTGATGGACATAAAAGTACCTCCAGCAGCTGAATCCAATAGGTTTCGTCAAGAAAAATTCAATCCTGCATAAAAGGTTTGGATGATCATCCAAGTAGTTAGTCCATGGGTAGGGCAATTCTTTACCAAATATTTCATTCTTTCTCATGTTTGAGCAACATGTTCATTATCCAATTGCTTAAAATTCATAATGCTACGTCTCAAAGATATAATTTTAGCAGGAGGATAATATCTACCAATGAAAGCATCTTTACATTTAGTCCATGAATCAATACTATTCTTAGGCAAAGATAGCAACCAATCTTTAGCTCTTCCTCTTAAGGAGAAAGGAAACAATTTCAGTTTTATAATGTCCCCATCTAAATCCTTATACTTTTGCATTTCACAAAGTTCAACAAAATTATTAAGATGGGTAGCAGCATCATCAGTACTAACACCAGAAAATTGCTCTCTCATAACAAGATTTAGTAAAGCAGGTTTAATTTCATAAAATTCTGCTTGTAGTAGCGAGTGGAGCAATAGGAGTGCATATAAAATCATTATTATTGGTGCTAGTGAAATCACACAACTTAGTGTTCTCATGAGTATTCATTTTAACAGTAATAAAAATAAGTAAAGCAAACTGAATTAAATAAAGTAAAACAAGTAACTAATTTTTTGTGTTTTTGATATAAAGAAAGCAAACAAGACAGAAAATAAAATAAAGTGGTTGGCAGCATGTGCATCAGGTGGTGGATCAGGAGTTAGAAGAGCAAGAAGCTCAAGGAGTGTTGCAGGAGATGCAGGAATCTATGGTGATCAATCTTTCTGATAGTTCCAGCTCCTCTGTTAATATGATGGAGATGCAGCCACAGCAGCAAAACAACAACATGCAGGTGTTATATAATGAGTTGAATATTGGAATGGTCCAGACAGTGTTTGGACCTGTCTTACCTCCTAAGTTGTTGTATGCACGTGCTTTGCAGTTGGTATTGCCTTCCTTGTGCAGCAGGAATGTCCCAGAGACTATGGAGAGGGCCCCTTTTGGGTTCCTGAATAAGCTGTCTGGTATTGCTCTGTCAGTGGTTCAGTTTCAGAGAGAAGACAGTTTCAAGGCATGCTCCCATCAGCAAGGGAGTTTCTCTTGGCCTAGTGGAGGAAATGTGGGACTGGTAGAGGAAGTGGGAGAGCAAACTCCTATACAATCCAGGTCTGTGGTTGCCAAGAGTAGGGCAAAGAAGAAATCTGCTGTACCTTTAGTGCAATCCTCTGAAAGAAGATTCACTAGGAGCTGTCTTAAGGGTGATGGATATAGACCAGCTCCTATTCTGGTTGTTCAACCAAAGATCAAGAAGAAGCCTAGGGCAAGGAACCTATTGATGCCAGAAGAAGAGGGAAATCAGTCTCAAGGGCAGGAGGAGGAGTCACATCCCCATGATGGTGAGGGCCAGGCACAGGTGCCTGCTATTCCTATTTCAGTACTTCAAAGAGTTGGACATGCACTGGGAATTGCAGCTGTGTTATCACCAGATTTTAACCCAGTCCGGAGATGGGCCGTAATCGAAGAAGGGCTTAGAGGACATTCATATGAAGTGTTTCTGAATCGGCCTTGTGCGAGAATTTGGGCTAGATTGCCCATGTATCTGTATATTATGGTAGATTTAGAATTAAGAGATAAAGTTTAGTCGTACACAGCTAGGTTTATTCCTAAGATAGAAAGTCCACGGACTATAAATATGTACCTAGGGTTATTGAGAAAGGAGGACGATCACGTTCACAACAAACCAATCTAGGCGCATCGCCACCCCTTGTTTCGAGGGTTTCTCCCGGGTAAGCAACATGCTGCCTAGATCGCATCTTGCGATCTAGGCAGTATTAGTTTATTCGTCGTTGGTATTGCTCGTGTGAAGCCTTTTTGATGGCGAGCAATACCCTTATCGTGGATGTTTTGGGGTTGACGTCGATACTTTCATGATATGCTTGCTTAGCTACGCTACCCCTCAATGTCTAGCTGCCCTTACACCTATCTTAGGTGTAAGGGCAACATCTTGCGTGTTCTTTATTTAGTAGATCTAATCCGTTATAGTTGTTCCTTGTTCTCCAAGGATTGGTTTGATATCCACATGGTTAGGCCTTACAAACGGGTTGAATGATCTGGTAGTGCGTAAGGTATGGTTTATTAAGCCCTAGAGGGATTGTTCCGGGGATCAACTTCATGTTGGTTTTTAGGCCTCTTTAGGACTGGTTTTCCATCATCTTATGTATATGCTAGGCTCAACTACGCGTAGGATGTTCCGGTTATGCGGTGAAAACCCTAGACTATCGTAGATTGGTTTAACTTTATATTGATAATGCAAGATCCCCATGTTATCGTAAATCCAACGTGAACCATGGGGTAATCGACTCTTTGAGCCGATCCACAGGGCAACCTAAGAGCCGATCGGGGCTCGTATTTAATGTTTACGTGTTTGCCATGCAGAAACTAATCGAAGCAATCCATCACCTTCCCGACCAGGTATAGGTCAGGTGGCACGCCCTGCATCAGCCGGGACGTGTGCCGGAGCATTGCGGGCCGTTGCCCGAGGGACCAGGATCCACCAGCAGTCCTGGGAGCCTCCCGGCTCTCCGTGTTGCCCGTCGCTGCTCGCCGGTGGGTTTTGGTAGGTGATGGCGTGTATTTCACACGTTCGTTGGGCAACCCCAAGAGGAAGGTATGATGAGCACAGCAGCAAGTTTTCCCTCAGAAAGAAACCAAGGTTTATCGAACCAGGAGGAGCCAAGAAGCACGTTGAAGGTTGATGGCGGCGGGATGTAGTGCGGCGCAACACCGGAGATTCCGGCGCCAACGTGGAACCCGCACAACACAACCAAAGTACTTTGCCCCAACGAAACAGATGAGGTTGTCAATCTCACCGGCTTGCCGTAACAAAGGATTAACCGTATTGTGTGGAAGATGATTGTTTGCAGAGAAAACAAGTAAAAACAAGTATTGCAGTAGATTGTATTTCAAGTAAAGAGAATTGGACCGGGGTCCACAGTTCACTAGAGGTGTCTCTCCCATAAGACGAACAGCATGTTGGGTGAACAAATTACAGCTTGGGCAATTGACAAATAAAGAGAGCATGACAATGCACATACATATCATGATGAGTATAGTGAGATTTAATTGGGCATTACGACAAAGTACATAGACCGCCATCCAACCGCATCTATGCCTAAAAAGTCCACCTTCAGGTTATCATCCGAACCCCTCCAAGTATTAAGTTGCAAGCAACAGACAATTGCATTAAGTATGGTGCGTAATGTAATCAACAACTACATCCTTAGACATAGCATCAATGTTTTATCCCTAGTGGCAACAAGCACAACACAACCTTAGAACTTTCGTCACTCGTCCCGTGTGTCAATGCAGGCATGAACCCACTATCGAGCATAAGTACTCCCTCTTGGAGTTACAAGCATCTACTTGGCCGGAGCATCTACTAGTAACGGAGAGCATGCAAGATCATAAACAACACATAAGCATAACTTTGATAATCAACATAACAAGTATTCTCTATTCATCGGATCCCAACAAACGCAACATATAGAATTACATATAGATGATCTTGATCATGATAGGAAGCTCACAAGATCCGACAATGATAGCACAATGGGGAGAAGACAACCATCTAGCTACTGCTATGGACCCATAGTCCAGGGGTAGACTACTCACACATCACACCGGAGGCGACCATGGCGGCGTAGAGTCCTCCGGGAGATGATTCCCCTCTCCGACCAGGTGCCGGAGGCGATCTCCAGGATCCCCCGAGATGGGATCGGCGGCGACGGCGTCTCAGTAATGTTTTCTGTATCGTGGCTCTCGGTACTGGGGGTTTCGTCACGGAGGCTATTTGTAGGCGGAAGGGCAAGTCGAGAGGCGGCACGGGGGGCCCACACCACAGGGCCGCGCCGCCCTAGGGTTTGGCTCCCCCGTGGCCCCTCTTCGTCTCGTCTTCGGTCTTCTGGAAGCTTCGTGAGAAAATAGGCCTCTGGGCTTTTATTTCGTCCAATTCCGAGAATATTTCTTTACTAGGATTTCTGAAACCAAAAACAGCAGAAAACAAGAATCGGCACTTCGGCATCTTGTTAATAGGTTAGTTCCAGTAAAATGCACGAATATGATATAAAGTGTGCATAAAACATGTAGATAACATCAATAATGTGGCATGGAACACAAGAAATTATCGATACGTTGGAGACGTATCAGCATCCCCAAGCTTAGTTCTCGCTCGTCCCGAGCAGGTAAAACGATAACAAAGATAATTTCTGGAGTGACATGCCATCATAATCTTGATCATACTATTTGTAAAGCATATGTAGTGAGTGCAGCGATCAAAACAATGTGTATGACATAAGTAAACAAGTGAATCATAAAGCAAAGACTTTTCATGAATAGCACTTCAAGACAAGCATCAATAAGTCTTGCATAAGAGTTAACTCATAAAGCAATAATTCAAAGTAAAGATATTGAAGCAACACAAAAGAAGATTAAGTTTCAGCGGTTGCTTTCAACTTGTAACATATATATCTCATGGATATTGTCAACATAGAGTAATATAATAAGTGCAATAAGCGAATATGTAGGAATCAATGCACAGCTCACACAAGTGTTTGCTTCTTGAGGTGGAGAGAAATAGGTGAACTGACTCAACATTGAAAGTAAAAGAATGGTCCTCATAGAGGAAAAGCATCGATTGCTATATTTGTGCTAGAGCTTTGATTTTGAAAACATGAAACAATTTTGTCAACGGTAGTAATAAAGCATATGCATCATGTAAATTATATCTTATAAGTTGCAAGCCTCATGCATAGTGTACTAATAGTGCCCGCACCTTGTCCTAATTAGCTTGGACTACCTGGATTATCACCGCAATACATATGCTTTGACCAAGTATCACAAAGGGGTACCTCTATGCCGCCTGTACAAAGGTCTAAGGAGAAAGCTCGCATTTGGATTTCTCGCTTTTGATTATTCTCAACTTAGACATCCATACCGGGACAACATAGACAACAGATAATGGACTCCTCTTTTAATGCTTTAAGCATTCAACAACAATTAATTCTTTTCTCATTAGAGATTTGAGGATGTTTGTCCAAAACTGAAACTTCCACCATGGAACATGGCTTTAGTTAGCGGCCCAATGTTCTTCTCTCACAATATGCATGCTCAAACCATTCAACTCAGTGTAGATCGCCCTTACTTCGGACAAGACGAACATGCATAGCAACTCACATGAAATTCAACAATGAGTTGATGGCGTTCCCCAAGTAAACATGGTTATCGCACAACAAGCAACTTAATAAGAGATAAAGTGCATAATTACATATTCAATACCACAATAGTTTTTAAGCTATTTGTCCCATGAGCTATATATTGCAAAGGTGAATGATGGAATTTTAAAGGTAGCACTCAAGCAATTTACTTTGGAATGGCTGGAAAATACCATGTAGTAGGTAGGTATGGTGGACACAAATGGCATGGTGTTGTTTGGCTCAAGGTTTTGGATGCATGAGAAGTATTCCCTCTCGATACAAGGTTTAGGCTAGCAAGGCTTGTTAGAAACAAACACAAGGATGAACCGGTGCAGCAAAACTCACATAAAAGACATATTGAAAACATTATAAAACTCTACACCGTCTTCCTTGTTGTTCAAACTCAATACTAGAAATTATCTAGACCTTAGAGAAACCAATTATGCAAACCAAATTTTAGCATGCTCTATGTATTTCTTCATTAATGGGTGCAAAGCATATGATGCAAGAGCTTAAACATGAGCACAACAATTTCCAAGTATCACATTACCCAAGACATTTATAGCAATTACTACATGTATCATTTTCCAATTCCAACCATATAACAATTTAACGAAGGAGAAACTTCGCCATGAATACTATGAGTAGAAACCAAGGACATATTTGTCCATATGCTACAGCGGAGTGTGTATCTCTCCCATAAAGTGAATGCTAGGATCCATTTTATTCAAACAAAACAAAAACAAAAACAAACCGATGCTCCAAGAAAAAGCACATAAGATGTGGCCGAATAAAAATGTAGTTTCAGGGGAGGAACCTGATAATTTGTTGATGAAGAAGGGGATGCCTTGGGCATCCCCAAGCTTAGATGCTTGAGTCTTCTTGATATATGCAGGGGTGAACCACCGGGTGCATCCCCAAGCTTAGAGCTTTCACTCTCCTTGATCATGTTGCATCATACTCCTCTCTTGATCCTTGAAAACTTCCTCCACACCAAACTCGAAACAACTCATTAGAGGGTTAGTGCACAATATAAATTGACATATTCAGAGATGACACAATCATTCTTAACACTTCTGGACATTGCATAATGCTACTGGACATTAGTGGTTCAAAGAAATCCATCCAACATAGCGAAAGAGGCAATGCGAAATAAAAGGCAGAATCTGTCAAAACAGAACAGTTCGTATTGACGAATTTTAAAATGGCACCAGACTTGCTCAAATGAAAATGCTCAAATTGAATGAAAGTTGCGTACATATCTGAGGATCATGCACGTAAATTGGCATAATTTTCTGAGCTTCCTGCAGGGCAGTGGGCTCAGATTCGTGACAGCAAAGAAATCTGGAACTGCGCAGTAATCCAAATCTAGTACTTACTTTTCTATCAACGGCTTAACTTGGCACAACAAAACTCAAAACTAAGATAAGGAGAGGTTGCTACAGTAGTAAACAACTTCCAAGACACAAATATAAAACAGAGTACTGTAGCAAAATAACACATGGGTTATCTCCTAAGAAGTTCTTTCTTTTTAGCCATTAAGATGGGTTCAGCAGTTTTAATGATGCACTCGCAAGAAATAGTATTTGAAGCAAAAGAGAGCACCAAGAGGCAAATTCAAAACACATTTAAGTCTAACATGCTTCCTATGCATAGGAATCTTGTAAATAAACAAGTTCATGAGGAGCAAAGTAACAAGCATAGGAAGATAAAACAAGTGTAGCATCAAAAATTTCAGCACATAGAGAGGCATTTTAGTAACATGAAAATTTCTACAACCATATTTTCCTCTCTCATAATAACTTTCAGTAGCATCATGAGCAAACTCAACAATATAACTATCACATAAAGCATTCTTATCATGAGTCTCATTCATAAAATTATTACTCTCCACATAAGCATAATCAATTTTATTAGTTGTAGTGGGAGCAAATTCAACAAAGTAGCTATCATTATTATTATCATCAAGTGTAAAAGGCATAGTATAATCACAACAAAATTTACTCTCCATAGTAGGTGGCACAAAAAGACCACTATCATTATCATTATCAGAAATAGGAGGCAAAGTATCATCAAAGAAAATTTTCTCCTCAATGCTTGGGGGACTAAAAATATCATGAAAACCAGCTTCCCCAAGCTTAGAACTTTCTATATCATTATCACCAATGGTGTTCAAAGCGTTCATACTAATATTACTACCAGCATGCAAATAAGATTCCATAGGTTTTTTAATTTTCGCATCAAACAATCCATGTTTTAAATCAGGAAATAGAATAAGAAGCTCACTCTTGTACATTATGCCAAACTAGTGAAATAAAAACATGCATGATATTAAGTAAAGTAAAACAAGTAACTAATTTTTTTGTATTTTGATTTAGTGCAGCAAACAAAGTAGTAAATAAAATAAAGCAAGACAAAAACAAAGTAAAGAGATTGAGAAGTGGAGACTCCCCTTGCAGCGTGTCTTGATCTCCCGGCAACGGCGCCGTGAAAATATGCTTGATGGCGTGTATTTCACACGTTCGTTGGGCAACCCCAAGAGGAAGGTATGATGAGCACAAGCAGCAAGTTTTCCCTCGTAAAGAAACCAAGGTTTATCGAACCAGGAGGAGCCAAGAAGCACGTTGAAGGTTGATGGCGGCGGGATGTAGTGCGGCGCAACACCGGAGATTCCGGCGCCAACGTGGAACCCGCACAACACAACCAAAGTACTTTGCCCCAACGAAACAAGTGAGGTTGTCAATCTCACCGGCTTGCTGTAACAAAGGATTAACCGTATTGTGTGGAAGATGATTGTTTGCAGAGAAAACAAGTAAAAACAAGTATTGCAGTAGATTGTATTTCAAGTAAAGAGAATTGGACCGGGGTCCACAGCTCACTAGAGGTGTCTCTCCCATAAGACGAACAACATGTTGGGTGAACAAATTACAGTTGGGCAATTGACAAATAAAGAGAGCATGACAATGCACATACATATCATGATGAGTATAGTGAGATTTAATTGGGCATTACGACAAAGTACATAGACCGCCATCCAACCGCATCTATGCCTAAAAAGTCCACCTTCAGAGTTATCATCCGAACCCCTCCAGTATTAAGTTGCAAGCAACGGACAATTGCATTAAGTATGGTGCGTAATGTAATCAACAACTACATCCTTAGACATAGCATCAATGTTTTATCCCTAGTGGCAACAGCACAACACAACCTTAGAACTTTCTGTCACTGTCCTGTGTGTCAATGCGTGCATGAACCCACTATCGAGCATAAGTACTCCCTCTTGGAGTTACAAGCATCTACTTGGCCAGAGCATCTACTAGTAACGGAGAGCATGCAAGATCATAAACAACACATAAGCATAACTTTGATAATCAACATAACAAGTATTCTCTATTCATCGGATCCCAACAAACGCAACATATAGAATTACATATAGATGATCTTGATCATGATAGGCAGCTCACAAGATCCGACAATGATAGCACAATGGGGAGAAGACAACCATCTAGCTACCGCTATGGACCCATAGTCCAGGGGTAGACTACTCACACATCACACCGGAGGCGACCATGGCGGCGTAGAGTCCTCCGGGAGATGATTCCCCTCTCCGGCGGGGTGCCGGAGGCGATCTCCAGGATCCCCCGAGATGGGATCGGCGGCGACGGCGTCTCGCAATGTTTTCCGTATCGTGGCTCTCGGTACCGGGGGTTTCGTCACGGAGGCTATTTGTAGGCGGAAGGGCAAGTCGAGAGGCGGCACGGGGGCCCACACCACGGGGCCGCGCGGCCAAGGGGGGGCCGCGCCGCCCTAGGGTTTGGCTCCCCCGTGGCCCCTCTTCGTCTCGTCTTCGGTCTTCCGGAAGCTTCGTGAGAAAATAGGCCTCCGGGCTTTTATTTCGTCCAATTCCGAGAATATTTCTTTACTAGGATTTCTGAAACCAAAAACAGCAGAAAACAGACAACTGGCACTTCGGCATCTTGTTAATAGGTTAGTTCCAGAAAATGCACGAATATGATATAAAGTGTGCATAAAACATGTAGATAACATCAATAATGTGGCATGGAACACAAGAAATTATCGATACGTTGGAGACGTATCAGTAGGCAACAAGCTGACAAGTTGAGTGAGGAGCAGCTTGAAGCTGCCCCTGGAAAGGAGAAGAAGAAGAAGTCTACTGATGAATAAGCTGTGGGGCATGATATATATATGGGTTCTATGGTGGCCTTTATGTTCTGCTTTTGATGTACTAAGTGGTTCTAGTCTGTGGAGTGTGGTGTGGGTTCTGGTGTGGGGTCTAATGTTAGTATTGGCCAATGCTTTTGTTAAAACCTCTGTCAGTGATATGGCTATCTGGCATGGTTGGTGTGTGTGGTCTGGTTCTCCTGATAAAGACATTGCTGCTAGCTTCCCTGGGGTTTTTGTGTGCTCTGTGATTGGCATTATGTGTCAGTTTTATATGATCTTCTTTGTTTATTGCATATGAAGTTATCTCGAAGGAAATGGCGTGTTTTCTGCTGGAATGTGCGTGGGTTAAATTCTGAGAACAGACAAAGAGAAGTTAGAGCTAAAATTGAGGAAAGTGAATGTGATGTCATATGCTTACAAGAAACAAAATGTGAATCTTTTGATTGGAAGTTGATTAGGAAATTCTGTCCCAAGAGGTTTGATAATTTTGTTTTCTCACCCTCGGTGGGAGCTTCTGGGGGTATTATTGTTCTCTGGAATTCTTCTGTCTTCTCAGGGTTGTTAGTGCAATCTGTGAAATATGGTGTGCAAGTTAATTTCACCTCAAAACATAACAATAATTCTTGGAGTTTGGTGTGTGTCTATGGGCCTTGTCAAGGTGAAGATAGAGATAACTTTTTTTCCTGGTTGTATAACCTGCACATACCTGCTGATGATAATTGGATTATCTTGGGGGATTTTAATTTCATGAGATCACAAGATAATAGAAATAAACCTGGAGGTGATGTCAATGACATGTTTCTGTTTAATGAAATAATTGGGCACTTGGGCCTCCTAGAATTGCCTATAAAAGGTAGAGTGTACACTTGGTCTAATATGCAGAAGGATCCACTCTTGGAGCAGTTGGATTGGTTTTTCACCAGTGCCAATTGGATTTCTGATTATCCAAACACTATGGTGTTGCCTTTGGCCAAAATTGGATCTGATCATGTACCATGTGTGTTGAATGTGGACACTGATATACCCAAAGCTTCAATCTTTAGATTTGACAACTGTTGGGTTACCATGCCAGGTTTCATTGAGTGTGTCAAAACTCTTGGGACAAAGGGTCTGCCAAGAATTATAGTTCTGCTATTCTAGCTGATAAATTGAAAACTGTGAGACATGAGCTGAAAAAATGGCATGTCAGTTTGGCTAAATTGAAGCAGCTGATAGCTAATTGTAATAAGGTCATACTAACATTGGATTCATAAGAAGAGCAGAGACCATTGTATATAAGGGAATTCAATTTCAGAAATGTTATGAAGGTTCATTTGGATGGTTTGCTTTTGGCTGAGTGTAATTACTGGAGGAAAAGGTGCACCATACGTTGGATTCAACAAGGTGAAGATAATACAAAAAAAATTCATGCTATGGCAACAGAGAGGTATAGGAGAAATGCTATTGCTATGTTGAGAGATGTGGATGGGAATGAGGTGACAGATCACCAGGGTATGGCTGGTTTGCTTTGGAGGGAATACAAAGATAGAATGGGTAGATCTGAGCCAATTGATATGCAGTTTGATTTGTCTAGAATTTTGCAGCCTGTGGATGGATTACATGACTTAACTAGACCTTTTGAGGAAAAGGAAATGGATGAGGTTATAAAAAACATGCCTGTGGATAGATCACCTGGGCCTGATGGATTTAATGGTCTTTTTTTGAAGAAATGCTGGCCCATTATCAAACAGGATTTCTATAAATTTGCTGCTGATTTTCATGATGAGACCATACAGTTGAAGAATATTAATGGATCTTTTATCACCTTGGTTCCAAAAAAGCAAGTCCCTGTGCAAGTCAATGATTTTAGACCCATCTCTTTAACTAGTGTGTGTGTCAAATTTTTAACAAAGTTGGCTGCCAACAGATTACAGGATAAGATCCTTTCATGTATTCATAAGAATCAATATGGGTTCTTGCGTAATAGATCTATACAGGATTGTTTGGCATGGTCTTTTGAATATTTGTTTCTATGCCATGCATCTAAGAAGCCAATTATATTGCTTAAGTTGGACTTTGCTAAGGCATTTGAAACTATTGAGCGTGAAGCAATTTTGAAAGTGATGCATCATAAGGGGTTTAATGCCAAATGGATTAATTGGGCCAGAATTATCTTATCTACTGGGACATCATCTATTCTGTTGAATGGAATCCCTGGAAAACAGTTTGAGTGTAAAAGGGGTGTAAGGCGGGGTGACCCAATATCCCCACTGTTTTATCTGTTTGGTTCTGACCTTTTGCAGTCAGTACTAAATGATTTAGTGATGCAAGGATTACTATCTCTACCAATTATCACCAATGATCCAGACTTTCCTATTGTGCAATATGCTGATGATACTTTGTTGATACTTCCTGCTGATAAGGATCAATTAATGTTAATCAAGGAGGTGCTGAGGAAGTTTTCCATGTCCACTGGCTTGAAGATTAATTTTGATAAGTCTCAAATGCTTCCCATCAATGTGCCAGATGATTTGCTACAGGAATTAGCTGCTATGTTTGATTGTCAGGTAGGTAAGATGCCTTTTACTTACCTAGGCCTGCCTGTGGGTACTACCAAGCCAACTATTGCTGAATTATCCCCCTTGGTATGCCGTTTGGAGAGAAAGTTGACCTCTAGTTCAAGTTTTTTATCAGAAGGAGCTCGTTTGCAGTTAATCAACTCTGCCTTGGCTTCCATGCCTTTGCATTTTCTATGCTCTTTACAACTGCCAGTAGGATTGACAAATCATTTGGATAGAATCTTGAGGCAGTGTTTGTGGAGAGATAAAGATGGTATGCCTAAGCAATCCTTGGCAGCATGGGATATGATTTGTAAGCCAAAGCTCAAAGGAGGATTAGGGATCATTAATTTCCAGAAGCAAAATGCTGCTTTGTTGCTCAAGTTCCTGGATAAGTTTTATAATAAAAGGGATTTGCCTTGGGTGAACCTAGTTTGGTTTGCACATTATAGAGGGAAAATACCTCATGAGGACAAATTATGTGGATCTTTTTGGTGGAAGGATGTTATGAAACATGTGGATAATTATAGAGGAGTGGCTGCTATAACTCATGGTAGAGGGGATACTATGCTATTCTGGTCTGATAATTGGAAGGTGAATGGCTCATCTGTGCCAATGTGTCAGAGATACCCCAGATTATTTTCCTATGCTTTTATTCCCCAATCATTCAGTTTCACAGGTGTATCAGGAGGAGGACATTTCCTCTCTGTTTTATTTACCTTTGTCTGCTCAAGCATATCAGGAGTTAGATCAGCTCAACCACTTGATGCAGGATAATCCTTTGACGCAGGGGAATGATCTGTGGGCCTATTGTTGGGGAGATAAATATACCTCAGCTAGTTTTTACAGTCACATTCATAGACAGATTCAGGTGCCCAGTGTGTATAAATGGCTTTGGAAGTCCAGTTGTGTGATGAAACATAAGGTATTTGCTTGGTTGCTCCTATCAGACATATTGAATACAAGAGATTTGTTAAAAAGGAGGCATTGGAAAGTGACTGAGGATGAGCATTGTGTATTGTGTCCAGGGAGCATCTTTGAGGATCGGATCCATTTGTTCTTTGAATGCACATTTAGCTCCAGAATATGGAATTATCTACAAATTGATTGGGAAGCTGATGATGATATGCAAGTAGTGCTGAATAAGGCCAGGAGAAGTTTTGCTCAACCTTTCTTCATGGAAGTTATTATCCTAGCTTGTTGGAATATATGGTTAATAAGGAATGGGAAAATATTCAGTGCTGAGAGAGGCTCTTTCATTAAGTGGAAGGCAAAATTCATACATGACATATCTTTGTTGCAATATAGGATCAAATTGAAACATAAGGATAGACTTTTGTCTTGGATTAGGGCTCTACCTTAGAGCCTTTTTCTTGTAGCTTTCATTTTTGTACAATTTCTTTCTTTTGTTTTGTACATAGGTTTGGACTTTTTTGAGAGTTAAATAAAAAGAAAATTGCTGTGGGGCTCTTTGCCTCACAGTCTTGCGTGTCAAAAAAAAAAGTAAAGCAAGACAATAAACAAAGTAAAGAGATTGGATGTGAGAGACTCCCCTTGCAGCGTGTCTTGATCTCCCCGACAACGGCGCCAGAAAACAGTCTTGATGGCGCGTGATGCACACATCCGTTGGGAACCCCAAGAGGAAGGTGTGATGCGCACAGCAGGAAGTCTTCCCTCAGAAAGAAACCAAGGCCACGTGAAGGTTGTTGGTGGAGGAGTGTAGTGCGGCGCAACACCAGGGATTCCGGCGCCAACGTGGAACCTGCACAACACAATCAAAATACTTTGCCCCAACTTAACAGTGAGGTTGTCAATCTCACCGGCTTGCTGTAAACAAAGGATTAAATGTATGGTGTGGAGAATGATGTTTGTTTGCAAAGAACAGCAGAGAACAATGATTGCAGTAGATTGTATTTCAGATGTAAAAGAATGGACCGGGGTCCACAGTTCACTAGTGGTGTCTCTCCAATAAGATAAATAACATGTTGGGTGAACAAATTACAGTTGGGAAATTGACAAATAGAGATGGTATAACAATGCACATACATATCATGATGACTAATATGAGATTTACTTAGGGCATTACGACAAAGAACATAGACCGCTATCCAGCATGCATCTATGCCTAAAAAGTCCACCTTCGGGTTAGTATCCGCACCCCTTCCAGTATTAAGTTGCAAACAACAGACAATTGCATTAAGTACTGTGCGTAATGTAAACAATACAAATATCCTTAGACAAAGCATTTTTGTTTTATCCCTAGTGGCAATAGCACATCCATAAACTTAGAACTTTCTATCACTGTCCCAGATTCAATGGAGGCATGAACCCACTACCGAGCATAAATACCCCCTCTTGGAGTTACAAGTATCAACTTGGCCAGAGCCTCTACTAGCAATGGAGAGCATGCAAGATCATAGACAACACATATATAATAGATCAATAATCAACTTGACATAGTATTCCATATTCATCGGATCCCAACAAACACAACATGTAGCATTACAAATTGACGATCTTGATCATGTTATGCAGCTCACAAGATCTAAACATGATAGCACAAGAGGAGAAGACAACCATCTAGCTACTACTATGGACCCATAGTCCAAGGATGAACTACTCACGCATCAGTCCGGAGGCGGGCATGGTTAATGTAGAGCCCTCCGGTGATGATTCCCCTCTCCGGCAGGGTGCCGGAGGCGATCTCCTGAATCCCCCGAGATGGGATTGGCGGCGACGGCGTCACAGTATGTTTTATCGTATCGTGGCTCTCGGTACTAGGGTTTTCGCGATGGAGAGAATAAATAGGCGAAGAGGCAGAGTCGGGGGGCGCCCCAGGGGCCCATCCCATAGGCCGGCGCGGCCAGGGGCCCCACCGCGCCGCCATGTGGGGTGGTCGCCTCGTGGCCCCTCTTCGTCTCCTCTTCGGACTTCTGGAAGGCTCCGTGGAAAATAAGACCGTGGGCTTTTGTTTCGTCCAATTCCGAGAATATTTCCTGTGTAGGATTTCTGAAACCAAAAACAGCGAAAACGAGAACTGGCGCTTCGGCATCTTGTTAATAGGTTAGTGCCGGAAAATGCATCAAAATGATAGAAAGTGTATATAAAACATGTGAGTATTGTCATAAAACTAGCATGGAACATAAGAAATTATAGATATGTTTGAGACGTATCAATGAACAACATAGCTACCGGTAGAGCCCTTAGCCTCGGGGGAGAATTACTCCCTCCTCATCATGGGAGACAGCAACGGCGATGAAGATGGCGGTGGTGTCGATGGAGATGACTCCAGGGGCAATTCCCCGTCCCGGCGGCGTGCCGGAACAGAGACTTCTGTCCCCCGAAACTTGTCTTCGCGATGGCGGCGTCTACGGAACTCTTCGTGGAATATCGTCGATCGTGTTAGGGTTTTCGCATCTGGGAGCATATATAGGCGAAGGGGCGATTTCGGTGGAGTCCCGAGGTGGGGTCCCCACCTGGTGGCGCGGCCAAGGGGTGGCCCGCGCCCCCCTAGGGTGTGGGCACCTCGTGGCCCCCCTTCGTCTCTCCTTCGGACTCCGTGAAGCCCCTGGAAAAATAAGAACGTGGCCTTTTGTTTCGTCCAATTCCGAGAATATTTCCTATGTAGAATTTCTGAAACCAAAAACAGCAGAAAACAGGAACTGGTGCTTCGGCATCTTGTTAATAGGTTAGTGCCGGAAAATGCATCAAAATGATATAAAGTGTATATAAAACATGTGAGTATTGTCATAAAACTAGCATGGAACATAAGAAATTATAGATACGTTTGAGACGTATCAGACGCCGGTGAAGAAGGAGGCGCCGCCTGCATGCGCACCGAGGCGGCGTCGGGGGCTTCCTGATCTAGTTCATCCGGGTCCGGCGGCCGGCAGCTCCTCCGCACTGACGAGAAAGATGGCGCCGGTGAAGAAGGAGGCGCCTGGATTGCTTCCACGCGGACACCTCGTACTCCGCCGCCCCAAGGAGGAAGTCGTGCACCCGCTAGCAGCGACGAAGAAGTGGTGGGAAATGGAGCTCGAGGCGCGGGCGGCCTATCACGGCCCCCATGACCCGGTGGACGCGCTGTGCCAACTTCAAAAAAAGTTCAAAATTGAAAATGTTAAAAATAAAAAAAGCTCAAAAATGAAAAAGTTCCGAATTGTAAAAAATTCAAAAAATGATCGAAAAAATTCGAAACTAGCATAAAACGGAAGAAAACAGGAAAAGGCAAATGAACCAGCAGAAATTCGAAAAAAAAGCCAGCGAAAAACTAAAAAAGCCCACGAAAAAGTAAAAAAAAACGTTCGAACCAACTAATGGGCCTGGGAAAGCGTGTCTTCGCAGGTGGCCTTGATCATCGGGGTCGCAATGAGCGGTGAATAGGTTTTCTAGGCGAGCGAGAGCGCCGCATAGAGCTGAAAAGCGGGTGGGCCAGCTCTGTTGGTGAGACAAGCAAAAATACCCCCCTCCCTAGTGTCTTTCCCCCATTTTCCATAATTTCCCCCACATTCCCCCGCCCCTCCTTGTTGGAGATATGCCCAAGAGGCAATAATAAAAGTGGTTATTATATATCTTTGAGTTTATGATAAATGTTTATATACCATGCTATAATTGTATTAACCGAAAGATTGATACATGTGTGTTATGTAAACAACAATGAGTCCCTAGTAAGCCTCTTGTATAACTAGCTTGTTGATTAATAGATGACCATAGTTTCATCATCATGAACATTGGATGTTATTAATAACAAGGTTATGTCATTATATGAATGATGTAATGGACACACCCAATTAAGCGTAGCATAAGATCACGTCATTAAGTTATTTACTATAAGCTTTCGATACATAGTTACCTAGTCCTTTCGACCATGAGGTCATGTAAATCACTTATACCGGAAAGGTACTTTGATTACATCAAACGCCACTGTGTAAATGGGTGGTTATAAAGGTGGGATTAAGTATCCGGAAAGTATGAGTTGAGGCATATGGATCAACAGTGGGATTTGTCCATCCCGATGACGAGATAGATATACTCTGGGCCCTCTCGGTGGAATGTCGTCTATATTAGCTTGCAAGCATATGAATGGTTCATAAGAGACCACATACCACAAGTACGAGTAAAGAGTACTTGTCGGAGACGAGGTTGAACAAGGTATAGAGATACCGATGATCAAACCTCGGACAAGTAAAATATCGTGTGACAAAGGGAATCGGAATCGTATGTGAATGGTTCATTCGATCACTAAGTCATCGTTGAATATGTGGGAGCCATTATGGATCTCCAGATCCCGCTATTGGTTATTGGTCGGAGAGAGGTCTCAACCATGTCTACATAGTTCGCGAACCGTAGGGTGACACACTTAAGGTTTGATGTCGTATTAGTAGATATTGAATATGGAATGGAGTTCGAAGTTTTGTTCGGAGTCTCGGATGGGATCCAGGACATCACGAGGAGTTCCGAATGGTCCGGAGAATAAGATTCATATATAGGAAGTCATTTTATAAGTTTGAAAATGATCCGGTGCATTTATGGAAGGTTCTAGAAAAGTCCGGAAGAAATCACTATGGAAGGCGGAGTCCCGGAGGGACTCCACCAAGCTTGGCCGGCCAACCCTAGGAGGTGGAGTCCCAGGTGGACTCCACCAAAGGGGGCCGGCCACCCCCCCTCATGGAAAGGTGGGAGTCCCACCTCAAGTGGGAATCCCACCTTGGGTAGGTTTCATGTCATATGGAAGGTTTTGGTTTGGGGTCTTATTCGAAGACTTGTAGACCAACTCTTGGGGGTTCCACCTATAAATAGACGGACATGGGGAGGGGGCTGGCCACCTCAATCCATAGCCTTGGCCGCACCCATAGTGGCCGGCCACCCCCTCTCCCAAACCCAAGCCGCCCCACCTCTTCCACCTCTCCCGCAAACGCTTAGCGAAGCTCCGCCGGAGATCTCCATCAACACCGCCACCACGCCGTCGTGCTGCCGGGATTCAAGGAGGATCTACTACTCCCGCTGCCCGCTGGAACGGGGAGAAGGACGTCGTCTTTATCAACACCGAACGTGTGACCGAGTACGGAGGTGCTGCCCGATTGTGGCACCATCAAGATCTTCTACGCGCTTTTGAAAGCGGCAAGTGATCATCTTCTGCAACAACGAGATCTAATCTCGTAGGCCTTGGAAATCTTCAAGGGTTAGTCTCGTTCATCCCCTCGTTGCTACCATCTTCTAGATTGCATCTTGGCTTGGATTGCGTTCTCGCGGTAGGAATTTTTTTGTTTTCTATGCTACGAATCCCTACAGTGGTATCAGAGCCGTGTCTATGCATAGATGGTTGCACGAGTAGAACACAATTGTTTTGTGGGTGTTGATGCCTTGTTGTCTTTAGTTTGAGTACTTTTCATCTTTGTGGCATAGTGGGATGAAGCGGCTCGGGCTAACTTTACATGACCGCGTTCATGAGATTTGCTCCACGCTCGACATGCAACTTGTATTGCATAAGTGGCTTTGCGGGTGTCTGTCTCTCCTACTATAGTGAAGATTCAATTTACTCTTCTATTGACAACACTAGTATCACCGTTGTGGTTCATGTTCGTAGGTAGATTAGATCTTACTCGAAAACCCTAAACCACGTAAAATATGCAAACCAAATTAGAGACATCTAACTTGTTTTTGCAGGGTTTGGTGATGTGATATGGCCATAATGTGATGATGAATATGTATGAGATGATCATTATTGTATTGTGGCAACCGGCAGGAGCCTTATGGTTGTCTTTAAATTTCATGTTGAGTAGTATTTCAAAGAAGTTGTAATAGTTGCTACATGGGAGAACAATCATGAAGACGGCGCCATTGACCTTGACGCTACGCCGACGATGATGGAGATCATGCCCGTTGATGATGGAGATCATGCCCGTTGATGATGGAGATCATGTCCGTGCTTTGGAGATGAAGATCAAAGGCGCAAAGACAAAGGGGCCATATCATATCACATATGAACTGCATGTGATGTTAATCCTTTTTATGCATCTTATTTTGCTTAGATCGCGACGGTAGCATTATAAGATGATCCCTCTCACTAAAATATCAAGATAATAAAGTGTTCATCCTTAGTAGCACCGTTACCAATACTTGTCGTTTCGAAACATCTCGTGATGATCGGGTATGATAGATTCAACAAGTGTATACAACGGGTGCAAGCCAGGTTTGCACACGCGGATACTAAGGTTGCCTTGACGAGACTAGCATGTACAGACATGGTCTCGGAACACGTGATACCGAAAGGTAGAGCATGAATCATATGATTGATATGATGAACACTTTGAGTGTTCGCCATTGAAGTTACATCTTGTCTCGTGATGATCGGACTTGGTGTGGTGGATTTGGTTCGTGTGATCACTAAGACAATTCGAGGGATATTGTTTTGAGTGGGAGTTCACCTAGTTTTTAATTTTGTTGAATTAAAATTTGAACTCAATTTTTCATAAACTTAGTCTAAACTATTGCAAATATATGTTGTAGATTATGGCGTCCCCAATCAATTTTAACCAGTTCCTAGAGAAATAAAAGCTTAAGAGCAACGGTAGCAACTTCACCGACTGGTTCCGTCATGTGAGGATTTTCCTCGCTGGTGGAAACCTGCAATATGTGCTTGATGCACCGCTAGGTGACCCTCCTGCAGAAACTGAGATCGATGAAGTAAAGAATGTTTACGCGACTCGGAAAACTCGGTACTCTCAAGTTCAGTGTGCCATCCTATGTAGTCTGGAAGCCGATCTTCAAAAACGTTTTGAGCACCACGATCCTCATGAGTTGGTCAATGAGCTGAAAGCTATCTTTGAAACTCATGCGGCCGTGGAATGCTATGAAGCATCGAAACACTTCTTCAACTGCATGATGGAAGAAGGCAGCTCCGTTAGTGAGCACATGCTCGCCATGACCGAGCATGCGAAGAAACTCAGTGACTTGGGAATAGTGATTCCTAACAGACTGGGGATTAATCGTGTCCTTCAATCATTTCCACCTAGTTATAAGAACTTTGTGATGAACTACAATATGCAGAACTTGAAAAAAGAGTTACCTGAACTCTTCGCCATGCTGAAATCTGCTGAGATTGAGATTAAGAAAGAGCACCAAGTGTTGATGGTCAACAAGACCACCAGTTTCAAGAAACAGGGCAAGTCTAAAGGAAAATTCAAGAAGGGTGGCAAGAAAGCTGCCACGCCTCCTGTGAAACCTAAGAATGGCCCTAAGCCTGATGCTGAGTGCTATTACTGCAAGGAGAAGGGACACTGGAAGCGTAATTGCTCCAAGTATTTGGCTGATCTGAAGAGCGGCCTTGTCAAGAAGAAGAAAGAAGGTATATCTGATATACATGTTATAGATGTTTATCTTACTGGTTCTCGTACTAGTACCTGGGTATTTGATACTGGTTCGGTTGCTCATATTTGTAACTCGAAACAGGAACTAAGGAATAAACGAAGACTATTGAAGGATGAAGTGACGATGCGCGTTGGAAATGGATCCAAGATCAATGTGATCGCTGTCGGCACACTCCCTCTACATCTACCTTCGGGATTAGTTTTAAACCCCAATAATTGTTATTTTGTACCTGCGTTGAGCATGAACATTATATCTGGATCTTGTTTAATGCAAGACGGTTATTCATTCAAGTCTGAGAATAATGGTTGTTCTATTTTTATGAATAATATCTTTTATGGTCGAGCACCTGAGAAGAATGGTTTATTTCTATTAGATCTCGATAGTAGTGATACACATGTTCATAACATTGATGCTAAGCGAATTAAATTGAATGATAATTCTACTTATATGTGGCACTGTCGTCTTGGTCATATTGGAGTGAAACGCATGAAGAAACTCCATACCAATGGATTAGTTGAATCACTTGATTTTGAGTCACTTGATAGATGCGAAGCATGTCTAATGGAAAAAATGACTAAGACTCCATTCTCTGGTATTATGGAGCGAGCTACAGACTTATTGGAAATCATACATACCGATGTGTGCGGACCAATGAGTGTAGCATCGCGCGGTGGATATCGTTATGTTCTAACCTTCACAGATGATCTGAGTAGATATGGGTATATCTATTTCATGAAACATAAATCCGAAACTTTCGAGAAGTTTAAGGAATTCCAAAGTGAAGTAGAAAATCAACGTAACAAGAAGATTAAATTTCTACGATCTGATCGCGGAGGTGAATATCTGAGTTATGAGTTTAGCATGCATTTAAAGAAATGCGGAATACTTTAACAATTGACACCGCCGGGAACACCACAACGAAACGGTGTGTCCGAACGTCGTAATCAAACTCTCTTAGATATGATTCGTTCTATGATGTCTCTTACTGATTTACCGTTATCATTTTGGAGTTATGCATTAGAGACAGCTGCATTCACTTTAAATAGGGCACCATCTAAATCCGTTGAAACGACACCATATGAATTATGGTTTAATAAGAAACCTAAGCTATCATTCCTTAAAGTTTGGGGTTGCGAAGTGATACGTCTCCGACGTATCGATAATTTCTTATGTTCCATGCCACATTATTGATGATATCTACATGTTTTATGCACACTTTATGTCATATTCGTGCATTTTCTGGAACTAACCTATTGACGAGATGCCGAAAGGCCGGTTCTTGTTTTCTAGCTGTTTTTGGTTTCGAAATCCTAGTAACGAAATATTCTCGGAATCGGACGAAATCAACGCCCGAGCATCCTATTTTTCCACGAAGCTTCCGAACACCCGGGAAGGACCGGAGGGGGGCCACGAGGCCACCCGGACCATAGGCCGGCGCGGCCCAGGCCCTGGCCGCGCCGCCTTATGGTGTCGTCGCCCCTTCGACCTTCTGACGCCGCCTCTTCGCCTATTTAAGCCCCCTCGACCTAAAACCTCGACACGGAAAAACCACGGTACGAGAAACCTTCCAGAGCCGCCGCCATCGCGAAGCCAAGATCTGGGGGACAGGAGTCTCTGTTCCGGCACGCCGCCGGGACGGGGAAGTGCCCCCGGAAGGCTCCTCCATCGACACCACCGCCATCTTCATCAACGCTCGCTGTCTCCCATGAGGAGGGAGTAGTTCTCCATCGAGGCTCGGGGCTGTATCGGTAGCTATGTGGTTCATCTCTCTCCTATGTACTTCAATACAATAATCTCATGAGCTGCCTTACATGATTGAGATTCATATGATGATGCTTGTAATCTAGATGTCATTATGCTAGTCAAGTGAGTTTTACTTATGTGATCTCCGGAGACTCCTTGTCCCACGTGTGTAAAGGTGACGAGTGTGTGCACCGTGTGGGTCTCTTAGGCTATATTTCACGGAATACTTATTCACCGTTATGAATGGCATAGTGAAGTGCTTATTTATATCTCTTTATGATTGCAATGTGTTTTGTATCACAATTTATCTATGTGCTACTCTAGTGATGTTATTAAAGTAGTTTTATTCCTCACGCACGGTGTAATGGTGACGAGTGTGTGCATCCGTGTTAGTACTTGGCGTAGGCTATGATTGTGATCTCTTTTAGATTATGAAGTTAACTATTGCTATGATGGTATTGATGTGATCTATTCCTCCTACATAGTGTGAAGGTGACAAGTGTGCATGCTTGTGTTAGTACTTGGTTTAGTCGTGTTCATCTTTCTTGCACTCTAAGGTTATTTAAATATGAACATTGAATTGTGGAGCTTGTTAACTCCGGCATTGAGGGTTCGTGTAATCCTACACAATGTGTTCATCATCCAACAAGAGAGTGTAGAGTATGCATTTATCTATTCCGTTATGTGATCAAAGTTGAGAGTGTCCACTAGTGAAAGTCTAATCCCTAGGCCTTGTTCCTAAATATCGCTATCGCTGCTTGTTTACTTGTTTTCTTACGTTACTACTTGCTACCATATTACCACCATCAACTACACGCCAGCAAGCTATTTTCTGGTGCCGTTACTACTGCTCATATTTATTCATACCACCTGTATTTCACTATCTCTTCGCCGAACTAGTGCACCTATTAGGTGTGTTGGGGACACAAGAGACTTCTTGCTTTGTGGTTGCAGGGTTGCATGAGAGGGATATCTTTGACCTCTTCCTCCCTGAGTTCGATAAACCTTGGGTGATCCACTTAAGGGAAACTTGCTGCTGTTCTACAAACCTCTGCTCTTGGAGGCCTAACACTGTCTACAAGAATAGAAGCACCCGTAGACAACAAGCTATTTTCTGGCGCCGTTGCCGGGGAGGAAAGGTAAAAGGTACTCACACTCCGGATCTCGGCTACTAAGCTATTTTCGCCGTTGTAAGTACTCGAAGCTATTTCCTTTAGATCCTGCAATTGTATCTTTTTGTTTCTTGTTTACACTAGTTAGGCATAATGGACAACAATGAGCTTCTTATTCTATTTCCTGATTTAAGACATGGATGGTTTGATGCGAAAATTAAAAAACCCATGGAACATATTAGCATGAATACTTTGAATACCATTGTTGCTAATGATATGGAAAATTCTAAGCTTGGGGAAGCTGGTTTTGATGAGCATGATCTTTTTAGTCCCCCAAGCATTGAGGAGAAAATTTACTTTGATGATACTTTGCCTCCTATTTATGATGATTATAATGATAGTAGTCTTTTAGTACCGCCAGTTATGGAGGATAAATTTTATTATGATTTCAATATGCCTCCTATATTTGATGATGAGAATAATATTGATAGCTACTTTGTTGAATTTGCTCCCACTACAACTAATAAGAATGACTATGCTTATGTTGGGAGTAGTACTTATTTTATGCATGAGACTCATGATAAGAATGCTTTATGTGATAGTTATATTGTTGAGTTTGCTCATGATGCTACTGAAAGTTATTATGAGAGAGGAAAATATGGTTGTAGAAATTTTCATGTTACTAAAATGCCTCTCTATGTGCTGAAATTTTTGAAGCTACACTTGTTTTATCTTCCTATGCTTGTTACTTTGCTCTTCATGAACTTGTTTATTTACAAGATTCCTATGCATAGGAAGCATGTTAGACTTAAATTTGTTTTGAATTTGCCTCTTGATGCTCTCTTTTGCTTCAAATACTATCTCTTGCGAGTGCATCATTAAAACTGCTGAGCCCATCTTAATGGCTATAAAGAAAGAACTTCTTGGGAGATAACCCATGTGTTTATTTTGCTACAGTACCTCTATTTTATATTTGTGTCTTGGAAGTTGTTACTACTGTAGCAACCTCTCCTTATCTTATTTTATTGCATTGTTGTGCCAAGTAAAGTCTTTGATAGAAAGGTTGATACTAGATTTGGATTACTGCGCAGAAACAGATTTCTTTGCTGTCACGAATCTGGGAAAAATTCTCTGTAGGTAACTCAGAAAATTATGCCATTTTACGTGAGTGATCCTCAGATATGTACGCAACTTTCATTCAATTTGAGCATTTTCATTTGAGCAAGTCTGGTGCCCTTTTAAAATTCGTCTTTACGGACTGTTCTGTTTTGACAGATTCTGCCTTTTATTTCGCATTGCTTCTTTTGCTATGTGGGATGGATTTCTTTGTTCCATTGACTTTCAGTAGCTTTGGGCAATGTCGAGAAGTTCTAAGAATGATTGTGTCACCTCTGAACATGTGAGTTTTTGATTATGCACTAACCCTCTAATGAGTTTGTTTCGAGTTTGGTGTGAAGGAAGTTTTCAAGGGTCAAGAGAGGAGGATGATATACTATGATCAAGAAGAGTGAAAGCTCTAAGCTTGGGGATGCCCCGGTGGTTCACCCCTGCATATTTCAAGAAGACTCAAGCATCTAAGCTTGGGGATGTCCAAGGCATCCCCTTCTTCATCGATAAATTATCAGGTTCCTTCTCTTGAAACTATATTTTTATTCGGTCACATCTTATGTAGTTTACTTGGAGCGTCTGTATGTTTCTTGTTTTTGTTTTTGTTTGAATAAATGCTTGTGTGGGAGGGAGACACGCTCCGCTGGTTCATATGAACACATGTGTTCTTAGCTCTTAATTTTCATGGCGAAGGTTGAAACTACTTCGTTAATTGTTATATGGTTGGAATTGGAAAATGATACATGTAGTAAATTGCTATAATGTCTTGGATAATGTGATACTTGGCAATTTTTGTGCTCATGTTTAAGCTCTTGCATCATATGCTTTGCACCCGTTAATGAAGAAATACATAGAACTTGCTAAAATTTGGTTTGCATAATTGGTCTCTCTAAAGTCTAGATAATTTCTAGTATTGAGTTTGAACAACAAGGAAGACGGTGTAGAGTCTTATAATGTTTACAATATGTCTTTTATGTGAGTTTTGCTGCACCGGTTCATCCTTGTGTTTGTTTCAAATAACCTTGCTAGCCTAAACCTTGTATCGAGAGGGAATACTTCTCATGCATCCAAAATCATTGAGCCAACCACTATGCCATTTGTGTCCATCATACCTACCTACTACATGGTATTTCTCCGCCATTCCAAAGTAAATTGCTTGAGTGCTACCTTTAAATAATTCAAAATTTATCACCTCTTATTTGTGTCAATGTTTTATAGCTCATGAGGAAGTATGTGGTGTTTTATCTTTCAATCTTGTCATTTACTTTTGACGAGACTTTCACAATGGACTAGTGGCACATCCGCTTATCCAATAATTTTGCAAAAAGAGTCGGCAATGGGGTTCCCAGCTCCGATTAATTAACTTGCATTAATAATTCTCTTCACATGTTTTGCTCCGATTCATCGGTAAGCAACTTAATTTTGCAAATAGACACTCCTTCATGGTATGTGATTGTTGGAAGGCACCCGAGGATTCGGTTAGCCATGGCTTGTGTAAGCAAAAGGTTGGGAGGAGTGTCATCCATAAATAAAGAAAAACTAAACTAAAGTACATGTGTAAACAAAAGAGAAGAGGGATGATCTACCTTTGCTGGTAGAGATAACGTCCTTCATGGGAGCCGCTCTTGAAAGTCTGGTTGATAAGGTAGTTAGAGTGCCCACTACCATTCGTTGACAACAACAAACACCTCTCAAAATTTTATTTTTATGCTCTCTTTATGTTTTCAAAACCAAAGCTCTAGCACAAATATAGCAATCGATGCTTTCCTTTTTGAAGGACCATTCTTTTACCTTTTATGTTGAGTCAGTTCACCTATCTCTCTCCACCTCAAGAAGCAAACACTTGTGTGAACTGTGCATTGATTCTTACATACTAGCTTATTGCACTTGTTATATTGCTTTGCATTGACAATTATCCATGAGATATACATGTTACAAGTTGAAAGCAACCGCTGAAACTTAATCTTCCATTGTGTTGCTTCAATGTCTTTACTTTAAATTATTGCTTTATGAGTTAACTCTTATGCAAGACTTATTGAGGCCTGTCTTGAAAGTGCTATTCATGAAAAGTCATTGCTTTATGATTCAGTTGTTTACTCATGTCATTACCATTGTTTTGATCGCTGCATTCATTACATATGTTTACAATATGATCAAGTTTATGATGGCATGTCACTCCAGAAATTATCTTTGTTATCGTTTACCTGCTCGGGACGAGCAGGAACTAAGCTTGGGGATGCTGATACGTCTCCGACGTATCGATAATTTCTTATGTTCCATGCCACATTATTGATGATATCTACATGTTTTATGCACACTTTATGTCATATTCGTGCATTTTACGGAACTAACCTATTGACGAGATGCCGAAAGGCCGGTTGCTCGTTTTCTGCTGTTTTTGGTTTCGAAATCCTAGTAACGAAATATTCTCGGAATCGGACGAAATCAACGCCCAGCATCCTATTTTTCCACGAAGCTTCCAGAACACCCGGGAAGGACCAGAGGGGGGCCATAGGCCACCCAGACCATAGGCCGGCGCGGCCCAGGCCCTGGCCGCGCCGCCTTATGGTGTCGTCGCCCCGTCGACCTTCTGACGCCGCCTCTTCGCCTATTTAAGCCCCCTCGACCTAAAACCTCGACACGGAAAAACCACGGTACGAGAAACCTTCCAGAGCCGCGGCCATCGCGAAGCGAAGATCTGGGGGACAGGGAGTCTCGTTCGGCACGCCGCCGGGACGGGGAAGTGCCCCGGAAGGCTCCTCCATCGACACCACCGCCATCTTCATCAACGCTGCTGTCTCCCATGAGGAGGAGTAGTTCTCCATCGAGGCTCGGGGATGTACCGGTAGCTATGTGGTTCATCTCTCTCCTATGTACTTCAATACAATAATCTCATGAGCTGCCTTACATGATTGAGATTCATATGATGATGCTTGTAATCTAGATGTCATTATGCTAGTCAAGTGAGTTTTACTTATGTGATCTCCGGAGACTCCTTGTCCCACGTGTGTAAAGGTGACAGTGTGTGCACCGTGTGGGTCTCTTAGGCTATATTTCACAGAATACTTATTCACTGTTATGAATGGCATAGTGAAGTGCTTATTTATATCTCTTTATGATTGCAATGTGTTTTGTATCACAATTTATCTATTTGCTACTCTAGTGATGTTATTAAAGTAGTTTTATTCCTCCGCACGGTGTAATGGTGACGAGTGTGTGCATCCGTGTTAGTACTTGGCGTAGGCTATGATTGTGATCTCTTGTAGATTATGAAGTTAACTATTGCTATGATGGTATTGATGTGATCTATTCCTCCTACATAGTGTGAAGGTGACGAGTGTGCATGCTTGTGTTAGTACTTGGTTTAGTCGTGTTCATCTTTCTTGCACTCTAAGGTTATTTAAATATGAACATTGAATTGTGGAGCTTGTTAACTCCGGCATTGAGGGTTCGTGTAATCCTACACAATGTGTTCATCATCCAACAAGAGAGTGTAGAGTATGCATTTATCTATTCTGTTATGTGATCAAAGTTGAGAGTGTCCACTAGTGAAAGTCTAATCCCTAGGCCTTGTTCCTAAATACTGCTATCGCTGCTTGTTTACTTGTTTCATTGCGTTACTACTGCTACCATATTACCACCATCAACTACACGCCAGCAAGCTATTTTACGGCGCCGTTACTACTGCTCATATTTATTCATACCACCTGTATTTCACTATCTCTTCGCCGAACTAGTGCACCTATTAGGTGTGTTGGGGACACAAGAGACTTCTCGCTTTGTGGTTGCAGGGTTGCATGAGAGGGATATCTTTGACCTCTTCCTCCCTGAGTTCGATAAACCTTGGGTGATCCACTTAAGGGAAACTTGCTGCTGTTCTACAAACCTCTGCTCTTGGAGGCCCAACACTGTCTACAAGAATAGAAGCACCCGTAGACATCACGAAGCCTATGTAAAAAAGTTACAACCGGACAAGCTAGAACCCAAAGCGGAGAAATGCGTCTTCATAGGATACCCTAAGGAAACTATAGGGTACACTTTCTATCACAGATCCGAAGGCAAAATCTTTGTTGCTAAGAATGGAACCTTTCTTGAGAAAGAATTTCTCACTAAAGAAGTGACTGGAAGAAAAGTAGAACACGACGATATTACTGAATCTTCTCTCGTTGATCAGAGTAGCGCAGTACCGGAAGTTGTTCATGTGCCGCCTGCACCGGTAACAGAGGAAGCTAATGATAATGATCATGAAACTTCGAATGAGATAGCTACTGAACCTCGCAGATCGACAAGGGAACGTGCCACTCCTGATTGGTATGATCCTTGTCTAAATGTCATGATTGTGGACAACAATGATGAAGACCCTACGACGTATGAAGAAGCGATGATGAGCCCAGATTCCAAAAAATGGCAAGAAGCCATGAAATCCGAAATGGGATCCATGTATGATAACAAAGTGTGGACTTTGGTAGACTTACCTGATAGCCGCAAGGCTGTCGAGAATAAATGGATCTTCAAAAGAAAAACAGATGCTGATGGTAATATTACTGTCTATAAAGCTCGACTTGTCGCAAAGGGTTTCCGACAAATTAAAGGTGTTGACTACGATGAGACATTCTCACCTGTAGCGAAGCTAAAATCCGTGAGGATTTTGTTAGCAATAGCTGCATTTTTCGATTATGAGATTTGGCAGATGGATGTCAAAACAACATTCCTTAATGGAGACATTGAGGAAGAGTTGTATATGGTACAACCCAAAGGTTTTGTCGATCCTAAAAATGCTGACAAGGTGTCTAAACTTCAGCGTTCAATTTATGGACTGAAGCAAGCATCCAGAAGTTGGAACCGACGTTTTGATAAGGTGATCAAAGACTTCGGGTTTATACAGTGTCATGGAGAGGCCTGTATTTACAAGAAAGTGAGTGGGACCTCTGTAGCATTCCTGATATTATATGTAGATGACATATTATTGATTGGGAATGATATAGAACTATTAAGCAGTGTAAAAGGTTATTTGAATAATAGTTTTCAATGAAAGACCTTGGTGAAGCATCGTACATTTTAGGCATCAAGATTTATAGAGATAGATCAAGACGCCTAATAGTGCTTTCACAGAGTACATATCTGGACAAGATTCTAAAGAAGTTTAGAATGGACGAAAGTAAGAAAGGGTTCTTACCTATGTTACCAGGAAAGGTCTTGAGTAAGACTCAAGGTCCGGCTACGGCACACGAAAGAGAGAGGATGAATCAGATCCCCTATGCCTCGGCAGTAGGCTCTATCATGTATGCCATGCTATGTACTAGACCGGATATAGCACATGCTGTTAGTTTGACTAGCAGATATCAAAGTGATCCAGGAATGGAACACTCGGACAACGGTCAAGAATATCCTGAAGTACTTGAAAAGAACTAAGGATATGTTTCTTTGTTATGGAGGTGACCAAGAGCTCGTTGTAACAAGTTACACCGATGCAAGTTGGAACACCGATCCCGATGACTCTAAGCCTCGGTCTGGGTACGTGTTTATATTGAATGGTGTCTGCGGTAAGCTGGTCCAGGCTCGAAGCGGTGCACGGTGGCGAAGTCTTCAACGGAATCGGAGTACATAGCGGCTTCGGAGGCTTCATCGAAGCGGTATGGATGAAGAGGTTCATTGTAGAGCTCGGTGTGGTTCCTAGTGCATTGGACCCACTAGTCATCTATTGTGACAACATGGGTGCCATCGCCAATGCACAAGAACCAAGGTCACACAAGAGGCTGAAGCATATCAAGCTGCATTATCATTCGATTCACGAGTACATCGAAGATGGAGAAGTAAAGATTTGCAAAGTACACACTGATCCGAATGTAGCGGATCCGTTGACTAAAGCTCTCCCTAGGGCAAAGCATGACCAACACCAGAATGCCATGGGTGTTAGGTACCTTACAATGTAATCTAGATTATTGACTCTAGTGCAAGTGGGAGACTGTTGGAGATATGCCCAAAAGGCAATAATAAAAGTGGTTATTATATATCTTTGAGTTTATGACAAATGTTTATATACCATGCTATAATTGTATTAACCGAAACATTGATACATGTGTGTTATGTAAACAACAATGAGTCCCTAGTAAGCCTCTTGTATAACTAGCTTGTTGATTAATAGATGATCATAGTTTCATGATCATGAACATTGGATGTTATTAATAACAAGGATATGTCATTATATGAATGATGTAATGGACACACCCAATTAAGCGTAGCATAAGATCACGTCATTAAGTTATTTGCTATAAGCTTTCGATACATAGTTACCTAGTCCTTTCGACCATGAGATCATGTAAATCACTTATACCGGAAAGGTACTTTGATTATATCAAATGCCACTGCGTAAATGGGTGGTTATAAAGGTGGGATTAAGTATCCGGAAAGTATGAGTTGAGGCATATGGATCAACAGTGGGATTTGTCCATCCCGATGACGGATAGATATACTCTGGGCCCTCTCGGTGGAATGTCGTCTATATTAGCTTGCAAGCATATGAATGGTTCATAAGAGACCACATACCACGGTACGAGTAAAGAGTACTTGTCAGGAGACGAGGTTGAACAAGGTATAGAGATACCGATGATCAAACCTCGGACAAGTAAAATATCGTGTGACAAAGGGAATCGGTATCGTATGTGAATGGTTCATTCGATCACTAAGTCATCGTTGAATATGTGGGAGCCATTATGGATCTCCAGATCCCGCTATTGGTTATTGGTCGAAGAGAGGTCTCAACCATGTCTACATAGTTCGCGAACCGTAGGGTGACACACTTAAGGTTTGATGTCGTATTAGTAGATATTGAATATGGAATGGAGTTCGAAGTTTTGTTCGGAGTCTCGGATGGGATCCAGGACATCACGAGGAGTTCCGGAATGGTCCGGAGAATAAGATTCATATATAGGAAGTCATTTTATAAGTTTGAAAATGTCTGGTGCATTTATGGAAGGTTCTAGAAAAGTCCGGAAGAAATCACTATGGAAGGAGGAGTCCCGGAGGGACTCCACCAAGCTTGGCCGACCAACCCTAGGAGGTGGAGTCCCAGGTGGACTCCACCAAAGGGGGCCGGCCACCCCCCCTCATGGAAAGGTGGGAGTCCCACCTCAAGTGGGAATCCCACCTTGGGTAGGTTTCATGTCATATGGAAGGTTTTGGTTTGGGGTCTTATTCGAAGACTTGTAGACCAACTCTTGGGGGTTGCACCTATAAAAAGAGGGACAAGGGGAGGGGGGCGGCCACCTCAAGCCATAGCCTTGGCCGCACCCCATAGTGGCCGGCCACCCCCTCTCCCAAACCCTAGCCGCCCCACCTCCTCCACCTCTCCCGCAAACGCTTAGCGAAGCTCCGCCGGAGATCTCCATCAACACCGCCACCACGCCGTCGTGCTGCCGGGATTCAAGGAGGATCTACTACTTCCGCTGCCCGCCGGAACGGGGAGAAGGACGTCGTCTTCATCAACACCGAACGTGTGATCGAGTACGGAGGTGCTGCCCGATTGTGGCACCGTCAAGATCTTCTACGCGCTTTTGAAAGCGGCAAGTGATCATCTTCGCAACAACGAGATCTAATCTCGTAGGCTTTGGAAATCTTCAAGGGTTAGTCTCGTTCATCCCCTCGTTGTTACCGTCTTCTAGATTGCATCTTGGCTTGGATTGCGTTCTCGCGGTAGGAATTTTTTTGATTTCTATGCTACGAATCCCTACACTCCTGCCATTTCCCTTCCGCGCATCCTCGCCACCTTGACCACACTGATATGCCACTGAAGAAATTCGTCGTCCCTCACTCCAATGACGCGCCACCGAACAAGCCGAGGAAGCCAAAGTAAGTGTGAGGATAACATTCCAAACCTACCGTGAGGATAACGAAGTGCGTTCAAGTTCATCCATGTCTTCAAAAAGAATTGAGACTTGCGAGAAGTGGGCCGAGACTCAGGTGGCTCTCGCCAAGGCCAAGGATGGTGTCTTCGACCAACCGCGGCGTCATCGGTGGCCTGCGAGGGGCGCCCCATTGGGAACAAGAATGCGAAGCGGGCAAGGGATGCGGCGCCGGCCACGAATCATCCATTGAGAAGTGCATCGTTGACATCGCCCTGAGGGAGAAAATAAGGCCAAAAGGGAAGAGAAGACTGAATGCAAGATGGGCAACAACGCTGGAGAATTAAGAAGTGAAGATCGGCAGAGCCAAAAATATAATTTATTCGAACATTATAAACTTTAACTGGGATGCACGTAAACATTCACAGTCCTTGTGGAAGCAAAACACCCGGATTTGTTATCACCGTCCATCTAGAAATGCATCGCCGACGCTGCTGTGAGGAAGGAAAACAAGGTCAATAGGGAAGAGAAGACTTGTGTAAGGTGGACGGTGATGTCTCAGAAAGAAAAGTAAGAAGTGAAGACGGGCAGGCGTGATCCAGAATGTAGCATTCGAAATTGTAACTTTAACTGGTATTCAATTAAATAACACGCGGATTTGTCCTGACCCCGACTTGTATAAAAATGGCAGGAACAGGAACACGCGCGCACATGCTGTGTCATGCACCTGTCCGAAACAAAGTTTGCCCCAAAATCAATAATTCCGACCCTCCTCTCTCTTCCACAGCTGCACCTATACGCGGGGCCACCATCTGGCCTTTCACGTAGGGCTGTCAAAAATGTTCGTGCTCGACAAACTGTTTGAGTTCGGCTTGTTAAAAGCTTGATTCGAGCTCGGCTCGATGTCTTAACAAGCCAAACTCAAGCCTAATGTGTAGTTCGTGAGCCATTCGAGCTCGAGCCCGAATAGTTCGGCAAAGCTCGGTTAAATACGTGCATGAAATTATCCCATCCCTAAATTATGTTTTTATTTTTATGAGTTGGATCGTGCAGCTTGTCTTTGGTGACTTTCCAAAGTAACAGGTCCATGTACTCAAGTAGTACAACTACAATTAAATATCCCAGCTCATGAAAAGAAAAAAAAAATGCTAAAACGAATGTCCAGATCGCAATTTGCCTCGTGCGGCTAGACTAAACTAGCCCGTGAAACTATTTTCCAAGCCTATTATGGCCCATATGTATTACCTATCCAAGCAAGACACGCTACAGTATCGATGCCTTGTTTAGTACCACCTCGCGTGCGGTAGAGGATAACAGTGGATCAACAGTTATAAAAAGGGAAACGGTGGGTGGTTGGGTTGGGCGAGCGCGTGTGTCCACAGGGAAGCGACGTGCGTGGAAGAAAAAAATTGACGATTTTAATGCGTTCGACAGGCTCGTGAGCCCTCGTCGAACCGAGCCCAAGCCAGACTATAGGCTCGCGAGCCGAGCTCGAGCTTCTTGCATGGTTCGAAACATAAAACGAGCTCGAGCCGAGCCAACTTGTATTCGCTCGAGCTCGGCTCGTTGACAGCCCTACTTTCACGCACACCCATATGATATGCATATGCTATGCCTTTGCTGAGGGCAGCACGAGGCCGCGGCCCTACCGCACACATGGCTTGCCCCTCCATCTAATCAAGTAATCAACCAAACCCGAAGCAAGATCGAGAAGATTCCTCAACTGTACAAGGCACACAGCAACGGATCCAAAACTCTCTCACAGGATCGATCGATCGATGGCGACCTCGATCGATGCCCTCTCCTCTGCTCGCAATTCCCAAATGAACCCAACCGAACCAACGGTGGCGGAGCAGTGGAGTAGATAGATGATAGATCTTCATCCGAGTCTGTGCCCAACTGAACCGCTGCTGAGACACATCATCGACGTAGTAGTTGTACTACAGCAGCGGAACGGGAATCTCTCTCGTCTAACCAACAGCCGCAGCAGCAGCGGTCAAGTGAGACAGCACATGTGTGCGTGCGCGTACGTGCGGCCCATATAACAATCCCTAATTGCTACGCCTACCACCCAAAGGCTCTTTTCTTTGCGTCAACCAATAATATGGCACGGCAAACTAGCATTAGCTTATGTCTCTGCCTTTCTTTTAAAAAATGTTCCGGAAAGAAGAATCTACTAATCCCTACGTTCCATAAAACTTGTCTGGAATTTGCCTAAATTGAAATAGTATAAGAATTTAGACAAATCTCAAACAACTTCCGTGAAAAGGAGGGAGTATAATTATGTAAAAATGTTGCGGCGATTAGGGCTAAAAATGGAACGAAAATAGACGGAAACAAGTTTTATCATTTCCATTCCGTCTATCTTATTAAAATCGTAAACAAAAACCCCCAAAATGACTGTGGAAACGAAAATACGGAATGGATATGTGACAGATTCGTTACTGAAACGACAAACACAATAGCGGTATAATTTAAACAGAAGGCACAAAGTGCCCAGCTTTAAATTAATAAAGCCACACGGCCAAGGTTACAAAGATGCTGAAGAACAGCTTACAACTCACACAGACCACAGCAAACATAAGGTACACTAGAGACTAGCTGAAGCCCGAAGAGCCCTTCCAACGCAATCGAAGCACCAGGGAGCAGGCAAGGTGAAACAGGATGGGATCATCTGCATTGCTTGGGAGGGTTCACGGCTGGACCAAGATGGCGAGTCGTCGCCTGTCCATTCTCTTCCATGGCCGGAGAGGGACCCCGCCCCTCGCCACGGCTCGAAGGGCGCCGTACCGCCGCCCATGGAGACACACTCACCCGGAGCGAGAGAAGGGACATGACCGGACCGCTAAAATGAGCCAACACCGGAGCCCGCCCGAGCGCTGCGTCGAGCACACCACGAGATGCCTTGCCGCCGGCCGCGGCACCCGACGCGAAGAGACGAAGCCGCAGGGCGAGGACGCCGAAGAGAAGGAGCTCCGGAGGGGACGAGGATTGACATAGCCGAGCTTCGGGGCAGCACCTACAAGGAAGAAGCATCGTGCTCTCGTCGTCCCGCAACCTCGCACCCGAGCGAGTGCGAGGGCACGAACCGGCGAGCATCCAAAAGAATTGCGGGAGCTAGACCCTTGAGCTCGGCGAGACCACCACCGCCCCTACCACGGCCACGGCGCCAACCACCGAGAAACGGCGCCAACCCACATCCCCAAGCGATCCAAGGCGACACCTTCAGGAAGGTGGCGGCGCACGGGGCGTCACTGCCGCCCAATCCAAAGGATTTGGGATTTCTCCCGGTATCAGGAAGGGGAAGGGAGGGGGGCAAGATACCTTGACGGCGCTCCAGAAAGAACACGGCGCCCGCGGGTGTCGCCACCGTCGTGGGCCGACACGGCCCGGCCGGGGATTTCTCCCGGCATCCGCACCACCTCCGAGCACCCGGCCCGGCACCGGATCCGCCGGCCCGAAACCGTCGGAGCTCGACGTCGGGAGGGTGGGGGCGCGCCAAGCGCGAGAGGAGACGCCGCCCTTCCGATCCGGTCCGGGGCACCGACGCGCGCGGCCCCCGCGCCACGGCCGGCACCCTCCGCCTCCCCGCCGTCCACACAGCCGAGGAGGAGGACCCGCATCGCGCACGTCGCTCGCCGCAGAGCCCGCGCCGCCACACCACCAGAGGCCGCCGCCTCAGATCCAGAGCCCCCACCGGAGCAGCCAAAGGACAAGCTCGCCCGCGAAGGGGAAGCTCGTCGGATGCCACCACGGTCATGGCAAACCCCGCGCGGAGATCCTCCATCTAGCAACCACGGGGGGAGCCGAGAGCTCAGATCCCCGCCGCCCCCTTCACCGGCGTCGCGAGCGCAGCCCGACGGCGTCTGCGGGCGCGAGCGGGCGAGGGAGAGGGGGAGGAGGGCGGCGGCGCGGGGTTAGGGTTTCGCCTCCCCGGTCGCCTGGAGGAGGCGACGCGAGGGGCGACGCGAGGAGCAAAAAAAAAAAACCGTTATGCCTGAAAGACACAATAAGTCATCATACAGGGAGACAAATTGTCGAGGGAGACAAGTCATCGAACACTCTAGGGGCCGGTCTAGTCGCATGGCTGCATGCATGCAATTATACTAGGGTAACTACGGTTAGTATTTAGTGGACCCAATATCGTGGCATGACCTAGTTTCATGTGTAAATGTAAGCATACATGTCTCTCTAGGTTATATATCCGGTAACTTTTCGTATCTGTTTTTCTAGAATTTTCTTGCCGTGTCTGTTTTCAATTAAAATGGCTCCCCGTTTCCTTTGTCATTTCTGTTTAGGGATCTTTTTAGTTTCCTTTTCTTTTTGACAAAAATAGTGATTTACTTTCAAAAATAATTATCTCCATTTGTTTTTTCTCGGAAACGGACCAAAAGTTGTAGTTTCATTTTCGACCCAACGGTGGTAACGTTATGCCGAGAGCAAATCGAACAAAAGGAGCTTCACGATCGTTCCAACAAATGGAAATAAGTGAAACTCGTGCCGCTCCGAATAGAGTCAAACGACCACATGTTGCCTACGGGGATATCTGGGATCGATCACTAGCGAAACAAAATGCTGGCTTGAGGAACCCTCTCGACCACGACAATGAACACTTAATGCGTCTTTCGTGCCGACAGAAACGAATACGGCGGAAAACGACCTTGCGAACAACTACCACGATGCATTCCTACCCCGTTTTCATTTATTTCGCGTTGTAGGTTTAGTCACACCCAACTTTTACACGATTTAGATGAAAACATGAGAATGAATATCAATAATTATAGAGTGAACTCTTTGGAGCTTGAGCACTATTTTTTTTTTCTTGGAGGCATTGTCTTGGTGGTGTTTGTGATTCTACAAAGACAGAAAGCCCCATAGCGCGACTTTTTTAGCTTCTTGTTCCAGATGTATGCATATGTACTACCATTAGTGTATAACAATTTTGCAGACGTTAGATGTAGTTGGTATCTTTTCGACATTAACATATTTCATTTATTGAAAAATAGAGTGAATTCTACTTTTTTACTTCAGTGTTATGAATTTGTGACACTAATTACCCCTTGAGCAAAAAATTCGTATATATTACACATTCTATACATTGGGCAAGGTGTGAGGTTCTAAGGGGCGTTCAAAAATATCAGTAAGAGAACGATGAATTGAACAAATGAACAAGAGAAGTATAGACATAATCATCGATGACGCTCTCCAATATTTACACATATTTCCGCGCGACAATGACGAAACATGCCGGTCCTATCTAATAAGTACATGCAAAATTCTAAACTCGGGTAAATTCCGTATAAAGTATCCTAGATAGGATATGTTTGTAGAAGTTCCACTAAATATGGGTAATATGTGTCACAAATGCACAACTATAGGGCAAAGAATGGAATTCACTATGCCATATATATACTTTATGAAGATTCTAATATAGTAGGTGTAGATGTTAATATTTTTTCGTAAATACGTGATCAAAGCTTATAAAGTTTGATTTTCATTAAACCTAGAAGGCGAAATTGTAAGCGCATGGAGTATGTATTGCATGCCCATCATTTTATCGTAATTTGTGTCACACCCACTTCTTTTCGACAATGGATATATTAACCTCAATTACACTTAGACTCTGCACCAACATAATGTTAGAAACCTAGTCCAAACATTAAGTAGCACACAGCCAAAAAATGTAAAAGATACCCTACCACAATGATCAATCCTTGCAAAAAATCAACACAAACCACTACCAAAGACAACGCCCGGACTATATAAATTGATTCACAAAAGCAAAGCCTCGAAGAAGAGAACAGTGCACAAGCGTGATGTTAGGTTTTCACACTCCAGAATGTCCGAGGTCTCTAGATAATGCCTTCAGCAAGAAAGCGATTTCCATTGTTAGGTAAAACCAATGAAGGTTAGGCCTAGGATTTTAATCCTGAAAAACTGAGATTCGGTACTCAAGGAGCAACATCAAAAATAAAGTTACCTAGTGCTGCCACCACTACTTTCAAAGGTACCTACAACAAGTCACCAATCACCATGCTCACATGCGTCATGGTTTAGATGGGAACATCACCCCCAAATTGTTAGAGCGCATAGCGGTTTGGCCCAGCTTGACACTCCATTAGCCAGTGCCCTACTGGCCTAGATCTAGAGATCCCACATCCAGTAAGGCATGAGGTCTAACTCAATCACAAAGACTAGCTTGAAGGGTGAGGTTTGTCCTAAGTTGGTCTCTTCCATAGTCAACTTTCGATGTGGGATTAAACCTAATGGTAACCATGTCCGCACAATGGCCTTTGAAGCAATATCTTCATTGCATCCAAGACCTCAAATCCACCATTATTTAGCAGCCTCAAAATCGACATGAGCCATCGAGCCTTTCTTGTCTTCCAATCGTAGCGGCCTTGACATTTCCCGCATGTACCAACACCAAGAAAATTGTGACACATATGTCGATGATGACATGTCTCGTGGTATCGATCGAAACACCCCCTCGAAGCTGCACATAACGATGTTTGCATATGTGCACGACCGGATCCCATCCGATCCGGATGTCCATGAGGGCCATGTGCCAATCGATGAAGATGTACGAAACTTGTCGGCGGCCATATCGAGGATGAACGACAACAGATAGATCAGCAAGTTGGGCAAAAAAAAAAACACTAGGGTCGCCACCCTACCTTCCCTTTCCCATCCTTGAGCTTGAATCTGTGCATGGGATCATGAGGTCCACCACACCCATGCCATGTGTCACCACTCCAAACCCCCTCCTGGCCGATCAACGCCGCCACCCGGAGTCACCACTCCCACATCCTCGCGTTGCAACCAGCCGCTGACATCTCCGCATAACATCCCTACGCCCTTACGATGTGAGGCCCGCCATCACCCTGGCCATGCCTAGCCAGCGGCAGCGATGAGTGGTGGGAGAGGGGAGGGGGCCTCTTGCGGCGATGGCGGCTAGGGTTCGCCCACGGTTTGTATCACTCATCTACATTTGCAACAAAGCCACACGACTCTAGAGGTACTAATAATTTTCAGTGCACTTAATCAAGCAATTGCGGGCAGACGATATTTAAGGTGATGGATGGAGAGCACATCACATAGTAGGAGCGTAGCACTGGTAGTGAGTGTCACGGGCAGACAAGGTCTATAAATCTTCCAACCGTGCATGTAGCCCGTCTATTCTCGCTTCTTGACATGTTTATAGCTAGGTTTTGTTCCTACGCGCGCGTAGCTAGCAGAGCACCACCCTCCAAACCTAGCCTGCCTGCGCACGAAACCACCACTCCTCCTCCACCTCTCTTTCACTCTCTTATATATAGACCCCACCTCTCTCTCCTCCACCTCCCGTCTTCTTCCTCCCTCCCATCTCTCTCTCTCTCTCTCCACCTACAAGCGTGCGCCCGTGCGTGCCGGCCGCCCGCCCGCCATGGGGTTCCCGTCGGTCTGCTACTGCGTCATCCTGCCGCAGCCGCTCATCCTCGTGCTGCAGCTGCTCGACTTCCTCCGGCACGCCGTGCTGCTCTGCCTCTCCTCGCTCGGCCTCGCCGCGCCGCCGGCGGCCGACGACCACCCCGCCTACGCGCCGCCGCCGGACCTCTGGGCATCGGAGGAGGACGACGATGCGGCTACGTCGCCGTACCTGGCCACCGGCCCGGCTCCCGCGCCGGCCGTCATCAAGGCGCGCCTCCCGGCCGTCCGGTACGCCGACCTCAGGAGCCGCCGCTCGGCCGCCGCCGGTGGGGCCGCTGCGTCGACGACGTGCTGCGCCGTGTGCCTGGGCGCGCTCGAGGCGCGGCACCGCGTCCGCGAGCTCGGCAACTGCGCGCACGCCTTCCACAAGGCGTGCATCGATAAGTGGGTCGACAAGGGCCAGGCCACCTGCCCCCTGTGCCGGGCCCTCCTGCTCCCAATCGATGCCGACGCCGGCGAGCTGTCCTCCTACTCCTTCTGATCTCAAGCTCCACGAAACACCCTGCTGGCTGCTGCAGCCTGGACGCCGGCCGGCGGCCGGCACCGAAAGAGATAGCCCGGACAGCTGGTCAGGCCCGTATAGCGAGCTAGCCGCTGCGCCTCTCCATCAATCCATCCATCCATCCGTGGTCGGTCTGTCCATGTGGATCCATGCTCTTTCACGAGAGAAAAATCCAAAGAGACCAAGGGAGGCGTGGTGGTGGAGTATTATTGGTAGGTGAGGCACTAATTATGAGGAGGACAGGGATGGCTACCTGCATTGGATCTGGTGAAATGCCCACTATACATAGCACTAGCAGCAGATCCGTTTGCTTTCTCCACCTCACCCGCTTCACTTTCTTTTTTATCTTCTTTTTGTAATCTTCCTTTCCTCTCCTTTCGCTTTTCTTCTCTTCCCTTTTTGTTAGGGTTTCTATTCTTCCTATTAACTTATTTTTGTAAGGGAATTCAGAGAGAGAGATCAAGATCAAGAAAGAGAGATGTACATAGCTTCCTCCACTCCACTTGACAGTACTGCAAGAATTAATAAGAATTGTCTCTCACATCCGTCAACTTAATTACCTCAGTGTGATTGCTATCGCATCTTTACAATATCTGCATGTGTTTGAGCTCCCTGCTTATTTTTCGCAACTTGTGGAGTAACAAAGTGGTATATGTGGATTGCACCTGTGAAAACAAACCATGGTTTGTATGTACTCGCCCGGTGTTTCCAATGCATATGTTGCTATCGTGTTTGGTGTTTTGGTGTTAGGCCTCACGTCACTGCTGTGTAGGGGGGACAATTAGGATAAGCATTGCGTGAAGCTTTTGCCACTACGTAATGGTACTGCCCCCAAATACTTCTTTCCACATGACCGACTTTTAACCTTTTTTTAGGTAGTGGACTATCTCTATTTGAGAAAACGAGAAAATAACAAGCATTGAGAAAATAATAACTATATCGTCGTCTTCGTAGTGCTCCACCGGCCCCAACACTAAACAGTACTACGTTTAAGAGATTAGTCGTGAACTTCTGATTGCCAATACCTCGAATTCGTGGGTAGATTTATCTATAAATTACCCATAGATTGCAGTGCCGATGCACATAGTCACTAGAGGAGAACTGTGTCCATCAACAGAATATAATTCATTCGATCATTGTTCTTTGTGCATAGGGCTAATAAAATAAATACAGTCTGTTTCTCGATAAGTTGACATTAGGCTAGTCTTCAATAGCCATCTTTGACTACTATTTTCTATTGCCACATAGAGTATTGAGGAAAAAACAACAAAACTTATATATTGTCGTAGTTTTTACAACAAAACTTGAAGATATTTTAAATTTCTAATCTGGATATTTTAAAGGGTATTGGTATTTGGTAATCATGGATATGAAACTTTTGACTCAACACATGTGAATGACCGGTTTAGGCTATTTCCAACGCAGCACGGAATTTCCGTTGTGCATGATATATATGTTGCATGTTTCATCCCCATTGATTTGGTGCTTCGGGATTCGTTTTGGAATGTTTCATAAATTTCACCGCATTACAGAACATAATGAAACGTTGTGAACCATGCACGCTATCTACGTACCGTGCATGGTAGAAATTCATTTATGGCTCCCACTGTTCCACCATGCCACTTCTGCCAACTTATCACAGCAATTTTTTGTCCATGTGACGTATAATTGTGCTTAAGTTACGGCTGCCATATTAACATGTCGGTAACTCTCGTAGTATTACCCAATTAGGGTTGTAAAATATAATAAGGCTATATCAACTATAATAGATACAAAATATATTTAAGAAATAATGCATATTAGGATAATTGTCTCTAAAAAACTATCATATTGATCCTAGGAGAACACGTTAACACTACAAGAAAGCCCCCCATACCTGACATTTTTTTTGGACGGCACAAGCAAAAGTTACGTGCAAAAGTTTTTTCCCAACGGATGGGCTTGCTTGACGGCAAAAAAGGTTGGCTCACAGATTTTCACCGTGGTAGATCCTATAGTTGCAGATAATTACGCAGTGGTAGGTGGTAGCCAAGCCTGACTCCAATTAATGCAACAATAGATTAAGGAGGCTCATACTAGACATGGATTGTGGGCAACGTGTTGACTGGTCAACTACATCATTGACCGGTGTGAACCACCACTGTCAATAGGGGTGTAAACGGATCGGATCGGATATTGCTATTTGCATATCTGTTACCATACTTTTACAGATTTGGATCGGAGGGATAATGGCCGGATGCGAATTCAAATGCGGATTATATCGGATTACGGATATGGAGCGTATTCGGAGCGGTCTCGGATCGGAAGCGGATATTCGATAAAATAAACACATAAAATGAGAAATATTATTCTTTGATGTAAAAAAGTAAGCAAAAAAACATTAACAATGGACTATATCCAAAGGTGCACATTTTGTTTGTACAACAAATCAACTTGCGTATTGATACATGATGACCCACAAGTATAGGGTATCGCAATAGTCTTCGAGGAAAGTAAAATCCAAATTTATTGATTCGACACAAGGGAGACAAAGAATACTTAAAAGCTTTAATAGCGGAGTTGTCAATTCAGTCGCACCTGGAAAAGCACTAGTAACAGGGGTGATGTGAAAGCAGCAGTAACATGAGAGCAATAACAATAGTAACACAGCAGTAGCAGTCACATAGAGGCAATGGCACCGGAAAATATTCCAGTGCGTAGTTGACTGTAGAGCAATGATGATGACAGAAGGACGGGGGTTCTCAACTATCTACACTAGTGATAACTCTCCAAACAAATAACATGTGTTGGGTGAACAAATTACAGTTGGGCAATTAATAATTGTGATTTCATGCTATGATAAGATAAAGTTCATCGTAGTATTTAATTGGGCATTACAACATGATTCATAGACCAACGACATCTATGACGAATAATCCACCTTCGAGGTTAGCATCCGCAACCCTTTCGGTATTAAGTTACGTGCAACAGATTATTGCATTAAGTAAAGTGTGTAAAGTAAACAATAGAATTATCCTTGGATAAAGCATTGTTGTTTTTTCCCTAGTAGCAACAGCACATCTACAATATTAGGAGTTATTGTCACTCTCCCGGATTATTAGAGGCATGAACCCACTATCGAGCATAAATACTCCCTCTTGGAGATACAGACAACTACTTGATCAGGGTAACCACAAGTACCAGAGAGCATGCAAGATCTTAAATAAACAATAGTATGATAACATGATGAACAATTTGATCACAATTCCACAATGTATCAGATCCCAACAAACACAACACCAGGTACATCATATGAATCTCAATCATGTAAGGCGACTCATGAGATCATTATATTGAAGTACATGGGAGAGGGAGTACCAACTAGCTACAGCCAAGAACCCGTAGTCCATGTGGGAAATACTCACTAACCATCATGGAGTCGAAGTGGAGGCGGTGGAGTCGATGGAGATGGCTCCGGGGGTCAATCCCCGTCTCGACAGGGTGCCGGAATAGGAACTTCTGACCCCTGAAACTTGTCTTCAATGGCGGCGGAGCTGCGGAACTCTTCGGGGAATATGACTCTGATATTTAGGGTTTTCGCATCGAAGGCAATATATAGGCAGAAGGGCGAGGTCGGTGGGTGCCCGAGGGGCCCACACCACCCCTAGACGTGACCAGGGTGGGGGCCGCGCCCAGGCATGGTGTGGCCTCCTCCTGCCTCTCCTCCATCTCTGCTTTGGACTCCGTCTTCGTGTCGGTAAAATAGGAAATTCGGCTTTCGTTTCGTCCAATTCCGATAATATTTCCTGTACAACTTTTCTGTATACAAAAATAGCAGAAAACAGGACCTGGCACTGTGGCATCTTGTTAATAGGTTAGTTCCGGAAAATGCATAAAAGTGCCACGAAGTGTAAACAAAACATATAAAAATTGGTGTAAAACAAGCATGGAGCATCAAAAATTATAGATACGTTTGCAACGTATCAGCATCCCCAAGCTTAACTCCTGCTCGTCCTCGAGTAGGTAAGTGATAACAAAAATAATTTTTGAGGTGACATGCAGCCAGCACAATCTTGATCAAGTTATTGTAAAAGCATTATGAACTGAGATCAAAGTACTCTAATCATACACATGATAGATATAATTATTACAATAGAACTTAGCAACTATGTTACAACGTGAGAAGTAACTCAAACAAAAGATCGTGAATAATAGTGCACTGAAAGCAACTATTTGTTTTTTAGCATAGAGAAAACATAGCAAAGTGGTATTCAGCTTGTCCTTTATGAAGTAGCAAAACATAAATGCCAGGATGTCTTTAAAGTTCAAAGGGTGACTAGATACAAGTTATTTGAGAACAAGCAATAACATAATCATGAATCAATCAATAATAAAGTGTGGGACTATTCACATTATACTCGAATGACAACTATGCTCTCTTAGTTAGTGCATAAAGTTAGAAGATGAAGACTCAACATAAAAGTAAAAGAAAGACCCTTCGCGAGGGAAGCGAGAGATTTTTCATGTGCTAGAGATTTTTATTTGAATAAAACAAAGGTATTGAACATATAATTTTGAGAGGTATGTATGTCTATGTCAACGACTGGTTTCAAATGATCTATCATACCTTCAGTTTAATGGCTTCAAGAGCGGCTCCCATAGAGAGAACAATAAATTTCCTCTTCTCCTTTGTTTGAACAAGCTAAGTTCATGATTTATCAAGTACATAGTGTTAGGAGATTATGATTATGCGTTTTATTTAAGTGGGATGGGCACCCGCGCCTGCTCGTTTTTGCAATATTAAGGACTAGCACATTATGCATGCTAGTCAAGGTGTGAAGCCATAATAAACATCAAAAATATGATAAAGCATTCAACACTTCCTCATGAGCTAAAACAAAACACAAAACAGGTAATAATTTTTGAAGGTTTAAAGGTAGCACACAAGCAATTTACTTTGGAGTGGCGGTGAAATACCACATATAGGTAGATATGGTGGACACAATTGGCAAACTTTGGTTTTTGCTAGTTGGATGCACGAGTATAGCTCATACTCATTACAGGTGAAGGCTAGCAAAAGAATGGGAGCGACCAACTAAGAGAGCAATAATGGCCATAATCATGCATAGTGACAAAACATTATTAATCAAATCATAAACTGATATTACAAGTCACAAACTAAATGATCATATAGGCTTGAGGTGAATGGTTTGTAGTCATAACATCGTGTAAGCATGTGCCAAGTCAACCCAATAAGTCTTCAAAGGAGAATACCACAATATAATGCTTTTGTATGATGGAAACAACACATGATTCTTTCAATGACACATTAAGCAATCTCAGCTATTTGAGACAAGTCATGCTACAACAATAATTACTAAGCATATGGTTAAAATAACATCCACCATGACACGCCAAAGTCTATGCCACAGATCTAAACAAGCTTTTTTTTGCATCACTATAAACATGAAACATTTTCTCGTCTCCAACACCAATCAATTTATTTGAAACAACTCTCATAGATAATAATCAATAAAGGCCAGAGAGCTAATTACACCTTACTAAAGAAAACTAACAAGCTCTGAACAAAATACGAGTGGAAACCAGAGCTAAACGCAGTACTAGAAAAAGAGAACACTCGCAAAACAATAAGAGTGAAAGCTAGAGTGTTCTGTGCAATGAAAACGAAGTGTGTCATTCTCCAAAACTAATATGCTGGGATCCAATCGTATGCTAAAGCAAAAAAAACAAAATAAATACGCTCCAAGAACAACACATAGCATATGAAGAAATAAAAATATAGTGTCTTGAAAGATGACCTCGATACTTTTGTTGATGAAGAGGGGATGCCTTAGTGATACGTCCATTTTGCATCACTATTTTATATCATAATTTATTGTTATTCATTGATATATTTCATATTTAGAGATGATACTTATGTTATTTCACCTATTTTGCATGTTTCATGATTATTGGAGAATCACTCACCGGAGTTAGGATTCGCTGGAAAAGCACCGTCGTAATGCAATATTTCCGAAGATCAACAATTGACGGAAATTACACCGAAGATCTTATTTCTCCGGAAGATGGAGCCAGCCAAAAGGAGGGGCCGAGGAGGGCCACCATGGGCCCCCATAGGCCGGCGCGGGCCCTACCCCGGCCGCGCCGCCTTGTGGGGAGGGGGCCCACAGCCCCCCTCGGCCGCCTCTCCTTCGTGTACTTCTTCTACCCAAAAACCTAAGGTGTTGGGGGTAATCGCGAAGAGTCACAGCCGCCTCTGCGGGGCGGAAAACACCAGAGAGAAAAGAGCTCTCCGGCATGCTGAAATCCGCCGGGGAAATTCCCTCCCGGAGGGGGAAAATTGACGCCATCGTCACCGTCATCGAGCTGGACTTCATTGGGATCATCATCACCATCATCTCCACCGCCGTCACTGTCATCTCCATCGCTGCACCTCGTCACCGCTGTAACATCTAGGGTTGAATCTTGATTGTTTCATAGGGGAAACTCTCCCGGTATTGATTACTCCTTGTTATTGATGCTATTGAGTGAAACTATTGAACCATGGTTTATGTTCAGATTGTTATTCATCATCATATCACCTCTGATCATGTTCCATATGATGTCTCGAGAGTAGTTCGTTTAGTTCTTGAGGACATGGGTGAAGTCTAAATGTTAGTAGTGAACTATGTTGAGTAATATTCAATGGTTTGATATTTAAGTTGTGGTGTTATTCTTCTAGTGGTGTCAAGTGAACGTCAACTACATGATACTTCACCTTTATGGGCCTAGGGGAATACATCTTGTATTCGTTTGCTAATTGTGGGGTTGCCGGAGTGACAGCAACCTGAACCCACGTTGGTATATCGATGCAGGAGGGATAGCAGGATCTCAGAGTTTAAGGCTGTGGTTAGATTTATCTTAATTACTTTCTTGTATTTGCGGATGCTTGCAAGGGGTATAATCACAAGTATGTATTAGTCCTAGGAAGGGCGGTGCATTAGCATAGGTTCACCCACACAACACTTATCAAAACAATGAAGATTAATCAACTATATGAAGCGAAAGCACTAGACTAAATTCCCGTGTGTCCTCAAGAACGTTTGGTCATCATAAGTAAACAAACCGGCTTGTCCTTTGTGCTAAAAAGGATTGGGCCACTCGCTGCAATTATTACTCTCGCATTTTACTTACTTGTACTTTATTTATCTGCTATATCAAAACCCCCGAATACTTGTCTGTGAGCATTTACAGTGAATCCTTCATCGAAACTGCTTGTCAACACCTTCTGCTCCTCGTTGGGTTCGACACTCTTATTTATCTAAAGTACTACGATACACCCCCTATACTTGTGGGTCATCAAGACTATTTTTTGGCGCCGTTGCCGGGGAGTGAAGTGCTATTGGTAAGTGGAATTGGTAAGGGAAACTTTTACTGTACGTGCTGATTTTATTTCACGCTCGTTGCTATAATTCATTATGGAGAGATCTTCTCTTGAATTCCTATTTGGAAAATCTACTACTACTGCAAAGGTAGTGGATGAGGCACCAGGTGAGAAAGAGGTTACATACAAAATACCTATGAAAATTATTGAACGTGTTGTGGATAACCGCTATGAAGGGGATGGAGTTGTCCATCCTGGAGATCATTTACTGTTTTTACATGAATTATGCGGGTTATTCAAATGTGCAGGTATTGCTATGGATGAAGTTAGGAAGAAACTATTCTCTATATCGATGTCTGATATAGCGGCGCATTGGTATAAATTGTTGAAGAATGGGGATTCTCTTGATTGGAAGGATATTGTGCCTCTATTTTATTCTAAATTCTATCCTCCAAGTGAAATTCACAAAGACCGGAACCGCATATATAATTTCTGGCCTCATGATGGAGAGAGTATTTCCCAAGCATGGGGGAGATTGAAGTCTTTAATGCTCAAATGCCCCATTCATGAGCTTCCTAGTAATATCATCATTGATAATTTCTATGCAAGACTTTCTTTTCAAGATAAAACCTTGCTCGGATACTACTTGTTCTGGATCATTTACACGCAACAAAGAGGAGTTTAAATGGGACCTTCTTGATCGGATTCAGGAGAATACAGAAGGATGGGAGAACGACAAAGATAGAGTCAGGTATAATTATGATTATGAATGCATTGAAACTTTTATGGATACTGATAAATTTCGTAATATGAGTGCTACTTATGGTCTTGACTCTCAAGTTGTTGCAAATTTTTATAGAGCTTTTGCCTCTCATTTTGAATTGCCTAGGAAGAATTTTGATAAGTATCATGAACCTTACAAAGATAAAATTGATTCACCTATAGATAAATGTGTTGAAATTGAAACTGTTGATCATATTCTTCCTGAAGCTTATATTGAAAAAACTCCTTTCCCTGCTAAAATGAAGGAGTATTCTGTTATAACTAGTGCGGTTAATAAAAGTGCAAAGAAACCTATAGAACCTGAAGAGCAAATAAAGGTTGAACCTGCTATTGCAATAGTTAAAGATCTTGTGATCTGAAAATGTAGAAGATGGTCATATTATTTTCTGTGAAGATGCTTCTAATATTGTTTCACATCCTAATAAGTCTAGGAAAGCCAGTGTTCCTATGCTCTCTCGTTAGAATTGGTGATCATTGTTATTATGGTTTATGCGACATTGGTGCAAGTATTAGTGCCATTCCTTATGAGCTTTACACGGAAATCATGCATGAAATTGGTTCTTGTGAACTTGAAGATATTGATGTGGTTATTCGGCTAGCTAATAGAGAAACTATCTCTCCTATTGGTATTGTTTGAGATGTGGAAGTTCTATGTGGTAAGATTAAATATCCTGCTGACTTTTTGGTACTTGGTTCTGCTGCTAGTAAGCCTTGTCCTATTATTTTTGGTAGACCTTTTCTAAATACTTGTGGAGCTGTTATAGATTGCAAGAAGGAGAAAATTGTAACTAAATTTGCTGGTGAATCTTATGAGTTTAATTTCTCTAAATTTTCCAAAACTCCATATAAAGCTGATTTGCCTAATAATGATTTTAGAGTTGAACAGTGTGCATCTATTGCTCTTGCTCCTAATAATCCTTTGCAGCAACATTTGGAGGATAGTGAGAGTGAAGTCTTTAGGGAAGAAAGGAATGAGCTTGATGAAATTTTCCTTCGTCAACCTATTCTTAAACATGACTTGCCGGTTGAAGATCTAGGTACAACACCACCACCAAAGGAAGATCATGTTTTTGATTTAAAACCATTCCCTGATAATCTTAAGTATGCTCATATTGATGATAAGAAAATATATCCTGTTATTATTAGTTCTAAGCTTTCAGAGTTTGAGGAAGAAAGGTTATTGGAAATATTGAAGAAACACTGAGGAGCTATTGGCTACACTCTTGACGACTTGAAGGGGATTTCTCCCTCTATTTGCCAACATGCCATCAACATGGAAGATGATGCAAAGCCTGTTGTTGAACATCGGCGTCGTCTAATTCCTAAGATGAAGGATGTGGTAAGGAATGAGGTATTAAAACTTCTTGAAGCTGGTATTATATATCCTATTGCTGATAGTAGATGGGTTAGTCCTGTGCACTATGTTCCTAAGAAAGGAGGAATAAATGTTGTGCCTAATGATAATGATGAGTTCATCCCTCAAAGAGTAGTTGTAGGGTATAGAATGTGCATTGATTATCGAAAAGTTAATAAAGTTACTAAGAAAGATCATTACCCTTTACCTTTTATTGATAAAATGTTAGAAAGGTTATCTAAAAATACTCATTTTTGCTTTCTTGATGGTTATTACAGGTTTTCACAAATTGTTGTTAAAACTAAAGATTAAGAGAAAACCACTTTCACTTGTCCCTATGGAACTTATGCTTATAGGCGTATGCCTTTTGGTTTATGTAATGCTCCTGCTACTTTTCAAAGATGCATGTCTGCTATTTTTCATGGCTTTTGTGAGAAGATTGTAGAGGTATTCATGGATGATTTTTCTTGTCTATGGGAATTCTTTCGATAATTGCTTGCGAAAGCTTGATAAAGTTTTGCAGAGATGTGAAGAAACTAACCTTGTTCTTAATTGGGAGAAATGCCACTTTATGGTTAATGAAGGAATTGTATTGGGACATAAAATTTCTGAGAGAGGTATTGAAGTTGATAGAGCTAAAGTGGAAGCAATTGAGAAGATGCCCTATCCAAGGGATGTTAAAGGTATTCGTAGTGTTCTTGGTCATGTTGGGTTTTATAGGAGATTTATTAAAGATTTCTCTAAGATTTCAAAGCCTCTTACTAATCTTCTTCAAAAAGATGTACCTTTTGTTTTTGATGATGATTGTAAGGAAGCTTTTGAAACTCTAAAGAAAGCCTTGACAACTGCTCCTGTAGTTGAACCTCATGATTGGAATTTACCTTTTGAAATTATGTGTGATGCTAGTGATTTTGCTGTAGGTGCTGTCCTTGGACAGCGAGTAGATAAAAAATTGAATGTTATTCATTATGCTAGTAAAACTCTTGATGCTGCTCAAAGAAATTATGCTACAACTGAAAAAGAATTATTAGTTGTAGTTTTTGCTTGCGACAAGTTTAGACCTTATATTGTTGATTCAAAAGTTACAATTCATACTGATCATGCTGCAATTAGGTACCTTATGGAAAAGAAAGATGCTAAGCCAAGGCTTATTAGATGGGTGCTTCTTTTGCAAGAATTTGAATTACATATTATAGATAGGAAAGGTGCTGATAATCCTGTTGCTGATAATTTGTCTAGATTGGAAAATATTGCTTATGATCCTGTTCCTGTTAATGATAGTTTTCCAAATGAACAATTGGCTGTAATAAAGGTGAGCTCGCGAGACAGTCCTTGGTGACAAGGTATCAACTTGTCAATGCCTATGGATTGTAGGCTAGGGTTTAGTTGGAAGTAGAGGGCAAGTAGATCTCGAAGGTTTCAAGTCGAAAAGTACTCGACGGTTATGAAAACTAGGGTTTGTAAAACAATGATTCGATGATCTCCTCGTCCCTCGACTCCCCCTTATATAGGAGGCGGAGCCGAGGGATTCGTGTAGTACAAGTTACATAGTCCGGGAAGGTTTCTAACTCATCCCGCAAGATTACAAATAACACTTCCTAATACAATTCTATCTTTCCTTAAATACATCTTGGGCTCCCGAATCTTCTTATTCTTCGAGTAGTGGGCCTTCAATAAATCCCGGTACTATCTTCGACAGGCCCATTTGGGATGCCTATGTCGGTAGCCCCCGAGATTTTGCTTGAATCGTAGAGTCGGGGAAAATCTCCACCGTTTATTTTTATTCGACAGACTTCAACCTTTCTATATTTCTTCACATAAAATTCTATATTGTACAGGGATAATGGTAGTTGGGGCTAGTTCATCCGACGGATCAGGTACTAGTTAACCGCTCTCGTGGCAATCCGCAAAAACCTACTTCAAGATCACGTCCCCGGACATGACCTCGGGATATCGGTGTAAACTTCGACGGGCGCCGCTTGAGGTCTTACCATTCTGTCGAGTCCCAGTAAAATTTATCGGGTACCTAACGCGTCCGTTAGGATTTTTCTTCGTATCTGTTGATACGGATAAAAGTAGCAGAGCGCAGTCTTTGGCGATGCCACGCCCGGCGAACGGATCTGGGGTCTTACCTTCGCAAATTTGCGGCATTGAGAAATTGATCGCAACTTTGGCGTTCTGAGAATATATTGTCGAGTGCTTTTCCGGCTGTTGGAATGACACATTTTATCGAGTCAAAGATGACTTATATTGCTCTCCCGATGGGAGTATATGTAGAGTTAGTTATAACTCGAAATATACTCTTTTGCTCTTCTATCTTTCTTTTTTCTCTTTCTTTCTTTCTTTTATAATTTCATCGGGCACGCGAACAGCGTTCCCGATGGGAGTAGCCCCCGAGGCTACAGCCAAGGACTTGTTCTTGGTTGTAGGCTCCACGCCTCATGCCGCTATATTCTCCTTTTATCTCCCGAAGTTTTTCAATTTCTCGGGTGCGCGAACAGCGCTCCCGATGGGAGTAGCCCCCGAGGCTATGAACAAATATTTGTATTTGGTCATAGGCTCATGCCACTTCTATGTTGTCTTTCTAGATCTTTTTTGTTTTTTCCAAAGTAGCCCCCGAGCATTTGATCAGAAACTTGTATTTGATCAAAGGCTCAATCATTATTTTTCCGTGTCGCCTTTTATGAAGCTGTTGAGTCGAATTTTTCCTTCTGTCAAGATGACGTTGTTGCCGACGATAGCCACGATTGCTCGTTAAAAATTTGCGACAAGCCTTTTCTCGCTGCCATGCGGGCCCAATTAATCCGCTATCTTGACCCGTCGTGCAAGTGGGGGACACACGTCCTCCGCTTTTTCTGGCACATACACCGTAACTTCCGCGACGTTGAATTACTTATTTACCCTTGATGCCACGTGGCTATCATCTGTCACACATTTTCCTTATCCAACGATTCGTCGTTTCACCGCACCCCTATATAAATTCATCTTCTTCCTCCTTGGACACTTCCGCCCGGGCCGTCTTCCTTCTCTCATCTGCAAATCTCCCCTTTCAATCCACAACCTCCTGAGCTCCTCACCTCCAAACTGCGAATCCTGCGCCATTGTTGATGCCACCTCATCGCTTGACAAGGCACAGCACGCCGGAATCCTCCATGGCCGCCGTGGATCTCGGAACGGCGGAGTGGGAAAGATCCAAAATTTCCACTCAAGACGTCAACCTGCTGAAGAAACTGGGGATCACCAAGAAACCCCAGGCATTGCGGTTCCCCAGCGAGGAGAGCTACCCAACCCCTCCAATGGGGTACCGGGTAAGCTTTGTCGACCACCTCATCCGCGGTCTCTCCGCCCCCATCCATCCTTTTCTCCGTGGACTTCTTTTTGTCTATGGTTTGCAACTCCACCACCTCACGCCGAATTCAATCCTCCACATCTCCATTTTCATCACTTTGTGCGAGGCCTTCCTTGGCGTCCAGCCTAACTGGGCGCTATGGAAGCGCATTTTTTTCTGCCGCCGCAATGGCTCGCCCAATGTCGCCTATAATATAGGCGGCATTGTAATTTCTGTTCGTCCCACTGTCGACTACTTCGACGTCAAGCTTCCTGACTCAGTTCAAGGATGGCGCAAGAAGTGGTTGTACATTCAGGAGGAGAACCACGGATGTGCGGAAGACAACATCCCTCCTTTTGATGGCGCCGAAAAAATCTTTCGCCGCCGCTCATGGGACGCGGAGGTCACCGAAGAAGAAAGGGCGTCGACAGAAACCTTGATGGCTCGTATCCACGAGTTACAAAATACTCGCGGCAAGGAGTTATCGGGTATCCAAATCACTGCATACTTTCTTAGGGCCAGGGTGCAGCCGCTTCAGGCTCGCAAGCATCCTCTCTGGAAATATGCCGGCGACAAGGACGTAGATCGGTTGTCGGTGAATTTGGAGGTCAAGGACTTAGAAAGACTTGTCCGAAAAAATTCATCTCTCAACAAAAAAGATGTTGTCCCTTCTTCTTGTCGAGTGACGCCATTCAGCGCCGCCAATCCACTTCCCGAGGTATTCTTTGTCTAATTGTCTTGTTGTTGCTTTGCTATCTTTTTTTGTAACTTTATTTCTGATATTGCTCCCTGTTTTGTTTTGCAGAGAATCATCCAGACCTTGTCTCGCTTCCTCCTCTCCCTGAAGGTGGAGAAGTCGAAGAAAGGGCCATTGTCACTGATGACAATCAGGAAGCTCCATCTTTTGTGAATGAACCCGTGGATTCTCGAAAATCTGCGGGTTCTTCCGAAGGTACTGCGTCGACACAATCTCCTCCTCCCGCTGTCTCCCTGAAAGGCAAAAGGAAAAGGAATGATGTCGAAGATTCCGGCACTTCTAAAGCCGAAGAAGTTGACCCTTCTCATCAGAAGGCAGCTTATGATCCTTATCTTGAATCCCTCGTCAGCTCGTAAGTCATTTTTATTTCTCCTTATTTCGTACTCGAAATGTTTATCTTGTCTTGCTTTTTATGCTGTCGATTTTGAATCACAGTGATGATGAGGAAGAAGTACCAACTGTTGACGTGGCTCCTCGGACGAGCACGTCACATACATTACTTGCCTCGGACACGCTAGTTGAAGGAGAAGAATCCTCGCCTCCTCAACGAAACGTCGTCACCACTACTCCGCCATCAAGCCCCCTTGCTCCTTCGCCAAAAAGGACAAGGATTGAAACAATTCTTGAGCCTACCCCTCAATTGGGCAGCTCTTCTACCCTTCTCTTGGATGATGTAATTTTCTTGCCGTTGTCTATATTTCCTCTATTTTGCTTTTTCACGCCTTCACTCTGTTTTCATACTTGGTATTTCTCTTTCTTTGTTCTTCTTTGACAGCCCATGATCAAAGAGCTTATCCGCATCGGATCCCAATTCATTGGGTACCGTGAGTATGCCAACGAGCTGAAGGTAATAACTTTTTTGCTGTCGTTGTTTTTGACTTCTTGCTCCTCGTCATTTGTCGCAACTTTTTTGACCTTTCTTGTTTTTCTTTTTTATTTCGACGAGAGAAACTTGCGAGAGGCCAACAAGCGGGCCGACGCACTTGCTCAGGAACTAGAGCAAAGTGAAGTGGCCCGCAAGAAAGCCGAACTTGTTGCTAGCGAAGCCAAAGCAGAGGCTGATGAAGCCAAAGCAAAAGCTGCTAGTGTCGAGGAACTGCAGAAAAGACTTGAGGATGCTGAAACTGCTTTAAACGAGCATAAAGCTGCACAGGCAGGGGATCCTCAAGCGCCTGAAATCACAAAGCCGACGCACTCAAAGTAATATTATTGATCCCTTCTATTTTTATGAGACCCGCTGTTTCTTGTTTTTGACCAACGTTTTGTTTCCTGTGGCAGACCAAACAAACCAAGAGTTTGACCTGGAAAATCCCGACAATGATCCTCTCCTTGACGCACTTTCTTATCCGGAGCTTCATGGATCCGAAATTCGTGAAGGCGTGGCGAATGCTAATGCGGGACTGTCGACTCTGTTCCCCTACTTCTTCCCGAAGAAAGAGGAGCCCCCGACTTTTCTTGCCCTTGCCAAGAGCTTCAATTCATCAGAGGACCTTGGACTGAAGATGCGCCAGGAAAACATGAAGATTGCTGTCGAGAGTACTGTTGCCCTGGTCGCTGACAGCCAACAAACTGTTGATTGGATGAAGGTTGGCGACACCGATCAGATAGAGCAGTCAAGATGGAGGTCGTTGATTAAGGCAGCCAAGCCCAACACGAAGAAAATCTTGGCCTATCTCGGGATCAAACCAGCTTCAACTCCTAGCTCATCAAGGCCGGAGGTCTAGTTGCATGCCTCTTTGTTTTTTCTTTCTCTGTTTCTTTTGCTCTTGTCGCCAGTTTAGGTGTGGCGATAATTATCCTGGTAGTCCTTTAGGAGAAACTTCTTTTGTAATGCCTATGTAAATATTTCTAGAAATTAATGAAATTCCCTCTGGCACTATCATTGATCCTGGCGCTTTCTTTTCCAGTTAATATTTGACAACTATTCGACCAATCCTTGCTCTGCCGATGCTTCTCCCGCTTCTTCCTTCTTGAAGAAAATGCCAATCGCTGATAACTCTCTCGAAGGTTCTTCAAGCAAACATTCGTCAGAAGATTTGCAAGAACTTCGACAGCAACTTCAATCCATGAAGAAGAAAACTCTCGCAATGATGGAACAGTCTCGAAAAGCGTCTGAACAAGAAAAACTTGCTCTCCAACAAGCCAAAGAAGCTGTGGCTGCCAAGGATACTGCTATATTGGAAGCAAAGAAAGCCACTACCCGAGAAAATAGCATGCTCGAGCTAATGTTGGAGGCTAGCACAGATATGTTAGGTATGTTTTTCCAACCTCGCAATGCCTCCTCTTTATTTTACTGTGCCTCCCTTCAAATTTTTTGCCTTGTCGCTTTAATAGGCTCAGTTCTTGATGCTGCCGCCGAAGATCGAAGAGTACTCGAGAGAACAAATCTTCTCGTCAATCTTTCCCTTAACCATGGCTGTTTATTCTGGGCCTCCCCGAACGAACCCAGCAAATTGTCAGGTTTCAAGATCGTGCTTGCCAAGTGCGCGAATTTCTCAATTTTTGCACGACAACATTAACTCTTGTTTACATTACCATTATGACATTACCATTATGTGATATTAAGTGGAGATCAGGTTGTGTGCATCCTGCATTTTGTTTGTGATGTTTTGTTGGAACAGAGATTGTGTGTAATTCGTATCTTTGTGATATTAATATTTTGCATTTACAAAAAATAAAAAAAAATGTAAGTGGAGATAAGAAAAAAAACACTGGTTCAATGGACCTTGACATCCTCATACTTATAATTATTCATACAAATTTTGTAGTTAAAATACAAGTTTGTATCATACTACTTTCGTAGTTACTGGATTTCTTACTGAAAAAGTTATATACTATGTTAAATTAGTGCATTGGGGTCACAATATCTCCAGCTCCGTCCCTGTACCTAGATGCTAAGGGCGGACCCAGAACCAAAATGACCCCGTGTCCTCCATGTATCATACTGAACTTTTTCATTTGAATTGAGGGTGTCACTCACTATAAACTCATGTAGTGCATCAACGAAAATGGTGTTGTACCCGGTGTCATGTGACCCCGGTAGGCTGCACTTAGGTACGCCATGCCATGTCATCGTCAAATAAAGATGACCTACACGCACGTTATGGTTCCTTTAAGAAAACATGTGCCTCCACATTCCTAAATATACGTAGGCTATATTGGCATACCAAAATGTCTTATTGTGAGGACAGGGGAAGTATAAAACATAATGAAAATTGCGCTCAGTATTGTATATATTTATACCCCATGTGTAAAACTTCATATAAAATTTCAAACCTACGCTTTTGTGAATTTTTCATGAAATTTAATTGAAATATGTGTGAAATCTCGGTGAGAAATTTATGAAACCCGTCAAGGCGGAGTGTGGATGATAAACAAAGGGCAGCAAGGATATCATAATATATATGGACAGTGACTATACTGACGGGACGCCAACATAGTCCATCTGTTTTAAATTAGATGACTTTTGCTTGTCGACTTGTGGATTTATTTGAATACCTTACATGTCTAGATATATTTACATTTACAAACAGAAGTCATTTAATCTGAAGCGGAATGAGTAGACGATAGATCCAACATTCATGTGAAAATTCCGAACCATATCTAATTGCTGCCTCCTGAGCAACCACCGATACGTAAGTTTGATGTCTCCCAAGCTAGTCATAGCAGTGTAACAATACAGGTTGCTACTTAACCCATAAAAAAAGGGGGGAAATATGTGTCCACCGGCAGCCATGGCCATCTACTCAGGCTTTGCTTGTTGGAGCAACAGGCTATCTCGCAGTCGCTGTATGAGAGCGTGAGATCGTCTTGTACGACATGGAAAAAAACATTACGAGTAATCAATGTACTAATCTATCGGCGCGCGCGTGTTCTACATTATGGAGCAGGTGTCCGCCGGCTCCGGCCGCGAGCACGGGTACACGTACCCGTAACCGTACCCGTCGGCGGCAGCAACAGAGTGGTGCTGCTCGCAGACCGGATTTTCACGCAGCAAGAGCAAGGAATAGGAGAAAGGGGAGAATGCGGCGGGTGTACTCACCGGCGTTCAGCAGCAGGTTGAGCTCGAGATCGTCGGGGTCCCGCAATTCGTGCTCCTTCCTGAATCGGGCGTCGGACTGGGGGGCGGCGGCGGATCCGGCTACCCTGACACCGGATCCGGCTTCCCGCCGCCGAAAAGGGCAAGAGGGCGACGAGGTGAGGGGCAAAGGCGGCGCCCGGCGCGAGGGGACGGAGGGACCGTCATGTCCCCCAGGGACACGAAGAAAAGGGACGTCACAGTGCAGAGATAAGCTTGAACTTACCGCACGTTCCGTGGATTTTACCCTCCCAGTGCACAGATCACGACGTAACATGGTCGGTCCAGATAACAGGTGTATCTGTGCCCGGGCACCAAAACGACCCTCCCGTGGACTTCCCTTGATCTGGAAAACCAAACGTGGATATATACTTCATTCAAATTAGCAGCATGCATGATGTCAAATGCCGAAGTAATGGAGGCAGCTCGCCAGTATCGCTGACGCTTAAACGTTTTTCTATGCGTGAGGATGTCAAGAACAATGATAATTAAGTGATCCGGAGTAAAATACATAGTTGACAATTTCGCATTAGAGGCCACGTTAACTGCACGCAGCCGGCAATCATACGTACAAAAAGGAACTTTTCAACTCTTATCGGAATCCAGAGCGTGCACCTGCAGAAAAACTGGAGCCATGATTTATGAAAGAGTCAACTCGTTGTTTACATGTATACTACTGGCATTGCGACCTAACCTAGCTACTTGCATTGTAACCTAATCTGGCTCCCAGGTTGACCACGTTGCCACTTGCATTCCTTGTTTTGACAAAATTCGCCATGTCAATTATATTAGAAATGACAATAGGTCATATCATGAGATGACAAAGTGCTTGTATCAACTATCCTTATGACATCACTGTCCAACTCCAGCGGAAGTTGATTCAGATGATTTGATTAATTACTCTTCGCATCTGAAACAGAACCCCAGGAAAAACTCGCCGTGAACGACGGTGGCGATTCAACGACGAAGGATGGTGCAAGTACTAATATACTTACCTCCTCCATTCCAATTTGTTCAAAAGTGCAAGCACCACATGAAAATTCATTTGCCTCTTTTGAATAGTTTGAAGCCATGAAAAGCTACCCTCCACCTTGGAGGTGTATTTTGAAAAGGAAAATGCTTTGTTATTTCTGTTACACAGAAATCTAGCTAGTGACACCAATTTCATGTCATGTAAACATGTTTCACTGGAGTAGTTCTTGGTCAGACATTGTTTTAACAAAACAAAGTGTGTCGTTTATTTTAAAATGAATGGAGTACTATAATCTTATTACTTTGCTTAAGAGAGACAATAATATGTTAGTCGTTGGTATGTGTGATATGGTCATACTATTCCTCAATGTCGTAAAAGGAAACATTTGTCTCTCCATTGAGGAGTTTGTATAAATGTACAAGGATAATGGCTTACAACGCATACAGACTTCATCGTGTCTTGCCATGTTGCCACCCACACCATAGTTGCTCTTAGCTAGGATACCATGATGGTCAAGTAGTTGCCGTTCACTATTGTCCGAAAAGAGGAACACACATTGATCAACCGGGATGCCTCACGCAATCCATTTCCTTGACACGAGCATTGGCACGTACATGATATGTATATCATCGTTAGGCAATGGTCATGAGCGCTCTGTGAGTGGCGAGGGTACACGAAAAATGAAACCCTTGCCTTTGTACCCATGATCACTAGCAAAGTTGGACTATGCCGGCATCCATGTTCTCATCTGTGTCCAATATACTTGAGCCGGTATAAATCCATTGATCCCACCAACAAATCAAAATTGTGGTGTGGCCAAAATATTAGCGTTATATATTGAGCAAACAAAGTTGGTAACATGACTTCTAACGTTGATGAAAGCACAACCGAATATAATAACCTAACTTGTTTGATCAGAGGACTCATTTATATCCGCGACGAGTATGCAAGCCCAATGAAGGTGGTACATCAACCAAATCTTCCATGTGGGATGTAAATTTTAATTTTGTAACGTATAGTTACACTTGACGAAATTAGGTGAAACATCATCTAGCATTTGAATTATTTTTGTATTATAGCTTAATTAACATGAAAGGAAGGATTTTTTAGATAAAGGGAATATATTAATATCAAGATAATACCAATTACACCTAGGCTCTGCACCAACAAGATGTCGAAAACATCATGGATGCACACAGCTAAGAAAAAATAAAAAAGAGAGAAAAAAGAAACAAAGACCCCTCGCGGTATTGAACCACTCGCAATAGTAGCACTCTAACCACCACCGAAGACAACACCTGGATTACACAGGAGATTCTCCAAAAACAACCCTTCAAGAAGGAAACAATGCACACGCGTTGTCGTCGCCCGATCGTAGATCTCGATCTTGGATTTTCATCACGGAGAAAGACCGAATTTCCAAAACAATGCCTTCATCAAAGCAATTGTCAGGTACAACCAATGAAGGACAGACCTTGGGTTCTCACCCTGAAAACCGAGTCTCGAAACTCGAGGAGTACCACCAAGAATGCAGTCCACCTGTGTTGCCACTCCCGCTTGCAAAGACTACGGCTGCAAGTCGACAAACACCCGACACACAGGAAGAACCTGTGCTGCATTGTCCTCATCGCAACCAGTACCCTCTCCGCCATTACTAACCTCCTGTCGCAGCCACCATGACTTTCTCCACCTCTGTCGGTTTCATGAAAATCTAATTAAGACATGTTCCATGGCACCGACAATAGGCTAAGCTTCACGCGTCGCCCAAAAGAAACCACTACGGGAAGACAAGGACGTGCACGACCGGATCGATGCCACTCGTAGATATCCGGTAGCGCTTTGCGCTAAACTGCGGAAATCTCTAAGAGGAAGACCAGAACTTGTCGATGGCCAGATCGAGGAAGTCTCCGTGGACCAGATCGGCTGCTTGGCACTCAAAGAACTGCAGAGTCGAACAACCATTATTCAAAACGCAGCCCCGTGACACACGCTCTCCGAGTTTGTAAGCAACCACAGCCACTCGGTGTCGCCGGCCAGCGAGCCGACACGAGACGGGCGAGACGCTCCACAAGGCTGCCCCCGCAGGCTAGCCGCAGACGGGCGCAGCCCCTCAAACTCCGGCCGCCACACTGTCCTCCACAGCCACGGCGACCGCCACCGCCAAGATCCACCAGGGCCGCCACCCAAATCCCGCACCCGCCCAGCCTAGCAATGAAGACACCACCACGGTGCCGGATCATCGCTGTAGCCAGGTGAAAGTGCATCTTCCCTAGATGTTGTTTTGGGGTTAGTGATAACACAATTATTTATCTAACGATGTTTTTGAGCTTCCGGGAATTATTGTGTTATGCGGCATCGAATAGATCTTGCAAATTGGTCTTAGCAGTTTTACGCTCCAAGCGGCGGTAGTACCGCCGAGTGCGGCGGTAGTACCGCTGCGCGGCGGCGTACCGCCGGGGGTACCGCCGTTTTCGGGTTCTGTTTTATCGAGCGGTAGCGCCAGCGGTACCGCAGCGGTAGTACCGCTGGGCAGCCGTGGTACCGCCGGGTGCGGCGGTGGTACCGCTCCGCGCCGAGCCCAAGCTACCGCCGCGGTACCGCCCGAGGTACCGCTGTTTTTCACCTTCCGTTTCTTCCGGCGGTAGCTGCAGCGGTACCTCGGCGGTAGTACCGCTGCGCAGCGGTGGTGCCGCTACCCCTAGAGGTAGTACCGCTATGAAGACTGGAGTTCTGCTGACCGTTTGAACCGAAGACGCGGGGTGCAGCGGTAGTGCCGCTGCCCCCGGCGGTAGTACCGCTGCGGGAATCTGGGCTGCCCAACGGCCGGTTTTGGAGGAGGCTATAAAAGGGGGTCTTCTTCCTCTTTGAAGACTAAGCTTCTTGTACTCTCTCTCCTCCATTGTTGAAAGCTTCAACCTACTAGATCTCCCACTCCAACCACCCAAACCTCTTGATACTTTGTGGAGTGAAGGAGGAGGTCTAGATCTACATCTCCACCGAAGGAATTTCAAATCCCCCCACGCTATTTGTGTGGAACTTGCATCTTGGGTTGATTGTAACCTGAGGTGCCTTTGTGAGTCTCGGAGGAAGTCCGAGGCATTGTTGGGAGGCTCCAACTCATTGTGGAGTTCCCCGACCTTTGTGTACCGGCTTGGTCAACGCCATCAAGGTGACCTCATAGTGGATGAGCCAAACCCCCACGGGTAAAGCTCACGGAGAATAGAGTGAGCACATCCGTGCTATTGGAGCGCCTAGGTGGCTCCACACTCCTCCAACGTAGACGTACTTCCCTTGGGAAGGACCCTACGGGAAACATCTCCGTGTCTCCACTTTGCGGTTATTTCTATCCTTTACTTATTGCTTCCGCTACGTTACTTACCTTGTTTGTATCACATAGGTTGCTATCATCTAGTGCACATCTAGTCAACCTTTGTTATACTTGTTCAAGCCCTAATTAATCAAAAAAGAATTAAAATTTGGTAGTCGCCTATTCACCCGCCCTCCTAGTCGACATATCGATCTTTCAATTGGTATCAGAGCCTCGGCTCTTATCTAAGGCTTCACCGCCTAAGAGAATATGTCGGACTTAGATCCTCTCGCATCGGTCACTAATGAACGCTTTGGTGAGGTTAATGGTGAGATCAAAAATGAGATGTCAAATCTCAATACCGAACTCACCACCAACCTCAACCTAAGCATGAAGGAATCGATGCGCGAGATGCTCAAGGAATTCCTAGGGGACCCGGGATCTAAGGTTGATGTAACCCCGGAGCAACCGGTAATGGAACGAAGCCAGATACTTCTCCGTCTTCGGATCTTGTCAATGTGGTTGGAACGGCAAATGCCAACCCACCACTTGCGCAAGCCACTACACCTATTGCTCCGGGTGTTGCCTCAACCCCAAGATCATCGGGGGTGTATGCAAGTGTTCCACCGGGACAACCACCAACATGTCAACCCGCCACACATCGCCAATATGGGCGCACCTCCTATGCTTGACCCAAAAGACTTTCCTAATTGGCAATTTAATATGCGATCACACATGTCGAGTTGTTGTGTCTTCTTGATTGATATTATAGAGCAAGGCTTTCATCCTCAAGACCCTCTCAACATGACTCCAACGGAGAAGGCCAATCATCAACTCAACGCCACCGCCATGCGCATGATCCAAACGGCCGCCGGCCCCACTTACACCACTCATATCCGTGTGTGCAAGACGGCCAAGCAATGTTGGGACAATCTCCACAACTTGTTCTTGGGTAGCGCAAGCATTCAACTTTGCAAGTATGAAGCGGTTCTAGATGAAGCCAAAGAGTTTGTGATGAATGAGGATGAGACTCCCGAAGACCTCTATCGAAGGCTCTCCGCTCTTGCCATCACCTTGAATGATTTTGGCTTTGAAAAGGTTGAAGATAGTTGGATCAAACGCAAGTTCCTCAAAGCAATCACTCCTTCAAATCAAAGCTTGGCTCAAACCATTCGATCAAGACCGGACTTCTCAACGCTTGACTCCAACACCATTCTCAGTGAGTTTGTCTCCATCGGAATGGTTGTGAAGAGCTCTATTCATGCACATGCTCGGCAAAGAGGACTTGCGGGACACTCTCCAAATGTTGCATTGAAGTCCAAGGCCACCACTAGTGAAAGTGAGTATGAGCAAGAAGATGATGAGGATGATGTGCAAGAAACCAAGGATGACTTTTGTGAACACATCGCCCTTGTCACAAGAACTTATTGGAGCAACCGCTCCCGGGAAGGTCGATCCTCCAACAAGAAGTAGTTTGGAAAACTAAGAGGGGAGCGTCCAAAGACTTGCTACAATTGTAGTATCCTCAACCACTACATTGCTCAATGCCCTTGCGAAAATAGAGAGGATCACAATGGCAAGCTTGTGAGGAAAGACTCCACCAAGGCCATCTCCAACAAGACCTACGTGAAGAAGAGGGTTCCCAATGCCTTGTGTGTTCAAGATAGAAAGGTTTTGGAAGAATACATGTCCGGCGATGAAGATAGTAATGAAGCCGGGGCTACCGCGCGTGTTGCCGTAGCCACTCCTTCCTCTACATCGTCATCCTTATTTGAATCTCCCAATGAGAATGAGTTCATTCCCTATACATGTCTCATGGCAAATGCCACCTCGGTGACTCCTTCGTCTAAGCCAATCTCCTCTACACCTCCTTCTTTATTGTATTATGTTGAGAATGTTGTGAAGGAGCCCCAAAGTCCAAGTGAGGTGGACTTGTGGCTAGCCACTCTTAAGGGAGAGGATAAAGTTAATGTTGATGCTCTTTTAGAGCAACTTGAGGAAACTAACTCTCTTGTAGATCAAAAGGATGACATCATCTCCGGCATGGCGATTCGGGAAATGGATTATGCAAATGAGATAGCGGTCTGGCACTCCCACACCGCCTCTTCGGCCGACGCCTTGTACCGCCGCTTCATGGCCTCCTCGCCGATCAGCTTCGCCAGCTCGGTGCCACGGGTGCGCATGTATATGCACCACAGTACCGGTGTGCGTTCATTCCCATGACGTGCGCCGTCGCCGCGTCCACGCACACCCCGCGTCCGCCTCCTCCATGTGCCGGTGCAGCGCCCGTGGCATCTGGTCTTCGCTCTCCGGTTTGGCTCCATCATTGTTTTTGTCGCGGCCACGCTCTCGCTCCGCCCGCAGAGCGGTCTCCACGAGCCCGCGGTAGTTGTCGGACGCGAGGCTCTTGAGGTAGTTCATGGCGTACCGGACGATCTTGGGCACCTCCTGGCGTACCAGACGATCTTGGGCACCTCCACGGCGTCTTGCCTGGAGCCTGAACTCGTAGAACACGCGAGGGCGAGCTCTGTTGTTGCTAGGACAGGAAAACGAACACACACTAGAGAAACACTCTATGCCGTCATGTACGCCGCTGGGTGACTGGGTCCATCCGCATCATGGATTCATGGCCTTGACAGCCCTCCTGTACCGCGTCTTGACGTAGATGTCGACGCAGATGTTCAGGTAGTCGTTGCCGGCGAGCGTCTTGGCCATCCTTGCGGCGGCGCCGCGGCGGCCACCTTGTCATCCGTGCCGAGCTCATGCTCCTCCGTCGTGTCGCCGGTGTCGTCCTCGGTCTCAGCATGCTTGAGCGTGATCTGAAGGAGTGCCTCGAAGAGGTCCTGGAGTCCGAACAGGGCCTCGTACACGGCGCGCAGCGCGGACGCCGCCTCTGTTAGCCCGCGGCCTCGTCTCCTTCACGCTCTGGGCGGCCTCGTCCCCTCGAATGCGTGTCGCAGCTGGTCCACGCGGTCGACGAAGGAAACCTACTAGCTATTGATTTTGTCTACGTGTATTTTACATGTATTATTATTATCAATTTTCATGATAAATGAAAATTGGGGGGCTTTCGGCTCCTACTTTCGAAAAATGCTACATGTTTGATTTTTGATTTAGCAGGACGGGCTTGAGACAAAGCCAAAACTTGGGTCAACGGATGATGAAGAGCTTCATAATTTCATTGAGCAGTACCAGCATAACATGATAAGAGTGTAAGATTCAATGCGCATTTTCATTAACAATAATATTGTAAATAAATACTGTTCACCTTTGTTTGTTTGACATAGGGATGACTTGGCAAAATATTATGAGACCACGTCTGTTCTTTTTGACGTGCTAAAGAATATGACACCAGAAGACTCTCACTTGGAGGTTCTATATCCAACTTCATTTTGAGCTTTTCTTTCACAACAAATTTATCGTACTTCGTATTAAAGTGGATTCTCCAAACACTATCCACCTACACACATTTCAAGTTTTTTTTTCATAAAAAATTTGAAAAAAACAATCTACAGTCTCCTCCCAAGCGGACGACGGTGGCCTGGAGTAGACTCTACTCTCTCCACCCTTGCGACCAATTTCTTCTCTGTGATTGGAGATTCTTGACAATATTAGATGTGATGACCGTGTTGCTCTTCATTGTAGAAAATGATTTCTATGTTTGCATCATGTTTAGTTGCAAATCCAAGCGCGCGCGAAATACTAGTCTCGTCGAGCCATCCTCTTAAGCCTGTTCATTCTGAATCGGTCAGACCAAACCACGGTTTGTGTACGGGTTGAAACCGTGGAACCAGCGACGGCCGACGAGGACGGTGGTGCCATGGCGACCAAGGCGGTGCTGCACGTTCTCGCCCGGCCGACTTCGCACGGGCGGAACTGGATCAAGCCCGCGGAGACCGAGCATCGCGCGCCATTGAGGTTGAGCCCCTCCTGGACCACGTGTCCATCGGCGTCCTGCCCGGCAAGTTCGCCGCGCCCCTGCCTGCTCCTCCTCGGCCCGCTCGCGCGAGATCCGACAGCTACAGAAGCTCGCCGTCTGTCCAGGTCAGTCAGCTCATCCCGCTCGAGCGGGACTCGGCCGCGCCTTCCGCGCACCGGCGCCTTGCCCACTCGGCTAGCCGCGCTCACCTGTAGCGCTCGCAAGCTACGTACGGCCCGTGCTTGTATTCTGGCAAGCTGCTGATGTGTTGCTGCTACTAGCTTGTGCGTGGCTTGAGCTAGGCTAGAGGCGTGCATGCTAGCACAACTAGCTAGCTCTCCGGACTCCGGCCCAAACCCACGCCCATGACGACACGACACCATGAACGCACCTCGGACCTCGTCGTCGCCAGCACTGCTCCAGCCTCCCCATACTCGAAAATAATGTCCTCAAGCTCCACATAGAATCCGTGAGTCTCCTCCCCGCGGTAATCGTCCTCGTCGTACGCTCTGGCCGCCGGACGTCGTCGATAAATCCGCCCTTCTCCGGCATCCTAGGCTCTCCCAGTCAACTTCCTCGTGCCCAAGTCGTATCCCCCTACCTTCTGGACATGTTCTCGGAGATCTAAGCTTCCTCCGGCAGCCTCCCGGGCTTGGCCGTGCTCCGGCGTCCGCCATCGTCGGCGCCAAACAAGCTCCGGTCCTCCCCAGGACTTCCGACCACGCTATCGAGCTCCCTGGAGTGAGAACTAGTCGGGAGGAGGGGGTGATACGGGCAGAGCTGCCGCTGAGGTCGAGCTCGGCGAGGCGACGCACTGCTATGTCGACGGAGGCTTTGCGGCGGCTTGACAATGAATGACAAAGCCTTTATTTGTTCTCAACTCTGCTTGCATATGTGTGTCCCTTCATAATGTAAGGATGATTTTTTTTTCATTAGGATACTAAACAATATTATTTCTTAGCATACGTTGTAAAACATAAATGTATTACACGATCATTTTCAACACACGAAAGACAATGCACTTGCATTTTGTGAGGGCCATGCATCGTACGTGTACTCCCTGGACTAGAATTTTGTTCCATAGTAATCTACATTCTGATTTCTGAATATTAATTATCTCCTCGGTAATCAACAACAACCGAAAACTAAGCAGCCTCTCCCTTTCTATTGGGTGTCATTAATACATATCTCACTTGGATTGAGCGTTTATATACTTGAGTAGTATCCAGTGGCGGAGCTTGGGCCAAAATTTGGGGGGGCAAATGGGCCAGGGAGACACTTTGGGCCACTGTTGGGGGGGGGGGGCAAATGGGCCAAATATAGACTATTTTTAGCCAAAAACTGTCAAATATGAAGGGATATTAGGCAAAATTTTCTTGGGCTGGGGGGCCGCCGCCCACCTAGCGGCTACATAGCTACGCCACTCGGTAGTATCATTAAAGAGAATGCTAATTTGTTTTAAACATTTTAGGATGTAGAGTATTATGGAATGGAGGGAGTACTAATTTCAAATAATTGCAACATATTGTTTCGTCTTCATGAATTTCTTGCATTTAATATTCTAACTTGGAGCATTTGTTTTGAAGATTGAGATGGTGCCCCGGCAGCCTCGGCCCCAGCAGCCTCGGCCCCGAGCACTCGTCGCCTGGTCTCCTCCTACGGTATAGTAGGAAGACGGATACTTCCCGTCTGCTACCGCCGGTGCTTTGCGACCGTGTTTACCATCGTCACTCGATAGCCCCGGTAGGCGCCATCGCGGTATCGTTTGTGGACCCGACGCTGCCGAGGATCGCCGTCGACTCGAGCCACCTCGAATACGTCTCATACGACGGCTCGAGCATCGGTCTCAAGCTCTCCTCGGCGTGGTCGCGAGAGAACCACAGCCCACGGGCAACGGTTATCTTCACTGACGTGAGTCTCCACCTCTTGTACCACGACGTGGTCATCGCCGTCATGACCGAAGGTCCAGTTGAGGTGTCGAGCAAGTCGTCGTGCTCGGCCAACTACACCATGCCCGTGTGGAACTACCCTCTTGACAGCATCAGGCGAGCGGAGCTGCAGGACGAGCTGCACGGCGGCTTTGTACACATGAGCCTCGCTGGGCGAGCGATGATTGGCTGGAAGGTGGGCCGGGTCGTCACCTTCCGGTTGCCGATGAGGATCTCCTGCGACTTTTCATTCTCATCGGCCCGGCGGCAAGCGGTTGGACGTCGGTTGTAGTTGGTCCTTCTAGTATATATTGTTTGTGGCTTGGTACATATGTATGACTGTTTAGTTCTTATGATACATATGTTGTGTGTGGGTCACTTGATATTGCACATAAAACTGCGTCTTCTTATGTACATATAATCTAGAGAGAATTCCTTGTATGACACTCCCCTAAAGTTGTCTTCCTTATTTGACACTCACAATTTTTTTCTTCCTTACATGACCTCTCGTTCAAAATTTCTTTCCCTATATGACACTCTAGTACATTTTCGTCACTAACGGTGTTAAGGAAAGGCATGAAAAGACCATTTTACCCCTGGTGTATATTGGGACAAAAAACAGTACAAGTCAATAGCTACAGTAATAATATATACTGGTCTTAATTAAATGACCAACTGAGAACCCAAATTTGGTCACAGACTCGAGTTCAATTCAAAAATTTGTTCTCCGATTTGGACCCGAGTGTCAAATAAGGAACAAAGTTATAAGGTTTTTTTTTTTGAAAAGGGGGATCCCGGCCTCTGCATCGAGTGATGCACACAGCCATTTATTACAAGATTCAAATCCACAATTATTTAAAGTTTACATCTCACGAATCATCTAGAAACTGAGACGCAGCTCAACCAAACGCAGCCACAAAACAGCAACTACAAAAGTCTACTAATATGTTGCCACGTATGCCGGGAGAAAAATCTCGTGCCACCAACGGGAGTCTTGAACATCTAGCAACCATAAGCTCCCGCTGGTCCGAAGGAAGCAGGAAAGCCCATAACTGGATCCAGTGCGTCGCCATATGAATAACCTGTAAAACATGAAAATTTTCTTTTCGGTTAAACACCAAGTTGTTCCTACACTTCCAAAGGGACCAACAGATAGCCGAAACGCCTATACGAATCCTAGCTTTGGTCTTCTTATCAACCCCATTCAACCAATTGCCGAACATACACTCATATACTTGTTGCTGTCGATTATGTTACTAAATGGGTGGAAGCCATACCCACAAAAAGTGCTGATGGTGAGACCTCTTTAAGAATGCTTTTAGATATTATTTTTCCTAGATTTGGAGTTCCTAGATATCTTATGACTGAAGGAGGTTCTCATTTTATTCATGGTGGTTTTAGAAAAACTCTTGCTAAATATGGTATTAATCATAGGATTGCTTCCGCTTATCATCCTCAAACTAGTGGGCAAGTAGAATTGTCAAATAGAGAAATTAAATCTATCTTGCAAAAGACTGTTAATAAATCTAGAAAGAACTGGGCTAGTAAGTTGAAGGAAGAACTATGGGCTTATAGAACTGCTTATAAAAATCCTATGGGTATGTCTCATTATAAAATGGTTTATGGGAAAGCTTTCCATTTACCTTTAGAACTAGAGCACAAAGCTTATTGGGCTGTAAGAGAACTAAATAAAGATCCTAAACTTGCTGGTAAGAAGAGATTGCTACAATTGAGTTCTTTAGATGAATGGAGAAGTGAAGCTTATGAAAATGCTAAACTTTTTAAGGAGAAAGTTAAGAAATGGCATGATAGAAGAATTATCAAAAGAGAATTTAATGTTGAGGATAAAGTCCTATTGTATCGGTCTCGTCTCAGATTTTTTGCATGGAAATTACTCTCAAAATGGGAAGGACCATATGTCATTGTGGAGGTGTATCGTTCAGGGGCAATTAAAATTAGTTCTCTGAAAGGTGATGCCACACAAGTGGTGAATGGACAAAGACTCAAGCATTATATTTCTGGAGATTCTTATAATGAAGATGTTGATGTTATTCGAGTGGTAACTCCGGAAGCTTTCATCAAAGGTCAAATTGACAGTTCTGCAGAGTTCGACTTTGAATAGGTAACGATTACGGTAATAAAAAGTTCGCGTTTAACTTTCCGAACAATGTTTTCGCTACTTTTGGAAAATATGAAAAATTACGAGATCGAAACGGAGTGGAGGAGACGCACGAGGGCGTGCCCCCATAGGCCGGCACGGGCCCTGCCCTGGCCGCGCCGCCCTATGAGGATGGCCCCTCGGAGTCCCTCTCCAACTCTGGTTCGGCCTGGTACTTTCCTTCCGTCGTGAAATTTTTTTCTATATAATCTCCCGGGCCCCTGGAGGTCCGTATATCGTTTTCTCGTTGTGTTTTGTTTCGAGCTGTTTCTGCCAGGATCTGTTTTTGATCTAGAAGCACCATGGTCTCCAACAACAAGGGGAAGGGGCTTTCGGAGGAAGATATTCGAGATCCCGAGTGGAAGGATATGGATGACAGTGGCGAAGGAAGAAGTGAAGAAGATGTCATAAAAAAGAGAGCGACAAGCTGTGGGGAGTAAGCAAATCTTGGTGGGATCGGTTAACACTCGGCGTTCTTTTTCTCATAACTTACAGGGACCCTTACCACCTGCTCCTAGCCTCAACTCTTTCCCTGCCTTGGAGGAAGCTTTACGGGTTACCGATGAATTTTGTGATCAATACCGTGCTCTGAGAAGGGAAGTGTAGATACTTCAGGAGGAGAATAACCGACTTCACAGAATGCTAGAGCGGTTCCTCACTCCCATCAAGGTTTTCCCACCATCACCGCCGAAGGAGTAATTCATCATTGGTATTGGCACCCCCTTGGTTTGTTCCAAGCTTGGGGGTGCCGCGATATCACATCATCACTATCCTTTACCTTTTTACTTTCAAGTAGTGTCATATCATGAGTAGGGAAGTTATCATATAAGATGGGTTGCAGTATGGAAGTATCTCTCTTTAGTTGGTTGTCTATGTATCCCTTGGTGTGAGTTATCGACTTATCGTTATGGAATATTAATGAGAAGTCTTATCATTTACATATTGCACATCTTATTTTAGTTTGCAATCTGTACTATATGATTGATCTTGTTGTTAGTATTGGTATCATTTTGGGAGCATTGAGTAAATCTATTTGGTTTTGGCAAACTTAGCATTGGTCAATAGCAACAACACTTTGAGTTTAAGTAGAAAAGAGAAATACATGTAGATATGTTATTTCATTATCCTTCTTTCTTGTTAGCTCTTAGCTTATTATTCTGAAGTTAAAATTGTTTGTGCTTACAAGGAATATGCATGATTGTTCCTATCACATGTGTATTTGTTTGTTTCCCTCAACTCTTATGCTTGCTAATCAACCTTGCTAGCCAAAGACCTGTACTGAGAGGGAATGCTTCTCGTGCATCCAAACCTTAACCCAAACCTATGCCATCAGTGTCCACCATAACTACCTACTATGTGGTATTTCCCTGCCATTCCAAGTAAATACTTCATGTGCTACCTTTAAACAATTCAAAAGTTATTACCTCTTATTTGTGTCAATGTTTTATAGCTCATGAGGAAGTATGTGGTGCTTTATCTTTCAATCTTGTTAGGCGAGACTTTTACCAATGGACTAGTGGCACATCCGCTTATCCTATAATTTTGCAAAAAGAGCGGCAACGGGGTTCCCAGCCCCAATTAATTAACTTTCATTAATAACTCTCTTCACATGTTTTGCCCCGATTCATCGGTAAGCAACTTAATTTTGCAATAGACACTCCTCCATGGTATGAGAAATGTTGGAAGGCACCCGAGGATTCGGTTAGCCATGGCTTGTGAAAGCAAAGGTTGGGAGGAGTGTCATCACTAAATAAACTAAAGTACATATGTAAACAAAAGAGAAGAGGGATGATCTACCTTGTTGGTAGAGATAACGTCCTTCATGGGAGCCGCTCTTTGGAAGTTTGTTTGGCAAGGGGGTTAGAGTACCCACTACCATACGTTGACAACAACAAACACCTCTCAAACTATACTTTTATGATCTCTATATGATTTCAAAACTTAAAAAGCTCTAGCACGTGATTTAATCCCTGCTTCCCTCTGTGAAGGGCCTATCTTTTACTTTATGTTGAGTCAGTAAACCTATTTCCCTCTATCTTAAGCAAGCAATTGAGTTGTTGTGATCAAACCATTTATATTGTGATCTACTTAATCATGCCTTACTCTTCCTTGTTTAGTACAAGTTTTATCTGGATGAATATAGCTTTGGAAGTTATCAATGGTTATGAGGAGATTATTATGATTGAGTATGCAAGTTTTGCCATATAAGCTTTAATATAAGAGCGTTTCTCGACATATAAGTACAATCGTTAACTGTTCTTTGACCAAGAACGAAGTTTGCCATCACCAATTATGATTTCCTATGCACCTTTGTTTGTGATTTCCTTCTACTTGTTTCAAGTTGAATTATATGAGGAAGTTGTTCACTAGAATGTCTTGTGTGAATTAACGTGATGCTTCTTGCAAGTGGAGATTTTAGAACTTTGAAGCCACCATAAGAAGAGATGAAGACATGGACGAAATATAGAGTTTCCCACTTCATAATTTCTTCCATAGCATAATATGGTGATGCGTCACCTTAAGTTTTGGGTCAGGCCCATGTTATTTTTGCAGGAATTAAGTCAGCCACTTTTTAGAGTCCGTATTGAAGGGGGAAAGGCCTTCTAGGGTTTGGTTCGGCCACCATATGTATGGCTGGCCGAAACCCCACCTTTTCCTCCTTTAAATACCCCCATAGCCGTCACGTTTAAACTTGGATTTTGGTTAGACTAAAAGTTAGCCATTGCTGCAACTCTCGTGTACTGCTTTTGAGGCCAACGCCCAGAACAAGACCGACTATTCGGAATCCCACCTTTTTTCAATAAAGCTTTCATCTATATCCGCAATATTATGATTGCATTATTAGTTCTTACTTGTTCTCGATTTCAGGTAGGAATTAAGACCCTCGCTGGTCAGGTGATCGCGCATCCGCAAGATCGGTAACTCCCGGAGATTGTCCTAGCGATTGCATTGGTGCACGAGCTTTGCACGTGTAGTCGGATCATCAAGCACGAACTCCACCAACAAATAGATCTATCCACGTATCGGCCACCTTTTCCCTATCAAGTGGTATCAGATTTCAGGTTGCTCGGTGAGATTTTACAGTTTTTCGTAGTGTAGATTGCATCTACCATCATACCCATAAACCACAAAAAGACAAAAAAATACTGTTAGGGTTTAGATCATATCGTCCCATAAACCCCCTGCCACGCCTTGCATTGTCCTTTCAGTTTTGCATAGTTGAATTTGTGTCTGCATCTTTGTGTCGAGTTGCTGGTCTTAGAGTCTAGTTCCTTTAGAGTTTCGAGTTCTGGTCATATTTGTTATGCCGCCGTCGCTTGCACCATACGCAGATCACCGCCTCCACTACCATCGACACCCATCATATAATTCCGCCATCGCCATATACACCCACCATATACTTCCGCCACTGCCATATACACCGCCATATACGCCTACCGGATTGTTTACGCCACCATCATATATATCTGCCATATACCTCGTGTCCTACCGCGACACGGATTTGTGTTGTTTCTCTGTCGCAACAGAGTCCGTGTAGACTAAGGTTTTCCTATTTTCCTTAATAGCTGTTGCCTTTTAATTTCCACCTGTGTTGTAGAAAAAATTTCCGTGAGATAAGTTTCGGCTGCCAGTAGAAATTTGGAAGGAGAGCAAAAAAAGTCTGGAAGCGCTTCCGAAATTTTTTTCTTGCTACATTGGTTTTCACCTTGGCGATCACTTTTCGCCACTGGCCGTTATAGCAACATTTTTTTGGCGCCTGCGCGCTTTCCGGAGCACCTCCGAAATTTTGGCAAAAAATTTTCTAGGGCTATACTGTTTTTAGACCTTGGGGATCAGTTTGAGACACTTGCCATCATAGTGATTTTTCGCACCTCGCGTCGCCACCTCATCGCTGCTCGTTGCTTGTGTGCCGCGCCGTGACCTCGCTAGTGTTCTAGGCTCGCGTCTCTAGTACGGTCTAGCCTAGGACCAACACAATACCGTTGTTGAGCATACTTTCAATATTGCATTGCTTGTTTTGACAATTGCTGTTTTTGCTACCATATTAGCCTTCCTACAGCTCTACATATTGTCTCCACGTGCACTGTGTCGACACCTGGTAATCGCTTTGGCAATCTTTGGAGACGCTGATCCTTGTTGGTTTCCGTATCACCTTCCTCCTGTTTGGTAAGAACTTGTAAGAGCTTTGTATTTTGCTTGACGAATTGCGCGTGAACCACCATATTCCGTAGTTTGTAGGCATATACATTTGTGCTTTTTGTGTACTAACCATGTCAGGACCTACACCGGCCGCTGTTGCATGATCACTTCACCCACCTTTTGGGCAGGCATGCACGCGACGTCGATGCGCGCATTGGTGATGTTGACGCCGATACGCGTACAGCACGCGTCCGTTGGGAACCCCAAGAGGAAGGTGTGATGCGTACGGCGGCAAGTTTTCCCTCGATAAGAAACCAAGGTTTATCGAACCAGTAGGAGCCAAGAAGCACGTTGAAGGTTGATGGCGGCGGAGTGTAGTGCGGCGCAACACCAGGGATTCCGGCGCCAACGTGGAACCTGCACAACACAACCAAAGTACTTTGCCCCAACGTGACAGTGAGGTTGTCAATCTCACCGGCTTCCTGTAACAAAGGAATTAGATGTACAGTGTGGATGATGATGTTTGCAGAAAACAGTAGAACGAGTATTGCAGTAGATTGTATTCGATGTAAAAGAATGGACCGAGGTCCACAGTTCACTAGAGGCGTCTCTCCCATAAGAATAAGCATGTTGGGTGAACAAATTACAGTTGGGCAATTAACAAATAAAGAGGGCATGACCATGCACATACATGTTATGATGAGTAGTGTGAGATTTAATTGGGCATTACGACAAAGTACATAGACCGCTATCCAGCATGCATCTATGCCTAAAAAGTCCACCTTCAGGTTATCATCCGAACCCCCTCGAGTATTAAGTTGCAAACAACAGACAATTTCATTAAGTATGGTGCGTAATGTAATCAACGAATATATCCTTAGACATAGCATTGATGTTTTATCCCTAGTGGCAACAGCACATCCACAACCTTAGAGGTTTCTGTCACTCCCCGATTTAATGGAGACATGAACCCACTATCGAGCATAAATACTCCCTCTTGGAGTTACAAGTATCAACTTGGCCAGAGCCTCTACTAGCAACGGAGAGCATGCAAGATCATAAACAACACATAGATGATATTGATAATCAACATAACATAGCATTCACTTATTCATCGGATCCCAACAAACACAACATGTAGCATTACAGATAGATGATCTTGATCATGTTAGGCAGCTCACAAGATCCAACAATGATAGCACAATTAGGAGAAGACGACCATCTAGCTACTGCTATGGACCCATAGTCAAGGGGTGAACTACTCACTCATCACTCCGGAGACGACCATGGCGGTGAAGAGTCCTCCGGGAGATGATTCCCCTCTCCGGCAGGGTGCCGGAGGCGATCTCCTGAATCCCCCGAGATGGGATTGGCGGCGGCGGCGTCTCTGGAAGGTTTTCCGTATCATGGCTCTCGATACTGGAGTTATTATCGATGAAGGCTTAAGTAGGCGGAAGGGTAGGTCAGGGGGCGACGCGAGGGACCCACACGCTAGGGCCGCGCCGCCCTAGTGTGGCGTCGCCTCGTCGCCCCACTTTGTATCTCCCCCGGTGTTCTGGAAGCTTCGTGGAAAAATAAGATCCTGGGCGTTGATTTCGTCCAATTCCGAGAATATTTCCTTACTAGGATTTCTGAAACCAAAAACAGCAGAAAACAGCAACTGACTCTTCGGCATCTCGTTAATAGGTTAGTGCCGGAAAATGCATAAATATGACATAAAGTATGCATAAAACAAGTAGGTATCATCAATAAAGTAGCATGGAACATAAGAAATTATCGATACGTTGGAGACGTATCAGCATCCCCAAGCTTAGTTCCTGCTCGTCCCGAGTAGGTAAACGATAACAAAGATAATTTCTGAAGTGACATGCCATCATAATCTTGATCATACTATTGTAAGCACATGTAATGAATGCAGCGATCCAAGACAATGGTAAATGTAATGAGTAAACAATTGAATCATATAGCAAAGACTTTTCATGAATAGTACTTTCAAGACAAGCATCAATAAGTCTTGCATAAGAGTTAACTCATAAAGCAATAATTTCAAAGTAAAGGCATTGAAGCAACACAAAGGAAGATTAAGTTTCAGCGGTTGCTTTCAACTTGTAACATGTATATCTCATGGATATTGTCAACATAAAGTAATATAATAAGTGTAATATGCAAGTATGTAGGAATCAATGCACGAGTTCACACAAGTGTTTGCTTCTTGAGATGGAGAGAAATAGGTGAAGCTGACTCAACATAAAAGTAGAAGAAAGGCCCTTCGCGAGAGGAAGCATTGATTGCTATATTTGTGCTAGAGCTTTGGTTTTGAAAACATAAAGAGAGCATAAAAGTAAATTTTGAGAGGTGTTTGTTGTTGTCAACGAATGGTAGCGGGTACTCTAACCCCCTTGCCAGACAAACCTTCAAAGAGCGGCTCCCATTAGACATTTTTACTTTTGGGTGGCACTCCTTCCAACCTTGCTTTCACAAACCATGGCTAACCGAATCCTCGGGTGCCTGCCAACAATCTCATACCATGAAGGAGTGCCTTTTTATTTCAGTTTTATTTAGATGACACTCCTCCCCACCTTTGCTTTCTCAAGCCATGGCTAACCGAATCCTCGGGTGCCGTCCAACAATCACATACCATGGAGGAGTGTCTATTTTTGTAACATTATGAAGGTTAATTAATTTGGGACTGGGAATCCCATTGCCGGCTCTTTTTGCAAAATTATTGGATAAGCGGATGAAGCCACTAGTCCATTGGTGAAAGTTGCCCAACAAGATTGAAAGATAAACACCACATACTTCCTCATGAGCTATAAAACATTGACACAAATCAGAGGTGATAAATTTTGAATTGTTTTAAAGGTAGCACTCAAGCAATTTACTTTGGAATGGCGGAGAAATACCATGTAGTAGGTAGGTATGGTGGACACAAATGGCATAGTTATTGGCTCAAGGATTTTGGATGCATGAGAAGTATTCCCTCTCGATACAAGGCTTAGGCTAGCAAGGTTATTTGAATCAAACACAAGTATGAAACGGTACAGTAAAACTCACATAAAAGACATATTGTAAGCATTATAAGACTCTATACCGTCTTCCTTGTTGTTCGACCCTTATTAGAAATTATCTAGACCTTAGAGAGACCAATTATGCAAACCAAATTTTAGCAAGCTCTATGTATTTCTTCATTAATAGGTGCAAAGTATATGATGCAAGAGCTTAAACATGAGCACAACAATTGCCAAGTATCAAATTATTCAAGACATTCTACCAATTACTACATGTAGCCTTTCCCGTTTCCAACCATATAACATTTTAACGAAGCAGATTCAACCTTCGCCATGAACACTATGAGTAAAGCCTAAGGACATATTTGTCCATATGCAACAGCGGAGCGTGTCTCTCTCCCACACAATGAATGCTAGGATCCATTTTATTCAAATAAAAACAAAAACAAAAACAAACAGACGCTCCAAGCAAAGTGCATAAGATGTGATGGAATAAAAATATAGTTTCACTAGAGGAACCTGATAATGTTGTCGATGAAGAAGGGGATGCCTTGGGCATCCCCAAGCTTAGACGCTTGAGTCTTCTTGAAATATGCAGGGGTGAACCACCGGGGCATCCCCAAGCTTAGAGCTTTCACTCTCCTTGATCATATTGTATCATCTCCCTCTCTTGATCCTTGAAAACTTCCTCCACACCAAACTTAAAACAACTCATTAGAGGGTTAGTGCACAATCAAAATTCACATGTTCAGAGGTGACATAATCATTCTTAAAACTTCCGGACATTGCACAAAGCTACGAAAGTTAATGGAATAGAAAAATCCATCAAGCATAGCAAAACAGGCAATGCGAAATAAAAGGCAGAATCTGTCAAAAACGAACGGTCCGTAAAGACGAATTTCTAAGAGGCACCAGACTTGCTCAAATGAAAATGCTCAAATTGAATGAAAGTTACGTACATATCCGAGGATCACTCACGTAAATTGCATAATTTTACGAGTTACCTACGAGAGAATTAGGCCCAGATTCGTGACAGCAAGAAATCTGTTTCTGCGCAGTAATCCAAATCTAGTATGAACCTTACTATCAATGACTTTACTTGGCACAACTATGCAACAAAACTAAGATAAGGAGAGGTTGCTACAGTAGTAACAAATTCCAAGACTCAAATATAAAACAAAAGTGCAGTAGTAAAATCATGGGTTGTCTCCCACAAGCGCTTTTCTTTAACGCCTTTCAGCTAGGCGCAGAAAGTGTGTATCAAGTATTATCAAGAGACAAAGCATAAACATCATTTTCACAATTTATCCCATTAGGTATCTTAGATGCTCCTTTTTCTATAGTGGTATTAAGAGCTTTATCAATTTTAGGCCTATAATAATTTTTGGGTTTAGGCACCTTAGAGACATACATGAACTTTTGCTCCTTACCCACATAAGCTTTCTCTCTAAACTTAATAGACGAAAAGTTGAACCCAAGGTTCCCATAGCTTCTTCAAGTTCACTACTCCTTTGGGTTTGATTATCATGAATAGCACAAGCTTCTAAGATGGCAATTCTCTCATTAATTCCACCTAGAGATCTATCAAGTTTATCAGTGCTATCAAGTAATGCTCCCAAATTAGTCTCAATACTTGGAAGATTTTGCTCTATGGTTTCCAACTTTTTCATGACATCTTCAAGAGAGGTTTCAATTTTAACTTCATTAACAGGTGGTATTCCAAATAGACTCTCAATAATGCAACTAGCTTCTAAGGTAGGGGTACCTAGGAAATTACCTCCCGCGAGACAATCAAGAACATACCTATTCCAGCTAGAGATACCAACATAAAAATTCCTGAGTAGGATAGTGGTGGAGTGTTTCCTAGTGCACCTGTTATGGGCATCACTAATTCTATACCAAGCATCTTTTAAACATTCTCCCCTTGTTGCTTAAACGAACGAACTTCAACTTCAGGATTACTCATTTTAGCAATAGTAAATAAAGCAAACTAGATAAAGTAAATGCAAGTAACTAATTTTTTTGTGTTTTTAATATAGCAAACAAGATAGCAAGTAAAGTAAAACTAGCAACTAATTTTTTTGTATTTTGTTTTAGTGCAGCAAACAAAGTAGTAAATAAAATAAAGCAAGACAAAAACAAAGTAAAGAGATTGGAGGTGGAGACTCCCCTTGCAGCGTGTCTTGATCTCCCCGGCAACGGCGCCAGAAAAAGAGCTTGATACGCGTACAGCACGCGTCCGTTAGGAACCCCAAGAGGAAGGTGTGATGCGTACAGCGGCAAGTTTTCCCTCAGTAAGAAACCAAGGTTTATCGAACCAGTAGGAGCCAAGAAGCACGTTGAAGGTTGATGGCGGCGGAGTGTAGTGCGGCGCAACACCAGGGATTTCGGCGCCAACGTGGAACCTGCACAACACAACAAAAGTACTTTGCCCCAACGTGACAGTGAGGTTGTCAATCTCACCGGCTTGCTGTAACAAAGAATTAGATGTATCGTGTGGATGATGATGTTTGCAGAAACGAGTAGAACGAGTATTGAAGTAGATTGTATTCGATGTAAAAGAATGGACCGGGGTCCACGAGTTCACTAGAGGCGTCTCTCCCATAAGAATAAGCATGTTGGGTGAACAAATTACACTTGGGCAATTGACAAATAAAGAGGGCATGACCATGCACATACATGTTATGATGAGTAGTGTGAGATTTAATTGGGCATTACGACAAAGTACATAGACCGCTATCCAGACATGCATCTATTCCTAAAAAGTACACCTTCGAGGTTATCATCCGAACCCCTCCAGTATTAAGTTGCAAACAACAGACAATTGCATTAAGTATGGTGCGTAATGTAATCAACGAATATATCCTTAGACATAGCATTGATGTTTTATCCCTAGTGGCAACGAGCACATCCACAACCTTAGAGGTTTCTGTCACTCCCCGGATTTAATGGAAACATGAACCCACTATCGAGCATAAATACTCCCTCTTGGAGTTACAAGTATCAACTTGGCCAGAGCCTCTACTAGCAACGGAGAGCATGCAAGATCATAAACAACACATAGATGATATTGATAATCAACATAACATAGCATTCACTTATTCATCGGATCCCAACAAACACAACATGTAGCATTACAGATAGATGATCTTGATCATGTTAGGCAGCTCACAAGATCCAACAATGATAGCACAATTAGGAGAAGGCGACCATCTAGCTACTCGCTATGGACCCATAGTCCAGGGGTGAACTACTCACTCATCACTCCGGAGGCGACCATGGCGGTGAAGAGTCCTCCGGGAGATGATTCCCCTCTCCGGCAGGGTGCCGGAGGCGATCTCCTGAATCCCCCGAGATGGGATTGGCGGCGGCGGCATCTCTGGAAGGTTTTCCGTATCGTGGCTCTCGGTACTGGAGTTATTATCGACGAAGGCTTAAGTAGGCGGAAGGGTAGGTCAGGGGCGACGCGAGGGACCCACACGCTAGGGCCGTGATGGCGTGTATTTCACACGTTCGTTGGGCAACCCCAAGAGGAAGGTATGATGCGCACAGCAGCAAGTTTTCCCTCAGAAAGAAACCAAGGTTTATCGAACCAGGAGGAGCCAAGAAGCACGTTGAAGGTTGATGGCGGCGGGATGTAGTGCGGCGCAACACCGGGGATTCCGGCGCCAACGTGGAACCTGCACAACACAACCAAAGTACTTTGCCCCAACGAAACGAGTGAGGTTGTCAATCTCACCGGCTTGCTTGTAACAAAGAGTTAACCGTATTGTGTGGAAGATGATTGTTTGCAGAAAATAGTAGAACAAGTATTGCAGTAGATTGTATTTCAGTAAAGAGAATTGGACCGGGGTCCACAGTTCACTAGAGGTGTCTCTCCCATAAGACGAACAACATGTTGGGTGAACAAATTATAGTTGGGCAATTGACAAATAAAGAGAGCATGACCATGCACATACATATCATGATGAGTATAGTGAGATTTAATTGGGCATTACGACAAAGTACATAGACCGTCATCCAAGCTGCATCTATGCCTAAAAAGTCCACCTTCAGGTTATCATCCGAACCCCTCCGGTATTAAGTTGCTAACAACGGACAATTGCATTAAGTATGGTGCGTAATGTAACTAGTGACTACATCCTTGAACATAGCACTAATGTTTTATCCCTAGTGGCAACAACACAACACAACCTTAGAACTTTCTGTCACTGTCCCAGGTGTCAATGCAGGCATGAACCCACTATCGAGCATAAGTACTCCCTCTTGGAGTTACAAGCATCTACTTGGCCAGAGCATCTACTAGTAACGGAGAGCATGCAAGATCATAAACAACACATAGATATAACTTTGATAATCAACATAACAAGTATTCTCTATTCATCGGATCCCAACAAACGCAACATATAGAATTACGGATAGACGATCTTGATCATGATAGGCAGCTCACAAGATCCAGACAATGATAGCACAATGGGGAGAAGACAACCATCTAGCTACTTGCTATGGACCCATAGTCCAGGGGTAGACTACTCACACATCACACCGGAGGCGACCATGGCGGCGTAGAGTCCTCCGGGAGATGATTCCCCTCTCCGGCAGGGTGCCGGAGGCGATCTCTGGATCCCCGAGATGGGATCGGCGGCGGCGGCGTCTCGGAAGGTTTTCCGTATCGTGGCTCTCGATGCGGGGGTTTCGTCACGGAGGCTTTTATAGGCGGAAGGGCAGGTCAAGAGGCGGCACGGGGGCCCCACACCACGGGGCCGCGCGGCCAAGGGGGGGCCGCGCCGCCTAGGGTGTGGCCCCTCCGTGGCCCCTCTTCGTCTCTCCTTCGGACTTCGGAAGCTTCGTGGAAAAATAGGCCCACGGGCTTTGATTTCGTCCAATTCCGAGAATATTTCCTTACTAGGATTTCTGAAACCAAAAACAGCGAGAAAACAGCAATCGGCACTTCGGCATCTTGTTAATAGGTTAGTTCCGAGAAAATGCACGAATATGACATAAAGTGTGCATAAAACATGTAGATAACATCAATAATGTGGCATGGAACATAAGAAATTATCGATACGTCGGAGACGTATCAGCATCCCCAAGCTTAGTTACTGCTCGTCCCGAGCGAGGTAAAACGATAACACGGATAATTTCCGGAGTGACATGCCATCATAATCTTGATCATACTATTTGTAAAGCATATGTAGTGAATGCAGCGATCAAAACAATGTATATGACATGAGTAAACAAGTGAATCATATAGCAAAGACTTTTCATGAATAGCACTTCAAGACAAGCATCAATTAGTCTTGCATAAGAGTTAACTCATAAAGCAATAATTCAAAGTAAAGGCATTGAAGCAACACAAAGGAAGATTAAGTTTCAGCGGTTGCTTTCAACTTGTAACATGTATATCTCATGGATATTGTCAACATAGAGTAATATAATAAGTGCAATAAGCAAGTATGTAGGAATCAATGCACAGTTCGCACAAGTGTTTGCTTCTTGAGGTGGAGAGGAATAGGTGAACTGACTCAACATTGAAAGTAAAAGAATGGTCCTCCATAGAGGAAAAGCATCGATTGCTATATTTGTGCTAGAGCTTTGATTTTGAAAACATGAAACAATTTTGTCAACGGTAGTAATAAAGCATATGCATCATGTAAATTATATCTTATAAGTTGCAAGCCTCATGCATAGTGTACTAATAGTGCCCGCACCTTGTCCTAATTAGCTTGGACTACCGGATCATCACAATGCATTGTTTTTACCAAGTGTCACAAAGGGGTACCTCTATGCCGCTTGTACAAAGGTCTAAGGAGAAATTGGATTTCTCGCTATTGATTATTCTTCAACTTAGACATCCATACCGGGACAACATAGACAACGAGATAATGGACTCCTCTTTTATGCATAAGCATATAACAACAATTAATAATTTTCTCATTTGAGATTTGAGGATTGTTGTCCAAAACTGAAACTTCCACCATGGAGCATGGCTTTAGTTAGCGGCCCAATGTTCTTCTCTAACATATGCATGCTTAACCATATGGTGGTAGATCTCTCTTACTTCGAGACAAGACGGACATGCATAGCAACTCACATGAAATTCAACAATGAATAGTTGATGGCGTCCCCGAGTAAACATGGTTATCGCACAACAAGCAACTTAATAAGAGATAAAGTGCATAATTACATATTCAATACCACAATAGTTTTTAAGCTATTTGTCCCATGAGCTATATATTGCAAAGGTGAATGATGGAATTTTAAAGGTAGCACTCAAGCAATTTACTTTGGAATGGCGGAAAATACCATGTAGTATAGGTAGGTATGGTGGACACAAATGGCATAGTGGTTGGCTCAAGTATTTTGGATGCATGAGAAGTATTCCCTCTCGATACAAGGTTTAGGCTAGCAAGGCTTATTTGAAACAAACACAAGGATGAACCGGTGCAGCAAAACTCACATAAAAGATATATTGAAAACATTATAAGACTCTATACCGTCTTCCTTGTTGTTCAAACTCAATACTAGAAATTATCTAGACCTTAGAGAAACCAAATATGCAAACCAAATTTTAGCATGCTCTATGTATTTCTTCATTAATGGGTGCAAAGCATATGATGCAAGAGCTTAATCATGAGCACAACAATTGCCAAGTATCACATTACCCAAAACATTAATAGCAATTACTACATGTATCATTTTCCAATTCCAACCATATAACAATTTAACGAAGGAGAAACTTCGCCATGAATACTATGAGTAGAAACCAAGGACATACTTGTCCATATGCTACAGCGGAGCGTGTCTCTCTCCCATAAAGTGAATGCTAGGATCCATTTTATTCAAACAAAACAAAAACAAAAACAAACCGACGCTCCAAGAAAAAGCACATAAGATGTGATGGAATAAAAATATAGTTTCGGGGAGGAACCTGATAATGTTGTCGATGAAGAAGGGGATGCCTTGGGCATCCCCAAGCTTAGACGCTTGAGTCTTCTTGATATATGCAGGGGTGAACCACCGGGGCATCCCCAAGCTTAGAGCTTTCACTCTCCTTGATCATGTTGCATCATACTCCTCTCTTGATCCTTGAAAACTTCCTCCACACCAAACTCGAAACAACTCATTAGAGGGTTAGTGCACAATATAAATTGACATATTCAGAGGTGACACAATCATTCTTAACACTTCTGGACATTGCATAATGCTACTGGACATTAGTGGATCAAAGAAATTCATCCAACATAGCAAAAGAGGCAATGCGAAATAAAAGGCAGAATCTGTCAAAACAGAACAGTTCGTATTGACGAATTTTAAAATGGCACCAGACTTGCTCAAATGAAAATGCTCAAATTGAATGAAAGTTGCGTACATATCTGAGGATCATGCACGTAAATTGGCATAATTTTATGAGCTACCTACAGGGAGGTGGACCCAGATTCGTGACAGCAAAGAAATCTGGAACTGTGCAGTAATCCAAATCTAGTACTTACTTTTCTATCAACGGCTTAACTTGGCACAACAAAACTCAAAACTAAGATAAGGAGAGGTTGCTACAGTAGTAAACAACTTCCAAGACACAAAATAAAAACAAAGTGCTGTAGGTAAAATATGGGTTGTCTCCCATAAGCGCTTTTCTTTAACGCCTTTCAGCTAGGCGCAGAAAGTGTGTATCAAGTATTATCGAAGGGTGGTACTTCTACAGCGGGGTGTGGGCTTTTCTCAACCAGGCATAGTATATTAGATACATAAGTTTTAGCATCTCCCTTTTCATTAGTCTTAGGCGTGCTACTTTCATCAAACAAATTTTCGAGAACAAGCCAAGCATAGTTATTTTCTAGTGCATCATTCATAGCTAGGAGCTTACATGGTATTGGTGCTTTGATCTCCCCTCCATCATCAATATTATTAGTGTATCTTATTCTATCCATATCCATCTTTTCAAGGAGACTAACAAAATTAGTAGGAGAACCAAGCATATTAAATTTAGCAAACACCTTTCTAGCTTCTCTTGCTAGACCACCAAATTCTCTAAGAAGGGTTTCTAATACAAAAATTTTCTTTTCCCCTTCTTCCATATCACCTAGCGTGAGAAACATGTGTTGGATTATAGGATTGAGATTAACAAATTTAGTTTCCAACATGCGAACTAAAGCAACAGCAGCAATTTCATAAGTAGGCGCAAGGTCTACCAAGTGTCTATCCTCAAAATCATCAATGGTACTAACATGGTTGAAGAATTCTTCTATATTATTTCTCCCAACTATAGACCCACGTCCTACCGGTATGTCTTTTGTGGTAAAATTAAAAGGAAACATGATGAATAGAGTAAAGTAAATGCAAGTAAACTAAATTTTTTGTGTTTTTGATATAGCAAACAAGATAACAAGTAAAGTAAAACTAGCAACTAATTTTTTTGTATTTTGATTTAGTGCAGCAAACAAAGTAGTAAATAAAACTAAGCAAGACAAAAACAAAGTAAAGAGATTGAGAAGTGGAGACTCCCCTTGCAGCGTGTCTTGATCTCCCCGGCAACGGCGCCGAGAAAATGTGCTTGATGGCGTGTATTTCACACGTTCGTTGGGCAACCCCAAGAGGAAGGTATGATGCGCACAGCAGCAAGTTTTCCCTCGGAAAGAAACCAAGGTTTATCGAACCAGGAGGAGCCAAGAAGCACGTTGAAGGTTGATGGCGGCGGGATGTAGTGCGGCGCAACACCGGGGATTCCGGCGCCAACGTGGAACCTGCACAACACAACCAAAGTACTTTGCCCCAACGAAACAAGTGAGGTTGTCAATCTCACCGGCTTGCTGTAACAAAGAGTTAACCGTATTGTGTGGAAGATGATTGTTTGCGAGAAAATAGTAGAACAAGTATTGCAGTAGATTGTATTTCAGTAAAGAGAATTGGACCGGGGTCCACGAGTTCACTAGAGGTGTCTCTCCCATAAGACGAACAGCATGTTGGGTGAACAAATTACGGTTGGGCAATTGACAAATAAAGAGAGCATGACCATGCACATACATATCATGATGAGTATAGTGAGATTTAATTGGGCATTACGACAAAGTACATAGACCGTCATCCAACTGCATCTATGCCTAAAAAGTCCACCTTCGAGTTATCATCCGAACCCCTCCGAGTATTAAGTTGCTAACAACAGACAATTGCATTAAGTATGGTGCGTAATGTAACTAGTGACTACATCCTTGAACATAGCACTAATGTTTTATCCCTAGTGGCAACAAGCACAACACAACCTTAGAACTTTACATCCTCTGTCCCGGTGTCAATGCGAGCATGAACCCACTATCGAGCATAAGTACTCCCTCTTGGAGTTACAAGCATCTACTTGGCCGGAGCATCTACTAGTAACGGAGAGCATGCAAGATCATAAACAACACATAGATATAACTTTGATAATCAACATAACAAGTATTCTCTATTCATCGGATCCCAACAAACGCAACATATAGAATTACGGATAGACGATCTTGATCATGTTAGGCAGCTCACAAGATCCGACAATGATAGCACAATGGGGAGAAGACAACCATCTAGCTACTGCTATGGACCCATAGTCCAGGGGTAGACTACTCACACATCACACCGGAGGCGACCATGGCGGCGTAGAGTCCTCCGGGGAGATGATTCCCCTCTCCGGCAGGGTGCCGGAGGCGATCTCCTGGATCCCCGAGATGGGATCGGCGGCGGCGGCGTCTCGGAAGATTTTCCGTATCGTGGCTCTCGGTGCGGGGGTTTCATCACGGAGGCTTTTTATAGGCGGAAGGGCAGGTCAAGAGGCGGCACGGGGGCCCCACACCACGGGGCCGCGCGGCCAAGGGGGCCGCGCCGCCTAGGGTGTGGCCCCTCCGTGGCCCCTCTTCGTCTCTCCTTCGGACTTCCGGAAGCTTCGTGGAAAAATAGGCCCCGGGCTTTGATTTCGTCCAATTCCGAGAATATTTCCTTACTAGGATTTCGAAACCAAAAACAGCGAGAAAACAGAAGCGGCACTTCGGCATCTTGTTAATAGGTTAGTTCCAGAAAATGCACGAATATGACATAAAGTGTGCATAAAACATGTAGATAACATCAATAATGTGGCATGGAACATAAGAAATTATCGATACGTCGGAGACGTATCAGGCCGCGCGGGCCCCTCCTGGGCCGCGCCGCCTAGTGTGGCGTCGCCTCGTCGCCCCACTTCATATCTCGCCCGGTGTTCTGGAAGCTTCGTGGAAAAATAAGATCCTGGGCGTTGATTTCGTCCAATTCCGAGAATATTTCCTTACTAGGATTTCTGAACCAAAAACAGCAGAAAACAGCAACTGGCTCTTCGGCATATCGTTAATAGGTTAGTGCCGGAAAATGCATAAATATGACATAAAGTATGCATAAAACATGTAGGTATCATCAATAAAGTAGCATGGAACATAAGAAATTATCGATACGTTGGAGACGTATCAGACGCCAAACTCACCGACGCGCTGGACAAGCTGGATGGCCTCGAGACAGCTTTCAACTCCAAGCTCGATGCCAAGTTCCAGGAGCTCTTGACTCGGTTGCCGCCACCTCACGACAACGTACGTCGACGCGCGCGCCGCGTTCCTCTCGTGCGGATGTGCCTGCGGGTACCGCTCCTGCAGCAGCCGCCGGACATGACGCACCTTCTGATGAAGGATATGAAGACTATGAAGGGGATGAGGACGAGCTAGTGGATGAGAACGTGCTGGACGGCGAGGAAGTCGAACAACCTGCACCTGGTCGGCCACGCCAACTGAACCGCAACGCTCGCTCACCTCCACGCCCGGTACGTGATGATGATCATGTTGCTAAACTTAAATTGACTAATCCGCCATTTGAGGGTAGATATAATCCTGATGCATATCTTACATTAGAATTGGAAGTAGAACAACGCTTTGCATGTTTAAAATACCCTGATCACTTGCGTGTTAGTGTTGCTACTTGTGAGTTTAAAGATTTTGCTTCTATTTGGTGGTCTGAACATTGTAGAGCATGTCCTGCTAATATTCCTACTACTTGGGTTGGTTTAAAACTTGCTATGCCTACTCGTTTTGTTCCTCCACATTATCAGCGTGATTTACTTAAGAAATTGTCTTGCTTAGAACAAGGAAAAAATTCTGTAGAAGACTATTATCAAGAATTGCAAACTGGTATGATTCGTTGTGGTGTTGTAGAGGATAATGAGGCTATGCTTGCACGTTTCTTTGGTGGTTTGAATAAAGAGATTCAGCATATTTTAGATTATAAGGAGTACAACACTATTACTCGCTTGTTTCCTCTTGCTTGCAAAGCTGAACGTGAAGTGCAGGATCGTCAACCACCAAGGAGAAGAGCTAATGTTTCTGCAGGTCATACATCGTCGTGGTCTCCGCGACAATCAGCGCCACCATCTCGTGGGACTGCACCAGCACCTACTACCTCCAAGTACACCGCGCCTACATCATGAGCACCACCTGCTGCTACTCCACAACCATCTTCTGGTCCTCCTCGGAGTTCATCTTCCATGGCCTCCACAGGGAAGACGCGCGACATTCAATGTCGCAAATGCTTGGGAGTTGGTCACATAGAGAGAGAATGCAGAACAAAGCGTGTGATGTTGGTGCGTGAAGATGGAGAATATGATTCTGCAAGTGACTTTGATGAAGATACATTGGCCCTTATTGCTGCACGTGATGGTGCCAATTCTGATTCTGAGAGAGAGATAGAGGTAATGGATGCTGACACTGCTGATCAGTACAAGAGCTTAGTTGCACAACGTGTGTTGAGCGTGCAATTGAGCTAATCTAGGCATGATCAACGCCACAATCTGTTTCAAACAAGAGGCGTTGTAAAAGAGCGAGCTATAAGGATCATCATTGATGGAGGGAGATGCAATAATCTGGCTTGCGTTGACATGGTGGAGAAGCTTTCTCTCTCTACAAGACAACACACACACCCATACTACATTCAATGGTTTGAGAGCTCTCGGAAGCTCAAGGTAACAAAAACTACACGTGTGCATTTTACTATTGGTACATATTCTGATTTTGTTGATTGTGATGTTGTACCTATGCAAGCTTGTTCTCTGTTACTTGGTAGACCTTGGCAATTTGATAGAGAATTTGTTCATAATGGTAGAACTAATCGAGTATTCTCTTATGCATGATGGAAAGAAAATTGGTCTCAAACCTATGACTCCTGAACAAATAGTAAAATATGATCTTGCTAGAGCTATTAGAGTAAAAAAATGAGGAGAAACATAAGAGCGAAAATCAGATTGTTGCTGCAGATTTTGTGCCACATAAGACTAATACTAAATCTGATTCGAACCATGCTACTGAAATTCGTTTGAAGAATCCTTGTTGCTTGCTAGCAAATCTGATATTGCTGAACTTGATGTGAACACTACTCAATGCTATGCTATTATTTGCAAAGAAGTTCTGTTTTCATTTGAGGATATGCCTCCTTCTTTGCCACCTGCGGTTGCTAACCTTTTGCAGGAATTCATTCATGTGTTTCCACAAGATGTTCCACCTGGATTACCACCTATTTGTGGGATAGAACACCAAATTGACTTGATTCCAGGAGCTTCGCTGCCAAACCGTGCACCATATCGTACCAATCCTGAAGAGACCAAAGAGATTCAGCGACAAATTCAGGTTCTCCAAGATAAAGGTTACATTCGTGAGTCTCTTAGTCCATGTGATGTCCCTATTATCTTGGTACCTAAGAAGGATGGTTCTTCACGCATGTGTACTGATTGTAGAGCTATTAATAATATTACCATTCGATACCATAATCCTATACCTCGTTTAAATGATATGCTTGATGAATTGAGTGGTTCTATTATGTTCTCTAAAGTTGATTTGCGTAGTGGTTACCACCAGATTCGTATGCAATTAGGAGATGATTGGAAAACAACGTTTAAAACTAAGTTTGGTTTATATGACTGGTTAGTAATGCCTTTTGGTTTAACTAATGCACCTAGTACTTTCATGAGACTGATGAACGAAGTTTTACGTGCTTTTATTGGACGTTTTGTGGTGGTATACTTTGATGATATTTTGATTTATAGCAAATCTTTGGAGGAACATTTGGATCATTTACGTGTTGTTTTCAATGCTTTACGTGATGCACGTTTGTATGGTAATCTTGAGAAGTGCACCTTTTGCACCAATCGAGTTTCGTTTCTTGGCTATGTTGTTACTGCGCAGGGAATTAACGTTGATCCAGCCAAGATTGAGGCAACTGAGAGTTGGCCGCAGTCAAAGACGGTCACACAAGTGAGGAGTTTTCTTGACCTCGATGGTTTCTATAGGCGCTTTGTGAAAGATTTTGGATCCATTGCCGCGCCGCTGAATGAGCTTACAAAGAAGGATGTGCCCTTTGTGTGGGGCGATGCACAACAAGACGCCTTCATGATTCTGAAAGATAAGTTAACACATGCTCCATTACTCCAACTTCCTGATTTCAATAAGACTTTTGAGCTTGAATGTGATGCTAGTGGAATTGGTTTGGGAGGTGTGTTATTACAAGAGGGCAAACCTGTTGCATATTTTAGTGAAAAATTGAGTGGGCGTAGTCTGAACTATTCTACTTATGATAAAGAATTATATGCGCTGGTTTGGACATTAGAAACTTGGCAACATTATTTATGGCCTAAAGAATTTGTTATATATTCTGATCATGAATCTTTGAAGCATATTCGTAGTCAAGCTAAGTTGAATCGTCGCCATGCAAAGTGGGTTGAATTTATTGAGTCTTTTCCTTATGTTATAAAACACAAAAAGGGTAAAGGTAATGTTATTGCTGATGCTTTGTCGCGCTGTTATACTATGCTATCTCAACTTGACTTCAAGATTTTTGGATTAGAAACTATAAAGGAACAATACTTGCATGATGCTGATTTTAAAGATGTGTTGCTGAATTGTAAAGATGGTAGAACATGGAACAAATTCGTCTTCAATGATGGATTTGTGTTCCGTGCTAACAAGCTATGCATCCCGAGATAGTTCCGTTCTTCTTTTGTTGTTGCGAGGAGGCGCATGGAGGAGGATTGATGGGTCACTTTGGTGTGAAGAAGATGGAGGATGTATTTGCTTGCACACTTCTTTTGGCCACGTATGCGTCGAGATGTTGAGAGATTTGTGGCACGCTGCACTACGTATCAAAAAGCTAAGTCTCGACTTAATCCACATGGTTTATATATGCCTCTTCTTGTTCCTAGTGTACCTTGGGAGGATATTTCTATGGATTTCGTTTTGGGTTTTCCTCGTACACAGAAGGGGAGGGATAGTATCTTTGTTGTTGTGGATAGGTTTTCTAAGATGGCACACTATATTCCATGTCACAAAACTGATGATGCTACACATGTTGCTGATTTGTTCTTTCGCGAAATTGTGCGTTTACATGGTGTGCCAAATACTATTGTTTCTGATCGTGATACTAAGTTTCTTAGCCACTTTTGGAGATGTTAATGGGCTAAGTTGGGGACTAAATTGCTGTTTAGTACTACATGTCATCCCCAAACTGATGGACAAACTGAAGTATTAAATAGAACTTTGTCTACTATGCTGCGGGCTGTTTTGAAGAAGAACTTAAAATTGTGGGAAGAATATTTTCCTCATGTTGAATTTGCTTACAATCGTTCGCTGCATTCTACCACTAAGATGTGCCCATTTGAGATTGTTTATGGTTTTGTTCCCCGTGACAAGGTATTAACTTTTCAATGCCTACGGATTGTAGACTAGGGTTTAGTTGGAAGTAGAGGGCAAGTAGATCTCGAAGATTTTAGCCGAAAAGTACTCGACGATTATGAAACTAGGGTTTGTAAACAATAATTCGATGATTTCTGTGTCCATCGACTCCCCCTTATATAGGAGGCGGAGCCGAAGGATTCGTGCCGTACAAGTTACAGAGTCCGGGAAGGTTTTTAACTCATCCCGTAAGATTACAAATAACACTTCCTGTTACAACTCTAGTCTTCCTTAATAATATCTTGGGCTCCCGAATCTTCTTATTCTTCGGGTAATGGGCCTTCAGTAAACCCCGGGTACTATCTTCGGCAGGCCCATTTGGGATGCCTATGTCACCCCGTGCACCTATTGATTTATTGCCTTTACCATCTTCGGTGCAAAATAATTTGGATGCTACACAACGTGCTGAACTGATATTACAATTGCATGAGACTACTAAAGACAACATAGCACGCATGAATGCTAAGTATAAAATTGTTGGGGATAGAGGAAGAAAACATGTTGTGTTTGATGTTGGTGATCTTGTTTGGTTGCATTTGCGCAAAGATCGTTTTCCTGAATTGTGCAAGTCTAAACTAATGCCACGCGCTGCTGGTCCTTTTAAGGTGTTAGAGAAAATAAATGATAATGCATATAAACTTGAGCTTCCTGCAGAATTGGGTCCGGTTAGTCCTACATTTAACATTGTAGATTTGAAGCCTTACTTTGGTGAAGAAGAGGAGCTTTCATCGAGGACGACTTCAATTCAAGAAGGGGGGCATGATGAGGACATCACATCTCTTGATACAACCGTTGTACCTACAGCCACACAAATACAAGGACCAATCACTCGAGCTCGTGCCAAACAACTTAACTATCAGGTACTTTCGTTTCTTGGAAATATTCCTCACATACATGAGAATATGATGCTGCCTAAATCAGATATGTTTGTTACTCTTAGGAATGATGGACCAAGCATGAATGAGGAGGACAAGCATTGGAGCATGATCATGCATGGAGGAGATGGCAGCAAGCATTTGAGGATTGAAGATGACGCCGCAAGTGGAGATTTCAGAACTTTGAAGCCACCATAAGAAGAGATGAAGACATGGACGAAATATAGAGTTTCCCACTTCATAATTTTGTCCATAGCATAATATGGTGATGCGTCACCTTTAGTTTTGGTCCAGGCCCATGTTATTTTCGCAGGAATTAAGTCAGCCACTTTTTAGAGTCCGTATTGAAGGGGGAAAGGCCTTCTAGGGTTTGGTTCGGCCACCATATGTATGGCTGGCCGAAACCCCACATTTTCCTCCTTTAAATACCCCCATAGCCGTCATGTTTAAACTCGGATTTTGATTAGACTAAAAGTTAGCCATTGCTGCAACTCTCGTGTACTTCTTTTGAGGCCAACGCCCAGAACATGACCGACTATTCGGAATCCCACCTTTTTTCAATAAAGCTTTCATCTATATCCGCAATATTCTGATTGCATTATTAGTTCTTACCTGTTCTCGATTTCAGGTAGGAATTAAGACCCTCGTTTGTTAGGCTGATCGCGCATCTGCAAGATCAGTAACTCCCGGAGATTGTCCTAGCGATTGCATTGGCGCACGAGCTTTGCACGTGTAGTCGGATCGTCAAGCACGAACTCCACCAACAAATCGATCTATCCACGTCTCATCGAAAGATCGGCCACCTTTGCCCTATCACTTTCAGTATTAAGTTGCAAGCAACAGATTATCGCATTAAGCAAAGTGTGTAAAGTAAACAATAGAATTATCCTTAGACAAAGCATTATTGTTTTCTCACTAGTAGCAACAACACATCTACAAACTTAGAAG